>NW_015090803.1:16104842-16301771 GCF_001431845.1 Calidris pugnax
GATTTTCTTTTAATATAAAAAAGAACAGTTTTTTTTTTTTTTTTGTTTTTTCTTTTTTTTTTTTTTTTTTGGTTGATATTATTTTAAGTAGTGGAAAACTAAGCCTGACTAGGAAAGACAGAAATAGCAAAAGCTTTATGAAGAAATCTCTGCCAAATTCTCTCCTTGATTGCTTTGTCCCTGCGTGGAAAGTCCTTTCAGCTTGGTTTCAGTCAACTTGGTGGCTTTTTGATTTGCAGAAAACTGCACAGTAGCTTCTGATCCCTGGGAACTTATTGTTTCTGCTGTCTCTGAAGCCAGCACTGTTTCATCATTGCTTTCTCTCAGCGGTCTCCAGCTCTCCTTGAGAGACGCAAAGCCTGCCTCTCTGCTGTGACTCTCTCCTGCCTGCCACATCCTCTAATCCAGAAATTTCCATCCTGAGCAGACCCAGTTGCTCCTGGAGAGAAGAAGGATCTCTCCACCTCACCCATCATGGTTTCTCTTTCCTCCCCGTGACTAGCAAGTCAGTTTGCTTTTCTTTTCCCAGAGACCAGCCTCTGATGATGCCCTGGATCTGCCTCTTTCAGAGCTTCCTGCTGAGTATGTCTGAGAGGTGCTGGAGCTATAAACACAGCTGCCTAAAGTGCAGGGAAGCTTCCAGACACTGGAGGAGGTGAAATTGGTGTGCAGGAAAAGGGTAATTTTGCTTTCAGAATGCTAAGACAGAGACAAGGTAGATAAAGGCTAGAAAAGGAAAAAGGCAAGCCAAAATCATAGCCCTTTCGTAGAAGACACTGGTGAACACCCAAGTCTCTGCAAAAGTGCAAGACAAGCATAGTTTCATTAACTGTGACACATGGAGAGGAAAATAAAGTCCATCAGTTGCTGAAGTGTTAGACTTGGCTTTGAACAGTGCACAGTTCAGAGAAAGGGGATGCAATTTTTGTTCGGCTAACCCAGAGTTGCCCTCTTAAGTAAATGAGATTCTCACCTTTTTCTCCACTTAGGGATTTCCCTCATAAAAGAAGGAATTAGCTTCACGTGCTCCTATTAAACTTCCACAGAGAGCCCTTGGAATGGTTACTAGCATTCAAGTTGAAATAGTGTAGCAGACCTAGACCAAATAAGACTTAGTGAACAGATGCGTACCCACAAAGCCAAAGTCCAAAAGGTTTTGCAGTCACAAGTCATCTGAGACCACGCAAAATGTCCTGCAGGTTACCCTTTTCTAGATGCAAATCTCCCACTACAGCTTGCATTCCTTCTCTGTGCACCAGACTCGATGACCTCTGAGAGAATGCAAATATATAAAGATGAGGCACATTTGCACCAAAAGGGATAATTAAAGAGAGGAAGGAAATTAAGCAAAGAAAAATACACTGCAAATTTCAGAAAATCTACCTAATAGTGGAATAAGTGGATTGAGGGATAAATGGTCTCCCAAGAGATACAACAGAAAGGCTATCTGCTTGGATTAGTACTAAATGGAATGAACAAAACACTAGAAATTACATTGCAAGGAATAATTTTGCACTGACAGGGGAATGGTCAAGATAATCTAATAGTACTGTTCATCTCTAACCCACAAAAACTACAGGAGAAAGTATCATGAACAACACTTTTCGATTCTCACTCCCTTTGGAACTCCTCTATACTCAAACATTTTTTTTTTATCCTGCCAAGAGGTGCTTACGATGTGATGTGAAGCTGGGTCCAGCCCATGAGGAAGCGCAGAGAAGGACGATCCATTAAACATTGTGGGAGGAACAAGTCTCTACCGTCCTCAGGGTTTTGGCAGGTCTGTCTTGTCAGCAGGTATGACTCTTCCAGCAGGTGTGACTATTCCAGAGGGGTGGCTGTATTTTCCTTCTTTGCCATTCCTTACCTTCAAGGGACAGAGGAGAGGGCCACAAAAGTCTTTGTTGTTTTAAGGCAGCTGTTTTGACCGCTCACCAACGCAGCGCTGGTCTTAGGGAATCTGCTGACAAAGGAAATGGAGGAGACTCACATTTGTGGGTTTTGTTTCTGTTTTTCGAGGGAGAATGCCCCTTGGGAAACAGCCTTATGACAGCAGGCCAGAGGGGTGACATACGTGTGAACATATGTCACTGCCCCCTGCGGTAACGTACATGCAAACATATGGCAATGCCCTCCTGGTGCATATTAGTTGTCAACAGACACAGGAAGGACCTTGCCCTGGTTATGTTTTTTATCATCCATATGGTTTTCTATTGCTCCTGATAGCAGATAAATTACAACTACTTCCAAAAACTCTGTCTAATAATAGTTTGTGTTTATTCCAAATATAGATACTTACTCTTTCCCTTTGGTACTTCCACGGAATTCATTGAGGACCAAGCAACATCTTTTCATTGCACTGAAAGACTCTGATGAATTAAAAACAGAGGAAGGAAAAGAGAAGAGTCAGCAAACACATGGGGAACAAGGTGAATAGCTGGCCGTGGACATGTCGTTTGACCCCTGTAACTTAGAAGTGGCTTAACCTCAGGGGAAAGAAAAGCCTCACTTCCACACTGTGTACACACCACCGTGGTCAACAGGGAAAAACAGGGTAATGACTCGATATACGGAGACAGTGTTCCCTAAAGAGTTTTACAAGACAACATAATGTATCAAAAGCTGTTACAAGATAAAAAAATGGACTCAATTAACATATGGACTCTTTTTTTTCCAATGAGAATTTAATCTACTAGACATTATTACAGTGAAGTCTCCACTGGCAAAGGCACAGACTATCTCTAGGTGATGCTGAGGTTTATATTTTCAAAGACTAGTTACATGAACTGTGCAGATAAAGAATCTGAGGAGCATCTAGCAGTGGTTCTGCATTAGTTTACTACCTTACTGTGTCTTCTTGGCCACCAGAGCATGCCCTGAAGTGACACATCTACTCATTTCTTAAATACCTACAGGGATGGTGACTCCACCACCTCCCTGGGCAGGCTGTTTCAGTGCCTGACCACTCTTTCAGTAAAGTAATTCTTCCTAATATCTCATCTAAACCTCCCCTGCCGCAACTTCAGACCGTTTCCTCTGGTTCTGTCATTGTTCCCTTGGAAGATGAGGCCAACACCCACCTCTTCACAACCTCCTTTCAGGTAGCTGTAGAAGGCAATGAGGTCTCCCCTCAGCCTCCTCTTCTCCAAGCTAAACCTGCCCAGTTCCCTCAGCCTCTCCTCATACGACTTGTTTGCTAGACCAATAATTAAGCATGGGCAAAAGCTGAAAGGGGTATACAGTGGCAAATGCTACAGGGGTATAAAAACTTCTCACTTGCAACTGCATCTGAAACGATTTTATGGAGTCATGCTCAGTGACTGTTCCAAACTAACTACATTTTTAAGAGTCTAGGAATATTATAAAAATTAACAAAGAGCAAACACTTTGGACACATTGATGGGATTGTCTTTTCTTTCAGGTGGACAGAACTTTATGACAGGAAACAATGATAGGCTAATGTAAACAACTTATTTTGCCTACCTTTGTATTTCAATACAGTAGTTCAATATAACCACATTTCTCCAAAGACTCGTATTCTGTTATTGAAAGGTAATGGTGGGAACCAACTTAAGAACATGTAAAATGCAAGATTTTTTAATCAATGAGAAGCTATTAATTTAACCAAGCCTTCCTGTAATAATATTGAGACAGACTGTCTGCCTGTTTTTACATTATAGCTAGCTTTGCAATCTGTACAGAATCTAATGAGGTGTGTGCTTCTTTGTGAATTTATAGATTCAGAGCAGTCCTCGGGAGTTTAATGCTGCCAAAAACTTACTCTCTTCCCCTGATTTTTGAGGGGTTTTTCACTTTTTGGAACAACAAAATTACTATTTTAGTAAGAGCTGTTGACTCTTGCCATTATCTGTGGGACTCATTTAACTGGTCTTCCCTAGGTCACATTTAAGCTCAGACCTGATTAAGCTCAGACCTGATGTGACCCAATGCATCAGTGATCTGACTGACACCCCTGTAAAACCACACTTACACATCATTTGACAGGCTCATTAAAGTCATGCTGCACACGTGTGGCCCAGCGGCAGCATCATCCCTCAAGTCCCCGAATAACCACAGTGATATTCTAAGCAGTCCTTGACCCTCTGTATTTTCAGTGACTAAAAACTCAAAGCAAAAATTTGGGTAGACAAATTCATATATTTTTAAGACTTACAGAAACCCAATAGATCTTCCTAATCTAAAAATATGCCTTAGCTTAAGCATCTTTATCCCAACTTCATGATGCTGCTGACTTCAGCAAAACAGTCCACAGCTGAAATCCAACATAGAATTATGGTATTTTCTCAAACGTGGCTTTATCATAGTCAGATTTTATTAAAAATTGCCATTAGCTTAGGAAACTTTAACGTATATGTATAAAAGAGAATTTATATCAAAATAAACTCAAATCACTGAAAAATTAAGGAGCTTTTTACTTGGTGATTTCTTTAACTTAGTTTTATAGTTATCTGATGTATTTTTTATTTGCACTGACTTTTTGGTGAAGTATCTGAATGTCTTCCATTAGGGCGTTAAGCAATGTGACTAATGTCTGAAACATGCTACATACTCTGGAAAATTTTGCTTTGTGTATGGAAAAACAAAACAAATGTACTGGCATGTGGAAAAAATAGAATCAGTGATACATCCCTCACTGTTGAATAGAGCTGGCTGGAAAACAAGTATTCTGTTTTGTGAAAATGTCAAGGTTTTACAACTCATTTTCATCCTGCATTAGAACAAAGCTAAAAAAAAATAATAAAGGGAAAATCCACCTTCTGGGTAAGACAATTTTGCACATTCTCTTGGAAGTGGAAGACACGGATGAAATGATGTCCCTGCTCATTGCAGGGGGACTAGATGACCTTTAGAGGTCCTTTCCAACCCAAGCCACTCCATGACTCTATGATTCTATGAAAATTCTGCATATTAGCTACCAAAGCTACTAGAGTTTTTGCTGTCGAGTATACATGTGCCATCTCATCAGTTTGCTGCTTCTTAAACTCTGGTCTGAGAAATGGGCTCTGGGAAAGCATGGTGGAATTAGAACAACCTGTCCTGGGGTCAGTCTGTTCCAGAGGAGCTCGCCTCCCTTCCCACATGGCAGCAACACAGACAGAAATAGGAGAGAGTTCAGTCCTCAATATATATTTAGAAAGGTTGTGTGTTATACAGTCTAAAGATGGATCACATGCTAAATATCTGAATATATTTACTGATTAGTAGGGGCACCTTGTTTTGTTATTTGTCTAGTGCGTTTCTGTAACTTTTATCCTACCCATCAAATATCTAACTCAAATGTAGTACAGAAGAACTACAGTCTGATGTTTAAATTTCCTGATGAAAATTTTCACTCTAAAGCAGTTCCTAGTCTTGGAACATTTTTATTTGTTTGACAGAAATAAAAAAGAAAGCCGTGAGTTTCTAGTGAAAAACAAATTGCTCCTAAAAATATTGTGCTATTGCACATCAACACTGGAGCTAACGTTAGCATGAAAGTACTTGAAAGTTGAAAGAATACGTAAGCATGAGCTTTACATGTAATCAAAGGAAAAATTACATCAAAGGCAGTTTTATTGATATCTTTTGGGCCAGAAGTTTACATTTTGATTTTTATGGGACAGCTTGGCTGTTTGAAGTTTATGCTTTTAGATAGTGATTAATCAGGGCCCAGGTAGATCATTTAATCTCTCTCTCTAATCACAAAGGTAAAATGTTTTTTTAAAAGTCAGAATAAGCTGATCTATATTCTGTTACCTGTATGTATCCATACCCATTACTTGCAATCAATTTTAACTTAAAAATGGGTAAATAAATCTGTCTGTTAGTGATTTTTAGTCTCTAGTCAGTGAAGTCCTGAGTTCTCTGAACGTCTTCTAAAGGTCACTCTTAAAGTTTTTTTGGTTGCAAAAAGTAATGAAGAAAACCAAGTGTGTTGCCACACTAGGCTACAATTCAGGAGAAAACTCTTCACTTCTAGTGCACAATGCATAAGGGCCTGAAAATTCATTAAGGTGTGGACTTTAAATCTGCATAATAACTCCTAAAAATTAAAATGCATATATGATCTGAATCGAAGCAATTCCAAAATGAATTCAGTGGTTGTCCTAATTTTCATTATGAGCTATTATTTTCAAACACTTCTAAGAGAACATAGATACATATGTTCAGAATAATACAATGATCAAAAATGTTTGGCAAATTTGACGTAGTGAAATACTTTACCCCTCTAGTTAAAGTGAAAACCAAAATAAAACTATAACAAGACTTCAATAATCACAATAGAAATAGATACCAAAAAAGAATACAGAAAGCACAACTTAAGACAGTGTTTCATGGAGAAAGGAGACCTGAGGTGACTGGATATGGATATGTACCCACTAGCTAACAGTGTATGACAAATGAAACATATTTAAGTAGCCTAATTTTCTTTCTGATTTAATAGGATCCAATAAATGGAAACTGTATGGCCAGAATAATGAAAAGAGCACAAAATTTATCTCATTCTGTTGCGTCCTCTCTGTGTTCTTTTGTCCTTTGATTGCACTGGTGGATAATATTATTTTGTTCCCAAGGAAATATGTCCCTTTGATTAGGTTGCAGATATTCTCTCATTTGTCACTGTTCTATCAAGCTATGCCATGTAACAGCAGGAACCCTTGATTATTTAATTGCTTGTAAGAACTCATTAAATCTTACTATCAATCATCGGACATATGGCAAATATCACCCAATGGCATGAGAGGTTTTAACAGTGATCTGTCACTGGGGCATACCCTTTCTTTAGTAGCACAGGCCCTTTGTTTAGTTCTCTGATCATAATAATTTTTAATTAATATTGATTTGCAAAAGAGTGTTCATGCAGTGGCCTTAATCTATGGGTACAAGGATAACCTTCTAACAGGAACATTCATAATTCCATATAAATATCCAGAAACCCCATCTAAGAGAGTTTAACCTTTTACAGTGTTTTGTAGATGGTGTTAGTCTGATGATAATCTAATTTAGTCTTCAAAGTAGATATGGTTCATTAAGAAAAATATATATTAAGAAGCCACACAATAGGCTTTGCATCAACACCTTGATGGGATCCTGTGAAGTATCTGTGATGATATGAAGGGAAAACATTTTTCAGAATACAGAATATTAGCTGTAGCTAATGGAGGTAGCTGCCTATGCAGCTACTTATTTTGTCTATAACAAAAAAACCTGGGAAGAAATCTCAGGAAAAAATCCTTAAGGTTTAGAGATTATATAAACACAGATGAATGGACCTAAAACCTTAAAAAAAATCCGACTATTGCAAAAATCCTATCCTGGATAGACAGATTCTAACAAGAGCAAGATTTAGACCATGCATTCTTTGCAATCAAATCTTCAGCTGTAGCTAATTTTACCTGAAGAGCTTCAAAATGAGCAATTCTGCAAAGAAAAATAAACTTGCAAAGGTGAAAGTTACAGCAGTTACCAATGAAACTACTCCATATTTGCAATCCTAAAAGGTAGAGCTACATTTGACCCTCTTCTTGTGGTGACAACGCTTTTTCTCTACTGGACTCACAACCTTTTGCTATACTTTGTTCATTTGTTTTACTTGGAAGTTGCAGGAAGCAAAACCAAAAAGATCACCAGAAAACACTTCTTTGATTAATATCTTCAACAAAACACTTGCCTCCATCTTTTTTATTGTTGATATACTATTATTTGGAGGGAAACCAAATGAGGTCTAAGCTATTACTTTGTAATAACTTTGTCTAAAATCCTTTCTCTTTTGACAATTGTGTGTGTAAAACATAAGAATAATTGATAAACAGAGAAAAGCAGATACTGGAAGAATTCCTTCTCTGAGTCAGGCTTCTATTCATACATGCTTCCAGTGACATTTATTATTATTTACGCTCTTTATTTGATTGATGTCCCTGTATCTTTTTAAGATGATATATAGGTTTTGTCATAGCAACAGTTTAGATTTGTGAATGGTGGGTTAAATTCTAAAATGATGTTTGTAGGTTCTTGGGACAATGTTTTGGGTACGGATCACAGCTGGTGTCAATTTGGTTTGAGGTTTTGGTTCAGTGGGTGAGCTCTACAAAAGAAGTGGAGATTTGAGTATCCATAAATAGTAAAGAGCTACAGACACCTTGCTTTAAAATAGAGTAGAAGGGAAGTTGTGAGAAGTAAGAAAGGCAGCAGGACCTAATTACCTGTGATAGGTATCTGCTTCTAGGTATGGAAATGATGAAGAAAAGAAGCAGAAAATGAAAAGGGATTTGGAGGCTGGGCTTTTTTTTTTGTGACTGCGGTAGTATTTAAGGCTACATTTTCTTGGTTTATGAACTACTGTCTCTGTATGTTTCTGTGTATTCATCAATGTTCTGTTAATAGCAGTATTGTACCAGACAGATATTTATAATTTGTTTTATGGTAAGCTGTTTAAGGATTAACATAGTTATTACAATAAAAAATAGCTGGTTTACATTTTCATGAGGACTTATGTTAAGATTCCTACATATTTTCAAACTACTATATTAATTAAAAAACTTATATATTTTAAATCTTAATTTCTTAATGCTTGATCCTCTTCCAAAGAGGATTCATCTATGTATGCATGTATACATTCTGAGGACAGATTATTCAGGTGTTTTATATTCTTTAATAAAGTAAACTCTAATTCATTCTTTTGGAAGCAAAACTCAGTCCATAACAAGGGGGAAAACCTTCATGACAGATACTCAGCTGCATCTAATACATACTTAACATCATTACAAGCAGTATAAGGGATGTAAAAGAGTCATTTTCCTTTCCTGGAAAACGCCGCAAGACTGTTTTAAGATTCCTCTAAGCAGTGCTATCTATGAAAAATTATCCCAAGGAGCAAATCAGATACCATGTCTGATGAGAGAATTGTTTGGGAAATGTTCAAAGAAGATATTACATTTAATAACCGTTTTGTTTTGTAGTTTACATAAATACCTTGACAAAACATTACGAGTACATAAATCACAATTTGTAGTGGTTTTATAAGCATTCATTATTAATTTTGGTCCTGATTCTTCCCAGTTTTCCATGCTGTGACACTATCAAAGGTTTTATAATTCTTTTTACTTCCCTTTTTCTAGAGTTCTATAACTGTCTAATGTACAATGATAAACAAATGCAGGTATTCTATTTGAAATTCTGAGCATACCCAGACTATCTGGCATTTTTCCTCAGAATTCAGGGGAACTAAGGATTTCCACTGTGACCCCCAATGCCATGCCTTTATGGCTTTGCTACACTTGCTACTGGTTGTTTTAGCTAACTGCACGTTCTGAAATGAATGAAATATTCTCTGATATTATAATATTGGCACAGAAACAGTCAGGAATGAACTTTGTTTTAAGTCAAAAAAACCCCCAGCGCTACAGGTCTCAGATCTGGGCTTTTCATCTCAAAATACTTGCTCATTATCTCTCAACACAATTATTCCATTTATTGTATAGAAAAGGTTCCATCTGGTTTAGTTTTGCAGAAGATAGTGGAAAAGTTCTCCTTTTTACCCAAGCAAAGTATTCCATTAACCATTCAGAGCAACTGGAAACACCTTGCTTTCCCCAGAAAATGCTTGAACTGAAGGACTTCACAGACTTAGTCTATTGGCAGGAACTACAATACGTTACAGTAACTTCACAACTTCCAAGGTAGGTCTGACCCAAGCATGTCATCTCAGGAGTAGGGTAACAGACAGCATTATTACTTTTCTCCATAGTGATATTTTGGTGTAAGTGTACCAAAGACACTGTGAGATTATGCCACAAAGTACAGAAAGTCTTCCAGGAAGCAAATGAATAAGCTTTGCTATGTGAGTGTAGAATAAAACCCATTAAAACCCATTAAAGGAACCCAAACTGTAGACAGAAGGTAAAGGAGGATTGATTTGTTGTAGCGTAAAGGCAATAGAATGTCCATTTATTAATTAAAAGTGCATTTTATGTATTGGGATGTGATAAATAGTTTAACTGTTTAGGTTGATTCCCTCAGAAATGCACCCAAGGCTATTAACACTGATAAATTATGCACTACTACTTTGAAAATTTCTGATAGACAGTCTTCACAAGTATGCTCCAATTTATTTTCAGTTTTAAGCAGCAGTTTTGTCTAATCATATTTGACATTTAACTATTGCCACTAAAAGCTTCTTAGCCAGAAAAAAACCCCAAACTTTCACAAAGAGTTTTAACTCTGCTCTTTTTGCTTCTTTTCCTGTCAAGTACACATACATATGAAACACAAAGTTTCCTGGTTTGAAGGACTCTGCTGAAAAGAAATAATTACTCTTAACTATATACTCCCTTGACTTTATACTCCCTTTAACTTGGGAGTGCTAAACCAAGTAACCTCTGCATAAAAGATGTGTTTAAAATATGACAATGACATTTTTAGCTATAAATAAATACAAAGGGAATACTGAACGTACACATGCATAAATAAATCTCCATATTCACACACACCAAAGTCCTGGGAAAATATATTAGTCTCTGTTTCTTCTAGTAGGGTATTAACTAAATCACCTATAGGTGAAAAACACAAAATAATTTTCATCGAATTGCTGTACCTTTGAATATATGAAGTTTTATGTTTCATACCTGTATTTTGTACATGTATATGCATAAATATATATAAATACAATATATTCTGATATAGACATAACACTATATGTTCTACGTATTCTGAGTGTTTAGCACTGAGCTTATTTCTGAAATATCTATCTAATACCAAGTTAAAAAATTCAAATTAATATATTTGTCATTTTCTGTAAATTTGAATGTGTGATGATTGTATACTTGAGTGAGTGCATATGTATCTGTATGTCTTTTTTTTGTCACTCCTATGGTGGTGATGGAGGGAGACAAATCCTTTTCTCCCACCATAATTTCTAAAGGCATTTAAAGGGTTTGTATACTTGAGTGAGTACATACGTGTCTGTATGTCTCTTTTTTGTCACTCCTGTGGTGGTGATGGAGGGAGACAAATACTTACACCATAATTTCTAAAGGCATTTAAAGGGTTCATTGTTTCAAATCAAAGAGCTATTCATAATAAGTTCCAATAAAATGCAATCCATCACAATTTTACATGAGCAGAAGCTTTCAGCTTGTGCATACTTTGTCAGGAAGGCAATTTAAAGCTTATAAACACAAATCACATCTTTGGGTTTTAACCACAAAACATTTACACAGTACTGACCTACCACCTACAGCGTCTCAATATACAGCTGAGAACTCCACCTGCAATGGCAGCCAGGGCGGCGAAGCAAGGACCTGGAGGCAGAATTTTCTTTTAGGGCAGGCCAAATCTTGAGGCACCAATTAAGGAATGCTCAGACGACTGGGAGAGAAAAGGATGTTTGTTTCCTTGAGTTTATGTCCCTTATCAAAGTGTTTATGGGACATAATAATTCATAGAGTTATTTGCATCCCAGACATATCTGAAACAGGTTTCTACATCCAGGAAGAAGGTCTCTAGGATCATTTATCTACCCCCTTTTTCCCCCTTCACGTATTCTATTGACCAGATGCACAATTGCTACAATGCCATAGCATCTCTGATCATGAGCTGATTTGGCTGAGTCTGTAAAAAACCTTAATGCATAAGGTGAATTACTCTTAGAAAAAAATGTCAGGAAATATTATTCATTCGATTTTATTGAAGGAGAACTGAAGCACAGAGATGCTCTAATTTTTGCCCAAGGTTACAACCATTTAAGTGACTTACTCAAAAAAGTCTGAATCAACCATTTCTGTGTGCTAGTCCGTCTTAACGTGCAACTGTTACTCTTTTTTTCCTTAGTATTTCCTATTCTGGGTATCTTGAAAGAACAGTGAAGATTCATCTTGCTGATATTCATAGACTCATGAATCATAGGAAAACCTTAGCTGGACTGGGCCCCTGTAGGTTTCCCGGTCCAACCCTCTGTCCAAATCAAGGTTAACTCAGATGTTAGGTCAGGTTAATTACGGCACAGTCCAGTCAAGGTTTGAAAGCCTTGTGGAAAGTCCGTAGGCTTTTCTGACAGCCTGTCCAGCACTTAGACATTCTCTTGGCGAAGATATTTTTCCTTAAGTCCACTTGCAATGTCTCATGTTTCAATTTTTTGTCATTGTTTCTTGTCATTTCATTTTGCATCTCGAGAAGAGACTGCCTCTATTTCTCCATAACCACCGATTACGTACTTAAAGACAGGAAATAAATCAATCACCTTTTAGCCTTCGTTTTGTCTGGCCAGTAAAACATCCTCTCCTTCAGCATCCCGTGTGCTCCAGCCCCTGCCTATCTCAGTAGCCTTTCTATGGCTTTGCTCCAATTTGTTGGTCCATCTCTCGCAGTAGGGACCCCAATGCTGACTGTGGCACCTGAGATGTGAATGCACACACAAGTTCTCAGGGGAAATAAACACTTCCCGTGACCTACTGGCTGTGCTCTTGCTAATACAGCCCCGTATGGACTTTAGCTTTTGTTGTGCACACTGTTGATCATGATCAACTTCTGTCGACCACGAGCCCAGAGTCCTTCTCTGCAGAGCTAGCTCCTTCCCAGCCAGTCAGTCCCCAACTCTCACAGATGCAAAACAAGAACTTCCCCATCAACGTAAGGTAACTAAGGCCTATATGAGATATCATTGGTTATATTTTAGGAGAAAGGAGCTATTCAATACTAACTCAACATGGGACAGCAAGCTGACAATTACTAGGTATCCTGTATTTCCCATTAAGATTAATCTGAAAGAGAAAGAACAGGAAAAATTTATAGAAAACAAAAATCACTTTGTAATAAAAAAAGTGGATAACTTGCTAGTTATTGTATTAGTGATATAGTGATGTATTCTTCAGCAGCGACATTGTTTTACTCCAAACTATCACAAGTCAGCAAATTGTTTTAAAAATGATACATTTACTGGTACCTGTAATTTGATTCTGTTACCATGTTCCTGGGATTTATAAATCCCTCGCTGGATCCTTACCCCTTTCTTACCATTAAATTGTTATCCTCTCTCCTTTTTATTTTTATTTTTTGGTCATTTTGGGTCCATGTACTTTCAACATTCTTAAATGTCTGCATATTGATTCTGGAACTGTTAGCTGTTGCTGGCTTGTTTGCACAATTGAATCATGGTCCCAAATGAATATTTTGTGTTATAAAATGCTTTCCAGCATGTTAAGGAGCCAACCAAAAATGAAAGGGAATGGATATTCAAAATCTTTTTCTCATTTGGTGTTAGTGAATTGTTTCAAAAATTCACTTCTTCTTTTCTGTGCACAAACTGCCTACAAAAATGAGTCTGGTGCCAGTTGGAGTGTTTTTAAAGCACATACAACTCTAACCTTTCTTAATCTAATTTACATTTTAAAATGTTTGTGGTTCCAATTCAATTCATGTTGATCCTGCCATGGAAATGTGGGAGGACAATGTTTAAAATAATAATAATTCTTTCCTCTTTCAGACAGCCAAGCATAGAAGAGAAGAGTTCAGAGTATGTTGAGAGAAGAAAACAGGCTTGAATTCACTCATTTTTTTGCCAAAGTGGAGCCACATACAGGATCAGTATATTCACAGTAGAGGCTTTGGAATGAACACAGATGGCCTGATAAATAAAGGAAAGAAAGTAGTAAGAGAAAATCAAGCTACTTCCATGTTGTAGAACATAGTTGCAGAGGGAGGAGATGAAGAGACAGAGCCATTACTGCTGGAACAGGGACTTGTTGCCATGGGAGCAGGGATAAGGATAGCTGGTACCCTGGAGGCAGCGTCCAAGGGACAAGAACAGAAAAGAGAAGGATAAAGAACTTAAAATACTGTATGTAGAGGGGACACATTCTACCCCCTGTGTTTTAGGAAGCCCAAATTGTTGTATTCACAGCCTATGTAATCACACATACGAGGAGGCCAAGGCTAGAATTGCAAAACTTTTAGAAAGGGAATATTAAGAACCTGTTTCAGAATGAAACTTTGCAGAAAGGGAATATTAAGAACCTGTTTCAGAAATAGTTGTTTCTTTCTGCCCAATTTGGAATTCATAGTTCTCTCTTCCCTTTACACTCATTTAAAATATATATACAGTATGTGAGATGCAAGGTGAATATCCATGCTCACAGGCTTGTATCTTGTGGATCACTAAAGAAAAGACGGAGGCATTTATCCGTGGGAACAGAAGATTCACAGTTTCTTCCCCTAATAAGTCATAGTTTGGCTCACAGGAGTGCAGTGACAATTCTAATATTATTAGTGTTTGACTTGGGGAGAGAGATAATTTTTAAAAACTTTGGTAAATACTCCTACTGATACTTTTCAGCAATTCAAGCAATATTCTGATGTCATGGGGCATAACCATGGTTCAACAGGGATAAAATTTGCTCTAGGACTTCATCATGGTTTTTTTAGTTTTAAAGTTACTTTAAATTACGTTGCCATTTCCTTTAAACAAATCATGTATTGCAGCTTCCCATTATCTCAAACAGCAGGCTTTTTAAAGAGAAAAGATCAGCAAAGGGACTTTTTTCACCCTCAATTTCCAGGTAAAGAATAGAGTTGCAGTGGGTACAAATGGTTAAATTTTGTAGCATATTTAACATCAAACTTTAGGTTCTCTGCCCCATGATTTATCTGCAAGTTTTTGTTCTTTCTTCCCCACAAGACTGTCTTGCACTCATTTTATTCATTCTACAGTATGATCTGATGAAACTCTGTGACCAAAACCTCTGCTTTGTAACCTTTTTTGAAAGTGTACATTAATAAACACAAGCAGGACTTGTCAGTGCAGCAAAAAATAAAACTGCCTGTTATATGCAAAGTACATCTTTAATGATGTTTAAAAAGGAGCTAAACATCTCTATGGGAATTCTTAAAACACTTATCTCTTAGGCCCTTATTTAGTTTTGCGAGTCTTTGTTGTTTAACAAGCTGGAGAAATGGGTCATCTAATGTTATATTAATCAGTAAATTAATATTTTAATTTGATTTTCTTTATAGTTGAGATGCTTGCGGCATCTCCAGTGTTTTCTCTCTCCATACACTGGTGTTAAGCAGTATCATTATCATATTGTACCTTGGGGTTGTGAGATAACAGGGTCCAGTGATAGCTCTATTCTTAGGAGAGTGGGAGGTTTATGATGACACTTATACATTTCAAATGGCACATGGAGGCTCTCATGTAATGAAATGTCTCACAGCTGAGTCATAGGCTTCTCTGCATTGGGCTTTTCAGTTCATGTACTTGAAATCACAGATTTCAGGTCCAAGTAGGTGATACATTTTGCCAGCCTTTTGATATGATCTTTACAGTGCGCTGGAGTAAAAATCTTACTCATTACTCATAGTCCTATTTCGAAGTTTTTTGATAAGTTGCAAGAGATATCACTATCAATAGATGAAAAGGAGAGAAAAGGAAAACTAATTCATTTTTTTGAAGGTTAAGTGCCAGTTTAATAGAATTTTTCAAATATTCACTAAACCAAATAGAGAAGAGACACAAACTTTAGTATTATGATCTCTAATTACCTTTTTGAAATCAGCTTGGGAAATCAGAATTTGTCATTAGATCAGGCCAGACTGTCCCTTGGCCCTTCCACATCTATACAACAGCTGACAAAGAAAGCTTTCTCCTTTTTGCTCTCTTATGCGTGACCTTATAACAGGTCCAAATAGTGCTAAGACAGAAATGGTTCACAGGTCACTGTTAGGTGAGTACAAAGGAAGAAACAGTCTTTGTTCCTTTTACCTCCTTAGACAGTCACAGACTGACCTTCTCACCTTCTGCTTTCCCTCCAGTCTCCATAATTGAGGATATTTACTGCATCAAAGATCCCATGCCTAGTACAGGCCCCCTCCCTCTGTTACAAATGCACAAATCACATGTCCTAGTGCCTGTTCACTCTGGGCCAATGCTAAGTTACTTGTCCGAGTGAAAATATATCCTTGGTGATATCCAAGGTCAAAGCAAATAACATTCACACATTCCATATCACCGCTGGTTTACTGGCCATACCTCAGCACACGCCCCATAACCATAGATGACTGTAAACCAGCCAATACTTTATCGTTTCTTGAGCTTCACTGCCTTTGCAATGCAGTCATTCACAAAAATACAAACAAATGCAGGTTGTACTTAAGTTATGCAAGTGCAAAACTGGCTGAGCAGGAATGTGGGCATGATGACATCTTCCTTCTCTCCCTCCGTCCCTCCCTTTCTTCCCCCCTACAACGTAAGGCCTGGGATGTGCAATGGAATTTTAAATATTGCACAGTGCAGGATTCTAGGTTCGGGGACTGAGTCATGTCTGGGAACCCTTAGATGAAGTCAGAGGCTTTTTTCCACATCTCAGGACAGGGGTATCGGCTTTCTGAAAGATAAATCCACCTGGATTCACTCAGCCTCAAGACCAGAAACGTGTGGGCCATTGGCTGGGTGACTGCACCAAAATATTGTGAAGTTAAAATGAACGGAAGAATCTAAATGAATGTGGTAGTTATCTTAACACAATAACAATAGGGTTAATAGATAATATTATATTGTGAGATCCATGAAAAATTTTGTGATGCTTCATTGAAAACTTGTGTGAATATTCACGTTGGTTTTGATTGGTATTAGCTTCCTCCAAGGGAAGCATTATATTTCACCCATTTTTTCACAAAGGCTTATAAATGAGATAACAAACCTCTGAATGGGTTTTGAAATAGTACTAAGTTCTGAATGTAACTCAATATCAAAATCATTTTGAATTCAAGGGTAGGTTTACCCCAGTTTTAACGTGGAGGAGAAAAATATGAAACTTCAGAGCTGTTTGGCTCCATTGGGAACATTTCTCACATCTCTAGCTATCACGTCGTTAAGGTCAGCACTTGCCAACATCAACAGAACGAGCTTGTACTGTCCGTTACATCTCACAGAAAGCTGCAGAGGAAAAGTTTGACTGCCCATAGGACTTTGAAGCCCCATCTTCAGGATTCCTTACCCACAACAAATAACATCTGTCTTCAAAGACAGTCTCACAGTCTCAATGGACTACATAAGCAGGGACAACAGAAGGTGGGGGCTCCAGAAGTGAACATGCATTAAAAAAAGAAGAGGCAGTCTGCTTAAACTAAACCAAATAACCTAAGGGTTCTGGCTACACTCTCATTTTCACAACGCATGCAAAAACAAGTTAGGAAGAAGTTGCTTGCTTTAGCTGTTAAAAAAATAGATTGAAATTCCAATTCTTCTGTCCCAAAAGCACAGCAACATTTTTCCCTCTATTGATTATCAGTCCACTTTGGTTGAAACAGTCCTGACTAAGATCAAAATCTCTTTGAAAGGATGACTTTAAACCTGATGAAGTACCAGCACCGCTGCACTATGCTATCAGATGGGTATTTTTGGAAAATGAAAGTAAATCAATATTAATAATATAAACCAGAAATTGATTGATTTTGCCATTAAAATATGTAATGGTGAAAAAGCCTATATCTAATGATTTTTGTTAAAGTCTGTAAGTAACATATTAATTAAACTGGATACATGAAAATATTTGAAGACATTTGTAAGACTTACTTGGTCAACCAATTTTTAAAAGCAAAAGTTCTACCATTAATAAATTGGAGAAGGATCATAGCCGTTAAGCAATAAGGATGAAAGTCACATGAAAGGATGATTATGAGAAATTTGAAGAAAGAATTTGCAGTCCCCATCATTCTCTGTCTCTTACAGTCTAATAAGTTAACTTGTACTGACTGGCAAGAGAGGCGATAAAAACTGATAATTCTTTAAATGACACTAATTTCAGGATGTATGCAAAGCCTCACCAATGCCTTAGCATCTATCAAGGACATATTAAATAACTCAAGACAGTGGATTAATATCGTGTAACCATCTTCAGAAATTCTAAACCATCCATTCCAACATCCTTACTAGCATTGATTATGAACCATTGAATCAGTACTTTATGTTCATTTCCTTTCATTTGTTTTATTTTACACTGGGGAATATTTGCATTTGTACTGCATTCCTGCTTCAAGTCAAACACACTTTAAAATTCATACCTGCCTTAATGCAATAGTAACTTTGGTAGCCTGTTATTGTCTTTGACAACTACTCTCATCCCCCCTCGCCACTCAACAGGGGGGAATGGAAAAAAAAAAAAAAAGAAAAAAGAAAAGAAAAAAAAATAAATTAAAAGGCCAGTGATTTGATAAAAAAACCAATATAGAAATAGTGAATTGGGAGATTTGGAAATTATCAGCTAATGTATGTCAATAAAGTTGTAGTAACGGTTTCCAAAAAAAAGTTAACAAAAGCACCACCAAGGAGTTAGAAAGCACATTACAGCAATCGGTAAATCATTTTGAAAAAGGATCAAAATCACTACACAGAACTGAAAACCACTAAGTCAATCCTTATTGTCAAGCCTAATGTGATCCAATGTACTGTAGTGAGGGAATGGGAAGGAAGTGTCTACACCACATGTTGAATTAAAGGGAATCAACCAGCCATTTACTTTCATTTATTTAGTAACCTTCATGATGAGATCATCAAATATATTGTCTCTTCAGGAATCATACAAGGCTACTGCCTCGCTCCCTTTTTTATTAGCCCACCCTTTCCAGTCTGATTTTTCTGTCAGATTATTCAATCTGTTAAATGAATGGGGGATTTTAGGGGGAGGGCTGGTTTTGCTTTGTACAAGGAGAAAAAGATAATATTCTAGCCGATTAATTTGAAGTTACTATGAAGGATACATTAACGGACTTCTAAGATTACAGTATTGTGTTTGTAAAGAGCAGTGCTCACAACAGCCTATGTTAACTGAGACCAATAGGAAATAGTATTACTGCAAGAGGTACATTAAAAGGAAAAAAGTTTCCTGTTCTGCAAAACCAAAATCAAACATGAAAAATACATGGATCACACCACCTTACCTATAAATCTGGAGATCGCTGCATTAAACAGAGACAGCTTCTCTTGTCCTTTTTTATTTTTGGTAGGCAAGTCATCTGCTTTTGAAGTATTTGCTGGTGAAGGTGGGTCAGATGAGCTCTGTGTCAATGTTTCTTCTATCCCGCTTCCACAGTGGAAATCTGAAGCAACAGCCTTAGATAGCTGACAGCCCTAGCTGTAGGTATTTATTCCGTAGACACCTAAAGGAAGGTGAAATGGATCTCACAATGGGTAAGAAGGCTTCTGTTCCCAAAAGCAGTTAATATAACTGAAAATCAGTGGGGCACGTGAATGACACAGCGGCTCACTGCAGTTCAGGATCACTTATCCGTGGGACCGATCAATGTTGTGGTAAAACTTACCTGAAGTTTGCAAGTGCATCCAGAAATACTTGCTTTGGTCACTGTAGTCCCCTCAGTAGAGTTCTCTGTTCAGGCAACGCTGCCTCATTCTGTCGAGTTCAGAATTAATTTGAGAATTGTTACAGGGCTTTGTATTGAGTCATATTTCCATGCTCCAGCTGTTTATGCTGTTTTGAAAGCAAAGGCTGAAGTAAGTGTTTTTAGCTTTGGAGTTTCCTTCATCTTCTTCAAATCTGCAGGAGTTCTTGTGTATTCAGAAACCTGAAAATTTTTCCCAACTGTGGCAGTTGGTCCAATCACAGACACTACCCCACTTTGCAAACCTTGACTATGTCAGAACACCAAGGCAGGAAGGTCTCTACTCTGAGAGGGTTTCCCTGCTTGGGTGTGCACACGGTGTCAAATTAAATTTGCACTTCATATTACCTCTAATTCTCATACTCCCACATACTTTAAGATGATCTATTTATTGAAATATGAAAAAGATATCACATAGAAGGGATTTTTATTGAAGAAGTGTGGTTAAGTTATATTTGTTTTCCTATGGTTAAACTGGTTGTATGTGTCCTGTTCCCTAACTGCTTCCATGATAACAGCAACAAAGCCTCAAAGTTAAAATGAAATAAAGACTAAAATAATAATAATAATAAACCAGTTAGAAATGCACCATAACATTGCTGAAACCCAAACAATTCCTAAAGGAAGGAAGCCACAGGTTCCTTGCTTTTCGGAATAATTTCAGGGATTTATTTTTCTCTTAAATAGCTTCTGCACAACTCCTTGTAGTGTTCACTTGGTGCTCATTATATACCTCAACAGTGTTGAATTTTGAAAAATAACTGTTTGTAGAAATTTCAATCTTTTATCAAACAAGGTCAAATTATTATATTTTTTTTTAAGTAGAAAACTTCCAATTAGTGATAGCTGAATTATTCATCATGCATAAATTATCTAAAATTGTATATTATTTTATTCTGTTCCAGATTGTCTGGTAAAGAATTTGAGTTCCTATGAATTTATTCATTGTTTTCATTAGATCTGTGAACAGTTTATATACTGAACTTCAGCACATAGGGTGATTTGCTGACAATTTACTTTGACTATTACAATTTGTAGAGCATTACTGTTAGCTAAATTATGTGGGCTTGTTTCTGCTTTCTGAATAGATTAATGTTTTTTAAATGTGAAAATAACAAATAATGTTTAGGTAGTAACAACTAAAAAATAATGAATACTCTTCAGGTGATTTTGGATTCCCTTCTTCCTCCCATATTTACGCAACAAAAGCTGTTTGAGTAAATGTTCTGAAATACCAGAATGAAAGGGCATGGGCACACAGGAAGAATGGCTCTCAATTGGTTACTTAAAAGTCTTCCATTAGGTGTCAGCTGCTTACATTTCCAAACATTATATCCCGCAATAATGAATAAAAGACTTCCTAATAAAAGGAAGGCTTTTCAGAATGAACATTATGAGCAACTACTCAAGACGAAGGTTAATTTTGTGCCTTGCATGAACGTTTTGGCTTGCAGATACAGAAAGAGCTTGATTTAGGAATGGGTCACACTCCTCAGACATGAAATACCCATCTGTTGTGTGAACAGTCATACCCAAGAGTGAATGAAATTTCTCTGACCAGATCACAAGAAAGTAACGGAGTATTTTGTGATACACGATCTCTACCCCAGCTGTGGAAACCTATTGAAGCAGCTCTACTTATAATACATTTGTCAGAATGCTAATTGGAAAAATGACTTCATTGTGTGAGTCATCCAGTCACCTCTATGGACCTCATTAGACTTAAATGAGCAGACTGAAGGCCAGAGCAATCATTCTGAGCACAGCCATATGTTGGTGAAGAAGCTCTCTCTCAGAAACAGGCCTGTGGCCAACTCTGGGTACTTACAAATGACTAGATGGAAGGTGGAGGTCTTGGTGGCAGGAAATACATTGGAAACACTCACATATGTAGAGTGGTCCCGTTCATAACAAAGGGCAATTTGAAAACAAATCTTATAAAATAACCGATTCACTAGCTGGGAAAATTTTAAATAGCTTGCAATGTTTTGAGTTAGGACAATGGTATTTTTAGGCACCGATAGAGCATGCTTTTGTGTAACTGTGTAGTTCTTTGCAGGACAGGCCATAGCACTGGCTGGAAGAGATTAGATACACAAAACTTTTTGCTGGGCGATGAAGTCATTCCAATCTGACTTCAAAAATTAGCAGTGACAATCAAAATAAATTACTGGTTGAGACTGTGACTTTCCTTGAGAAGTTAAGCTATATTTGCGGAGCTGCTGCTTACCTGCATTTAAGAAGTAGGTAGATCTGGATGTGGGCTTTAGTGGAAAATGAGAACAACTCTGTCTCCCCCAGCAGCTAAAAGGTAATCTCCAGCAGCAGAACTAGTAGAAAAAGAGACATGATCTACTGCTTCATTTAATTTTTTAGCTTGAAAGAGTCTGCTAATGTAACAGCCAGATTCAGAAAGGCTGAGGAAAATACTGTTTGAAGACATCTCATAGTAAACAAATATGCATAGTACAAGCTAAATGGAAGCAACATGGGATAGCAGCCTCCTTTTGATGTCATATATTTAATATAAATTTGGAATGAGGCTTAGGGTGACTTACAAAGCTTGATTAACAAAGAGGCAATTAAATTCCATGTACTTTTTCAGAGGAGTAAAAAGTAAATAATATAGTCATAAAGATTTATGGAAAAACCTCATCCAAAACAAAACTACTGAGATACATGACTTTCATGATTTCACCTATGTCTTACCTTAAATACGTCTGTTTTGAAGCTATAGATTAAGATACTTACATGGTTGTGAAAATATGAACAGTCTGACCTTTATGAATTTTATGTCAACTACTCATATATGTCTGAACTTCAGACAAGTACACATTTTGCTTCATTTTCTCTGTTGCTGTGCACACAGTCCTTCTTCTCTCTGACCTTGAAATAAACAAGAATGAAGAAAACATTTTTTGAAAAACTGACAGCTCACTACAACTAAGCAGAAATAAAATAGAAGGCTTTTAAAAACCTACATTGTTACTGCAACGTTTACGCTAGCAGGAGAGCTTCAGAAGGCTATTTTAAGTAGAGCTACCAAAATGAAGACTGAGAATCTTGACTTTCCCAACATCACTTGAGAGACAGAGTTGTATCTGCTCAACTCCGCCTTCCTGCATGATGAAAAATAAATCTGAGACATGGCCTTGAAGTATCAACCCCCCAAAAACTCTGCTCATGCGAGCTATGTTCTTCCAACAGATATGTTTCCATTATGCTTCTCAGTGTCATAATTGGTAACACAGAAGTGAAAACCATTTCACAAAAATGGCCATAAACTCCTAAGTTCCCATATAAAAAGCAATCAAGTCACAGCCAGTTTGTAGAAAAACAAAAGGATAAAAAACTAGGAAATAAAACACGTTGGTCACTGTGAGAGTCCCCCCATCCAGCCAACACATGATGGTTTTTATATTTACTTACCTGAGAGACAGAAAAACTACACCTAAAGCAGAGCACTAACCAAAAAAAAAAAAAAAATCATTGCTTTTTAAACATATACAGGAACCTTGGTTTCTGCACTAAACCACTTAAATTTTAAAAGTCCCTACCCTGGTTTCATGAAAAGATTTGGGATTCACAGGGCCTACCTGGTCTTTATTTTTATTAAAGATCTATTCAGGAATGATAAATAACTATTAATTTGCATCACTTTTAAAGATGCTTCCTAAATTCCTAAAGTATTTTGCTATTTCTATGGTTGGTTATGGATTTAGATACTCCTATGTCACTAATATGACTAGTTATTATTACCAGGGCAGGTACACCTTTCTAGTTATCCTCTTCAACTGTAAAGAAGTTTCTTAACCAAATCGTCAAGCCAAAAAGGTATCATCTGAAAAATTCTTTCTTCCTTTCTTTGAAGTTGCTTTGCACTTCGAAGTTTTGCCAACACTATTTAGGCAATGCCTAAAATGTCATGCACAGCTAGTTTCATCCCCAATGTTTCCAACTTCGAGATTTTTCTAGAAAACCAACCAAGCAATGAACCACACTGAAGTTTATTTAAACCAATTATTCCCAGTGTCAGCGCTACAACATTATGGTGGTATCACTTACTTAACCATGGTCTATGTAATCCCTCTTTGTGGATTAATGAATTCTTTGTCCTTGGCATATCAAAAAATTCCTTGTTTCTTCCTCCCAGTGTCTGACTTCATGTCCGTCCTTAAATTAACTCCTGTAGGAATGTGTCCTTCTTTGAACTATCTGCTGGTTGTTGAGTGTTACAATATAAAAAATACATATTTCATAATCACATTGTTAAAGAAAAATGTAAATACCTGCATGATAAAACTCTGCTATTATTGAGCACTGATTCAAAAGCAAGATGTCATTTCGTGAAACAGATGTTTATATTTAATTTTAATACTTAAAAATCTCTTTCAATAATCAGGAGAATTCATAGGAAAACTTGTGTTGTTGTCTACAAGTAATTTCTCACCAGTATTACTTTGAGTATATTTAGTTCCATGTAATGGAACCCTGGCTTCAACACTTTAAAACACAGGTTCAAGCATGTTCAGTGTTTTGTTCACTTACACTATTTGCCAATATTTCCTCCAATGACAACAACACAGTCCAACAGCCTGTTCATGAAGCCATCTTCCTCTTTTTTTTTTTTTTTTTTTTTTGTCCTCTTGGCAAGAAATAACTGTAATGATGACTGTTTCCCTAACCTTTCATTATCAGGCAGGATAAATAGCAACATCAACCACATGCTTCTCTGAGGTACAGCTTAAGATTGTGTGTTCCCCAGACTGTGCAGGAGAGAACAGCGCAGAAGGTTCTTCCCATTTTACCGGTTGGACTAGTAGTAAACTTGCATTTTTCTGAAGTTGCTACTTTTTACTAGATCTGTTGCCCATATGCATTTTCTTTGGGCCCACTTTGCCAATGCAGAACTGGAAAGTAGTAGGGAGAGTGTAGTCCTCCTGCTATAAACACACGAGCTTGTACCCAGTCCTCTGCAGCTGCAATTCCAATGGTCTTTATTTCCAATTGTCTGTACTTCTGACACCCCACTCCCAGCATTGTTCAAAGCTCTCAAACTAAATGAAAATTTCCACTCCATGGAGAAGCAGCTTTGCCCACAGAGTGGATCAACTGTCAGAGACTGGCCTTTGCAAATATTTGGGCAAGTCTTGTGCTGCATCAGACACAGGAAACAATACGAGAGTGAACTCTATCTCTGATTTGAGGTTTTCTTCAGCCTCATCACTGTTTCTACCAAATTTAAACAAACAAGGAAATGGAATGCAAGAAGCTAAAAAGTCACGCACCATTAAGAATATTAAATAGTTCTTTCAGAAATGTTAATTTTTTTCATGTAACATATGCTGTGGGTTTAATTTATTATTAGTCATGCTGTTAAATTGACTGAAAATGTATCATTATACCTTAATAACCCTACTGTAAGTGCAAAGCACATCCTTAACTGGAGACTCACATATCACATTATGCTTCCATAATGTAATACAGACATAGCCTACAGAATTTATGTATATTTCAAGTTCAAAAAATTTCTAAATATATGCAAGTTAAAAATTGCTAAAATATTATTCTTATAAACAAAAATGTAACCCTTTTCAAAGTTTCACAGCTCATAACATATGCCAAATAAAGTTCCTCTGCATCACCTTGGCCATGTGCTTTCATTGCTTTTAATGCAGTTAATTTTCCCTGGTTAATAACTATTTGGAATCTGGTTGTCCAACTTTCTTCACAAAATTGTGAAATTCATCATGTAAAGGTGGCACATTGATACTACAGCTAGTATGATGTACATTTTTTCCTCTCTGTCTATTGCCTACAGAAGAGCCACCCAGGACATGTGCAAATTAATCTATGGGAGATAAAGCCATTCCCTCTATTCACCCACTTTATCATATAGAAATAAAGTTCTTCAGTTTCGAAAGCTTCCTAACCCTAGGGCTTACAAAGTATTGCCATATGACATATGTTTCTGCATGTATCGTTTTACTGTTGTTCTGGATTAATTTTTAGTAAAGTTTAGTTACATCATCATAATAATAATTGTATGTATATATCAATACAGATTTCAAAAGTCTTAGAAATACTGGCTGTAATGACTAAAAAGTGTTTTGCAACACTTCCTCTTTCTTTTTTTATTGCTTCCACATTACAGACGTGCAACAAATCCTATATCCACTTTCCTTAGCCAATGTCAGTTGGTGCACTTCCAGGTCTGCGGTGGAGGTGGTTTGGTCCCATTCCCCAACTACTAGTTGCTAAAACCCACTCCTTCCAACCTCCACTCCCCATCAGGCTATTGTTCCCTACGGCCATGCCCTTCCCAAGAGCCACAGGGCTGTTGCCCAACTCTGCAAAGACCTTCTCCTCTCCCTTCAGCCACCCACTGAAGCCCAGTCCCCGGCATCGGTGCCCTGGTCCCCTGACCTCACCTCCCCGACAGAAGCCGTCGGTATTTATTTAGCAGAGCAAGGCTTGGCAAGGTCTGTGGCTCAGGGTTGGCCTTATCAGGCTGTGAAATTCCACGGAAACCAAGGGGATTTCTTCTGCTGAGTGGGAAGCGTGCAGAAGCGCCACCAGTATCGGGGCCCTACGTACTACACACAAGTGGAAGAAGGAAAATGGAAATCTTTTCAATGAGCCTGTTTGCTTTGTAATATAAAACCATATAATGAAAGCACATTCACATCATTGTAATTTTCTAATGTTTTATACTTTAGCCTTATTTTTCATAGCAGTTTCTCTGATTTATCCATTTCAATTTTTTATGTTCTTTTTTTTTTGTTGTTGTTGCCTGTTTATTATTGGCATATATTTTTAGTATTTTTCCTTTGGATTTTTTTTTTTAAATTGACAAGATTTCATCTCTGTTTGTTAAAGAGAACCAGCTGTTTTCTTCAAAGATAATTTTCTGAAGCTGTTGTGCGCCATAATTACACTGCAATTACACAGCAATATCCATAAAAGCAGATGAGGATTCTATGTGTCCTTCTGACTCATTAGAAGTTGCAAAAATGATGGATGCAGGCTTTCCTAGCTTGACTATTGCCCTCTGTTGGCAAACCCAAGTCCTGTCGTATCGAGACAGAACTAAAGGAAGGAATAAGAGAAAACATTTGAAAAGAGATTAATTTTAGTTTTGGTAACGGGAACAGTGAAATAATATTGAAGCTGGAAGGTATTTTCTAGGTGCATTTTATGGAGAACTCTGAGTGATTTACTTAATGTTTGCAACAAATCAACTTTATATACATTCTACACTCCATTTTCTGATAAATTCTTTCTTTTTTCATAGAGTCAAATTACTATTGCTATTATTCTCTTTTCAGTTCAGCCTCACATTCATGTCATTTCCTTATAAAAACCTTCAAACAATCTCTTGTTTTTAAAAATATGATCAGATTCTGTTTCATTCTGTTTTGTTCAGTTTTTCTGAAGCCAAAATATGCTCATATGGCTTTAGAATACCTTAGATCTTCATATTCTCATTGTGGAGATGAATAAAATCAGAGAGCTTCTTTCTTCCCTCAGACCAAAGCAGACCAAACCTAATTCCTTCTGAATCAACACACCAAAAATAATTTTGTTCAGAATCAGTTCTTAAATATTTGAGATGACAGAAGAGAGTAATTCGGATGGGGAGAGAGGTGAAGTTTAGGGGGGAGGAGGAGGGTTGTGGTTGCTTGGTTTTTTTTTTTTTCATTAAATATTGACTCAGGTGAGCCACTTAGTTTTGTTGGGTCATTTTCTGGTTAGGGTTTAGTCTCGTGACTTCTAAAGATGCTGCACAACGAGCCTGAGCCAGTGCCTAGAGGAAGCGAGGCTGCTTGCAGTGACTTTCAGTGGAGACTCTTGTTCACTCCTGGCAGAGCAGCCACTGAATTATCTCTGACCTTGATTTGTAGAAGGGTTAGGGGTGGGGCAGAACTTCAGAAAACAACCAGGTTTCATTAAGACTCTGCAAAGTTAAATGTGAGTTGCAAGTCAGGAGAGACCTATCAGCCCGCTGATTTCTCCTGCCTTCTTCCAGTTTCCACCAGAGCTGGATCCTGATGCAGTTTCAAAACATTTACTTTGGCATGGCCAACAGGGAGTGTTCTGGTTTGGTAGCCAACTGGTCAACCAAAGCGTACAAGGTGATTATTAGTCCTCCAGTGACTTTCAGCAAACAGACCCTGTTTAAACAGCAAAGTTAAACAAAACTCGGTTTAGAGAGAGCTTATTCTGAAAAAAAATGGCGTTGGGAAACGTATAAGGTGTGGTTTTTTTCAGTTGTGTTTCTAGCTGTTGGAGCATCTACAAGGTGTCTCTTAGCTTGCAGAATTTTTAGATGCTCAGAATTAAAGTGTTTCCTTCAACTCCAGGCAAAGACCAGATTTTGTTAAGGCTAACACAAGCACAGGAATAAGTTTTCTAATGCTCACAGTTTTTCAGTATTGATAGATAAGGCAACCTGAGTGAAGCTTCACAGGTCAATTACTTCTTGTTTACCATCACCAAATTGACCTGAAATTTTATTTGTCTCTTCACTCTCTCTTCAGCAACAATCCATTAATATTTCTGAGAATGTTTTTGCCATAAAATTAGACTTGCACACCAAGACACTGTGAACTTAATCAAAGACCTAAATCAGGAAAAATGGAATTGTGGAAAGACACCACACTTGTAAAATGAGGAACCAGATGTCTTTGTCCATTGCAAATACACTGTCAATTTTCTGTTTCTGTGTAGGGCAGTGGTTCTTTCAATAAATAGATGATTGCATAATTGCAGGACTTTCAGCTTTTCTTCCATCTAGTGATTGACTGAGCTGTGTTGATTAGCTTTCAGTACAAGGCCTAACAATGGTTCTGCAATCATTCTGCACAGCTCATACCGAGCACTCTTTTTCTTTGTTATGAGAAACACCTGATGAAGTGTATTGTTGGAGTTAAAGCTTTTAATCTGCTGATCTTGTAGAAGACACCATTTTTGATGCCAACTGTAAATTTTCTGCAGTTCCTTTGCCTTTTGCTTCTACAATCACTTTTCATTCAATATTTGGGGACTATTCTTTTTAATTTAATTATTTACAGCAAAAAATTAAGATAAACAAAATAAAACAATCCCTATGTTGTTGAAGTCTAATTTTAAAACAGTATATTTAACAATGCTATCAAATCTCTAGTAGTGAACCAGTAAGTCACCTTTGCAAGCTTAGTTAGAATATTTTTGCTACTGTATGTACTTAAAACATCAATAGGAAATTAGAATTCAGCTACCTACCAAAACCAAGATACATTTTAAAATATTACAGAGAGCACAAGAACAAAAAACACAAAAAAAATCATATTTTTGCATATGAAAATCAGACAAAATATGCAGCAGTTAAAGCTCATACTTTTCACTTTTTCCCACTTTTACAGAAGCTCTACTTTTTTTGAGGTATACAGCTCTGATGGTTAAATCGTGACTGCATGAACTACATAGAATTAAAACATGAATATTATCTATCTGGTTTCATTAAAATGTAGACATAAAAAGAGGTATACTCGAAAGTCCGTTTAATCATCAATATCTGAAAAGTATGATGTTATGGTTAAATGTAGTAATTTAAAAAAAAATCTGAACTGTATTTACTGGCTTCTAAATTTTCCTAAATGCTCATTTTATTTGTGTTGTCAAATCAAAAGTTGCATACGTCTCATTGCAAGAAATAATAAAAAAAAATAGACTAGGAGATACATACTCTGGTTATTGCAGACCTTTGCAGGAACTGCAAAGGTCTTTGCTTCAGAGATATCAGGACACTCTGTCCTGCTGTAAATATAATGGCTATCGGGGAATGAAAATTCAGGCTCACTGCCACAGTAAGTGGTGTTTTGGCTTTGTTTTTTTTGGTTTTGGTTTTTTTTTAGTGGTTTTTTTAGTGTTTTTTTCAGTGGTAGTACTGAGATTAATATATTAAGGAATGCAACATTTCTGCAAAAACTCTTACATAAAATGCATACTGCCATGTAAATATTAGAAACTAATTTTGAAAAATCTGTTTCTGTTTTCCTTTACCCGAAATCCTCAGTAGAAAGAGTTTGAAGATTGGAGGTGTAAAAGGTAAGTGCCAGATGCTTAGCCATCGTATGTCACTAAGTCAATTGACTTGGAACAAGGAAATGTCAGTTTTCACCAGATGAAAATGTGGTGAAGATCTTCTCGAATACGTCTATATTAAAAATGTAATTTATAGATTATTTGATTACAGATGAAAAATGACAGATGCCTTTTAACCCCTTTTAAAAGATTGTTTTAGTGGGACTAGCAATGACACTTCCAGAAGTAAAGCAATGCGGATGCCATTCAGCAGGTCAAGCTATTCTTTTTAAAATATTTTTCTTTTCTCTTTGAAAGTACATCATTTATACCATTTATATTGTTTACTAACCTCTACCATCAGATTATTTTCAGTTTATTTTTAAACTCTCTGTTGGACTGGCATTATGTATTCAATGATGCTATATGTATGTACAGTACATTGCTCACAACCACTATGAGTTTCATTATTTCTGATTTAGGATTAAGATTTGTCTTTCAAATTCACAGTTTCTGTCAACTGCAATCATTTTCTGCCTGCCTTTACACATAAGATCAATGCTCTTAGAGTTCAGGTTTCTGCGAATGTCATCTTGAAGCTGATGGGATTTCTGGTTCATTATTGCCTTCTGACATATCACTACACTTAAATACGATTTTTCTCCAGTGCCTGAGGCTAGGTTGACTGAAGTGGCCCTTCAGTTGCATTCTGTCATCTGTGTGTTGACCATGACCTTCATGGTTTATTTATGATTAGGAGGTTATGTCTTTCTTTACTCTAGCAATGGTATTTTACCATAGTCCTTTACAAAATTTCTTAGTTCTGCAAATAATTTGCAAATTTCCAGGCTCCCTCTCTGCGATATTCTGCAACAAGTAATAGGAAGGTGGCCTGGACTTTTAGAGGAACATTTCTAGATATATTTCCACTGTCAGTTTAGATTGTGACTCACATTGTCTGCTGTCCTGCAGAATCAGACAAATAATGGACAGTCTTTGCCACCTCTAGATCATATCACTGTACTATGATCTCTTAGATTAGGGTTTTACTGTGAGGTCTTTAATGATCTGCTCAATTGTCTGTCATCTGCCTGGGAGTGAACGTGTCTGGTAGGCACTGAAAAGAATTAAGGATGAGACATTTATGAGCTTTGAATTTCAACAGTTGATAAAAATATAAACTAGACATCATTAGTATTTCAGACTATGTATAGTGTTAATTGCGTTTGGAGTTTTATCTGAAATTGAGGAATGATACTTCCTTGAGCAAAAAACCCTCAATGAAATTAACAACAAGATTCATGTCAGTAAAGACAATGAGTTTACTTTCTAGCTTAGTAGTCAGAACATCAGAGAAAAAGGACATAAGTCTTGCATCAATAACACTGGAGCAGGTCTATTTTCTGCATAAGTAAATAACGGCGAGTAACTTCTCACACTTGCATTTTCACAGACACGTGGATTAAGAAGAAAATCTATAAAACAAACCTATGTTGCTGTCCTAGAAACACAAATTTCCTTCTAGATATGTTTGTAAAGTTGGCGGACCATACCATTCTTAAAGTCACTTCAAAACTGTTGCCCTTAGGGGTGTTCAACAAACCCTGGTGTGAAGACCTTCATCAAGGCATTTTCCACATGCAGGTGTTATTGTGCACATTTTGATATTGTGCTAGATCCAGTCCAACTGGAAATCAGTTAAAATCAACATTTTTAAGTAGGCATAAGAAGAGAAGGCTTCTTAAAGGCAAGAACACACACTGAGACCCTGGCCTGGCAGTTTGCTTACTTATCAAAGCATGTAAGCCCATGATTTTGCTTTTGGTAAATCTAGAAAATCCTATTAAATGAGACTTAAGCACTTGTTTAAAGAAAAATAAAAGTATGGTTGCAATTTCTAATTGGGCCCAGGGAAATGAAAGCTGGAAACGAAAATGCCATGTAGAAGAAGCACACTGTCACCTTTGTCCACTTTGGAAAGAATATTTGCATTCTACTCCTGTTATAAAATTATCTTCTCCTCTTCCTCCTTTGCCCTCCTCTACAGCTCGGCAGTAAGCAGAAGGATCACTGCCAATCCTGTTACAAGAATTGTGTGGCTGTGAATGTGCTTTTCTGGGCACGAAGGCCATACCTCTTCTTGGAGGAGGAGTTTCCACACAACAGAGATGCTCCTACTGGCATCCCAGACACAGACCTGTTTACGCCAGCTCAGTGGTCTTACATTTCACCTGAATAAACCCATCACTGGTCAAGTGTCTGAAATCAGTACTAGGAAATATCTGCTTAACTATACGGGGGGTGCGATGAGGAACGCTCTCTTAATCTCTTCTATCATACACATTGAAGATATAAATAAAACCCAAACAATAACCCACCAAAAATGCAGAATCAGTTGATCCCAACACATTTATCACAGCCAAATGGAAATGACAGGACCCAGGTTCACTAAGGACTGTCATAGTCCAAAGTACAAAATCACAGCTAATTTGTAAGGCTGTTAACACACATAACATTTACACTGCTACTTAAAAATCTGAAGTATCCAAAAGGTTTAAGGGGAAAAGAAGCCAATAGTACTTGATGATTCATTAGTTTGAGAGGCATACATGCTCTTGTTAAGACAATTAAGGCTTTGGTCACAAATCCTTTAGTTTTATTGATTTGCCAGAAATCATAACCCTGGCTCATTTTATACTTAACACTGAAGTGCTCTGAACAAGGGGGAAGATAGGTTAAGCAATTATTCTGTGATATTTGCATTGAATTGATCCTGCAGTTTCACAACACAGATCAGTGACCAAAATGCTGTATTAAAATATAATGTGGCCACAGCAAATGCCATTCATCCTGCACAGAACGCCAATAGAAGGTTTCTGGATTAATATCTTGAAAAATTGATAGGATAAAATGTTGAATAATTTTTGTGCATGTTCCTCAAACAAAAGTTTTACATACATAGATGCTCCAGTACGTCATCCATCTAAAAAAGTACCCCTTGATAGAAGGAAAAGTGTTACTTACAGCAGGTGTAACTTCAATTCCTTTATAACTGCCAATCCTGAAGAGTGCACAAGATGGATTTACAGATCAGTTCTTGTCAAATAACATGTTTCTTCAAGCTATTTTACAGAAAAAGCAGGGGACCTGACTGCCATGAAGAGTCTCCTAAACGATGGAAAAATGTTATATAAGTATTTGTGTTTCCTCTTCAAAAAATCATATATTCACTCCAGAAAATTCGGTAAAGATGAACTCAAGCCATGTGTAAAGAGACTTTAAAGATGTTTTCTACAATTAAAACAACAAATAAATTAGAAAGATACGTAAAAATATATTAAAAAAAAATTAATGTGCCCCCTTTCTGTTTTTCATCCTTTGTGTTCTTAATATGTTAAAATATGATTGTCAGTCTATGACATTTTAAGTAAGCATTGTGGAATAGTCTAGGAAGTTCAAAATCTGAAATTCATAATTGCAAATTTTAGCTCTAGAAGCCTGTTTTTAAAGGTTATATTCAGAGTACTGAAAAACAGAATAGTGTTGTCTAGTCAAGATAATCTGAATGTTTAAAGTCAATTTGGAATGTTTTTAAACTATCCACTTTCTTGCTATTTATAGAAAATATTTAGCTAAAACCAGAGAACAATATTCAGGAGACAGACACAGTTTAAAACCAGTAAACATTAGCATTGTGTCTCCCAATTTGTCAGGGATTATGAAACTAGTTCTAAATTTCCTGTGTTAAAAGACTTTTGAATAGAGGAAACAGGCACTGTCCAAAATGTTTGTCAATAAAAGTAGAACCTAATTTATTTTTTCACAGCTAAAAATATTCCACATTCGACAGGGTTTCTATTAACTCAAGAAGTATATTACCTAAAACTTCCAATATTATTCAGCCCTGACATTTTAAAACAATAAGATATGGTAAGCAGCTTGTCAGAAAATGGTGGGATACAGCAAAATGAAGTAAGACTTAATTAATTTTAATTCACAGCTAAAAATATTCCACACTCGACAGGGTTTCTATTAACTCAAGAAGTATATTACCTAAAACTTCCAATATTATTCAGCCCTGACATTTTAAAACAATAAGATATGGTAAGCAGCTTGTCAGAAAATGGTGGGATACAGCAAAATTTAAAATAAAAATGTAAGAAAAAGGCACTTCCCTACTTCTCTGTAATGCCACTGTAAATATATCTTGATTTGTGCTTACCTAATTCTTGCTGCAGGATGCACCAACCTCAATAATCCTAGCTAGTGAGCCTACCTAGAACCTGTACACAGAAGTGTCCATAGAAAGAGGCTTGATTTAGTAATCAGCCTGAAGTTTAATGTTTTGGCACCTCATGGGACATCACAGTGATTGGTAATTGGTTCAGACTAGCTCACAGCTTCATTCATGTTCTGTAAGAAAAGACAGAACTTCATGCTTGTAAGATTCACAGATAATAGTAATTTGGGGAGATGTGCTCATGTCCAGTAACAGAGAAATGATGTCAAGTTCAGATACCTTTTAGACAAGTTAGGAAATTAAAAACTAAATCTTACAGAGACTGACACACAAAGAAATTTAATCATAGCAATAATCAAGTTGTATATTGTGTTAGAGATTTACTCATGATCAAGTTTTCTTCTAAACGCATCTCATGTTTAGGAATGGCTTTACAGACAGCAGCTACAGTGTGGCAAACTGATGAGCAATTCAGAAATATGCCTGCAGCTGAAAGTAGTAGTCTTGATGATGACTTTGGGTTTATTTTTTCCTGTGCTGCATAAGGGTGAAATCATAACCTTTCTGAAGCTTCCCATACATACCGTAAAGGCACATGCAAAACCGCTAAGGTTCCAGCTTTGTCCTCCCTCAGTAAGACAAGATCACTGAGCAGTAAACTACTTAGAATTAAGACCCTTTTTGTGTCCTAGTAGACATGACAAAGTTTTCATTAGGGCTGGAACTTGGGCCACCCTGCGTCTTACAAACATTAAGTGAAATGTTAAATCACTTGGCTTGAAAACAGAACTTCCTCTTGGCTTCGTATGCATAATAAAACCCTCCATCAAATGCAGCTGATGAAGTCTCACTCAGAATAGCCATCGGTCAAGATATTTTGCTTCAAGAATCACAAACACAGGTTCCCAAATTTGTTTGACTTGGTCAGTGCAAAGACTTGGAGTTTATATCCATGTTATTCCCACTGGCTACTGATTAAACCAGGTCAGAAAGGCAGAAACTTCCAACATCAACAAAGTTTTGCAGAATCACCAATTTTTGAAATTTAAAATGTTTCATCTAACTTTTAAATCTAGCTGTAAACATGCCATTATAAGAAGGGGTATAAAAAATGCAGTGATCATATATCCGGTGTTACTTAAAGCAAGAATAAAGTGGAGTTATTCAGCAAAATCAGGAAAAAAATGCTATGTCAGGAGAAACAATACATCAAGGCAAGCAGGTAACAAATGCACACAAAAGGCTTTTGGGGAGTTACTTTTAATACAGGGGTTTTGTGTGCACTTTGGAGGAAGCAGCACCACTTGTTAAAATGTACTCTTTGGGTTAGTCATATCTTAGGAGTTAATAGGGAATTAATCATCTGTACACCAGGGGAGAGTGGTTTGATCAATACTGAAAGTATAATCTTCACTAAGGCAACACATCTAATAAGTACATCTTGAATAAAATTCCTCCATGCACTGACTCATTTTTCTTAAAACACGAAACCAATAAGCATTAGAATCCGTTTGGAGTGAGGGTGATCTCAGCAACACTTCTGACTGGTCTAACCAAAGTGTACCCATCTATACATCCACAGATATGCAATAAGCACATCTAATACATTATTAACACGGAGTAAAAATAATAATGGATCAAGAATTAATCTTTCATGAGCAATATGAAGGTCTGGTGTTGTGCCTATAAAAAAAAAACCAACAACCCCAAACCCGCATTTATCTAAATTAACAAAGAGAGTTAGAGATTTCCTTCTCAAGCAAACAACTAGGAAAAAAAATTATACAGTTTGGAGCTGTTTCACTGTGAGAAACAGAGTAAATAGTAGTGAATAGATATTTTCACAGGATTTTTATGGGATAGGATTAGATCAATTAAAACATTCTAAAAAGGGAGTTATTAGATCTAAAAAGTATGATGTAAGTCCAAAGATCTCTTTTGACTCATTCTCCCATTTAGCTTTTTCTTTTATTTTTAGTAGCTGGACAGAGTCCTAAATTGGAGTAAAAGACGGGAAGCAAAATCCACGCTTTATTTAGTATATCCAAATGCACTTAAAAAATGTATAGGTAAGTTATTCCCTGAGTTATCTCTCCAGTAGCCAGAGAAGTTACCCCATTGATTTAGTTATCCTGGGACCTACAACTTGCTCTAACAAACTGTATTACCCTCTGATGCGCCTTCTGTATTAGGTAATGGCATAGGAAAAAGAAAGAAGCGTAAATGTCAGAAGTTACTTAACGGTTTAGAAATCAGAAAAACAATAAAGCTGCAAGGTTTTTAAGCAACTCACCCGCTTTCATGCCTTGTGAAACTATTTCAACTAATACAATTAGTTGAAAATTAGCTTTTGTGGGACTTATTTAGTACAGGCAGGTGATTTGCTCTGTATTTTTTCATGGGATAAGATGAGAAACAGAGATTACTAAGGAGAAAACAAAGTCAGTTTGGAAGTTCAGAGCCAATATGCTTCTGCCTGCCTCATCAAGACTGAAACACTCTATGCTGCTTCTACAGAATTAGGTAACACTTTTATTTCAGAGGAAACACTTGGTACCTGCTTGGTTTGTGATACCAATGATGCAGTTTAGAATCACTGCTGTATGTACATTTCATTGAAAATATGTCTATTACTACTTCTAGTCTCTTTGATCTCCTACAGTTCCCCTCCAAACCACTCCAGTGGAAACTCACCACTTCTGTCAGACCTTGTACTGACCACCAGCCAACTCCTTCCAAAAGCTTACCACAAAATCCTGCTCTGGATTTCTAGACAACCTCATTCACTCATTAATTCCTGTATTTATTCATCATTGACACAAACAGTATGTTACTAAAAATATAAAAACAATATACACGTAAGCAATAGTACAAAGACAGGGAAGCACTACCCTGAAAATAGTATAGATACACAATGGGCGTGAGATTTGCCCATTTAAGTAAAAACAACAGGAAACAGTCTTGGAGACTGAAATTAAGGTCTCTGATCCATCCCTGGCAATAATTATTTTGGAAGAACTGTGGTTCTTCCCCTGTCTGCTCACCCTGTCTGCGTGCAAGGACAGGTAAAGTGCTCATTTAGCAGCCAGTGAAACAGAGAACATGGCCTGTGTCTTAAGTAAAAGAATGAAATTGTTAATTTAACTGAATGAGATGAACTGTAAATTGTGGTGATTTATCTGCCTCTATATTAACAGCAAAAACATGGCAAGAAACTCTGAAGATAGAGTAGAGTGGATAATCAGAGGAAGGAACCACTATTGCTATCTGAAAAGGAAAGCTATTGATAGTCATGAATCAATGCCTATCAGCAGTGGAGACAAAGACTTTGACCTCACAACACCTCAGACAGCTTACATTCGCTACACAAAAATGAAGAGTTTTATGCCAGAGAAAAAGTAAGGATGTTCAGAGCGTGTGTGTGTGTAAAAACTTCTATTGCTGAGATTTAATGAAAATATCCTTCTGGCAAAGTGTAATGGGTGAGAAAGGACTTAAAAACCAAATTGTTATAAGTCCCAGTTCACCATTCCAGAGAAATACATGCATCAGAACCAAATTGCTTCAGTGTCTTATTGTATTTTATTGAACTTTTTATTACATAATATTCATATGAGTTCTGCGGTAGTGCTGTTTGGGAAATGGGTAAGCACAGATTTTAAAAAGAAACTCACAGTATTTGTAAAAACTGAGATGACTACTGCGAGCACATAAGCACCACTCCTTGGGTGGGTGATTGGTTAGTCTCATTGGTTCCCAGGAGACTAACGCTTCCATGCCATTGGTGCTCCACTTCTTCAAACATTTATATTAATGATTTAAACCTTTAAGACCTAGTGTATGGTGATGAATATAAAGGTTCGACTGTCCCAAACAAGTTTCTGTAATGCACTCTTGAGGAGGGCTGTGGCTGGGTTATGCAGGTTGGAGATGCCCAGACCAGCGAGTCAACTCGTTGAAGCTCATGAGCAATTCAGATCAGTTTTAGTCCATGCTGGCTAAATTGAATCAGCACAATACACACAAAGGTAAAGCAAAATGCTGAAGTATGACTGTATGTTACATAGGATTATTTGTGGATGTCTGGAAACAGCTACGGTTTCATATTGTCTCAAAATCTTTAATGAAAGCTAAAAAGAACTGTTATTCTATTACATAAGTACAAAAAGTAGAAAGGAAAAAATTAAATGGATGTAAAAAGCTAACAGGGGTCAAAATTCTTTTATTTTTAAATATTTAAGCTGCAACTAGTAACAAAGAGAAAAACTAAACCCCAGAAGATTATTATCTTGACAGTACCCCATCTAATAGTGTTTTCAAGCCCACGATCAGCTTCACTATCTTGTGCTGTGAAGAGCCTGGCTTGCCAAGTTGAGGTTAATAAGTGCAGTAAGTGATGCAATGCCCTTACGGCTCCTGTTTTCTCAGCAAACAGATGATGAATAGTAATTATCGTTTGCTGATAACTCTGAGTGTGTCTCTTTTTAGATCTTGTATCCTCCATAAACTGATCTTGTACTTATAACAGAATTTTCAAGAAATCAGTCTGTCAACATAATATGGTCTTGTTGTTGCAATATCTTAGCCTCTAACCAACTTTCCTGATTTTTCCCTATTTTACGTAAAGGCTGAGTTATGTAAGTAATGTAGTGTTTATGCTTAATAATGAGATATATATACAGGGACTTTACCTCTGTTGGAAGGAAAAAGACACTTAAAATTCAAAATTGCTTTTTAGAAAGCTACAGAAACTCCTACATCTTAAAAATGGCATTGAAATAATTTATTGATTGTCATACAACAAAGGCAAGAATATTAAAAAATAAAAGCTCTAATTCATTGCTTCATTGTTCACTGTGGGAGGTTATTTCTCACATTCATGGCAGAAATAATTTTAATGTAAATACAGTCAGGTACAACTCAGCATTTAAAAATAGAAAACTATGATACCCGGGGCTTGACTTTCACTTTGGGCTTATCAAAGGCAAACATCATTCCGAAATTGTAAGACTGCAACAGGAGGAGAGGATGCAGAATTCCGATAGCTGCCAGAAGCATGTGCACTATAGGAAAGATCAGGATCCTGACCAAGTGTACACTGTACATTCAAATCTCAGCGGTTTTAAGAATACTTAGGTCATGTTTCTCTCATTTCCTTGAGGAATGAACTAAGTACCCTCTACTACTTGGAAGGATGAGTGTCAAAAAATGTGTTCATTTACACTCCAAAAGCATTCTCTGTCTTTCTTTTTTCATCCACAAGTTCAAAACCTTCTCTTTCTTTCAAATACTTTTTTAAAACTTTGAAGCTTGGCAATAAGGTCAATGCACTCAAGGAAAATGTTAAAATGTTGAATCTGGTGTTTCAAAGAGGGCCATTTCCATGCTGATTAGAGTTTCTTTAAATGCAAGTACCAAAATTGCTGAAAATGAGTCAACATTATTCACTGGCAGAAACCGGATGGGACCCCCCTCAACGCCAGCATCACAGCCTTCTTAATTAATTTCAAACACAACCTTTAATAAGACATCTCAAAGCATCATTTTTAAAAAATCTCTGTGCCTGCATACAGATGCACTGAAGCCATGCACTAAACATGATCCAAAACCCCATTCCAAAAATGTATGTTTGCACCAACAAAGAACTAAAGAACAACCCTTCACCTGCTCCAATACCCCACCAAATGTCTATTTAGTAATCAACTAACACTTAATCTCAGCTAAGAGTTAGGTCTGGCAGATATCTCCTGAACGTACTTAAACAACTCAGCTTCACACAACATAGAAGAGTTACTAAGAACAGTGTCCAGGTACAGACCTTGAAATAAATCATCCTCCTCCTTTACTCACAGATATTTAACCCTGAGTCTCCCAGAATTGTCCAACTGTCCCACTCTCTGAAGGCCTACAAGGGTGTTCACCACCCTTCCTCCTGAAGCTGTGCTACCGTGAAGAATGAAGAGAAGAGCAGCAATTCAGGACACTGATTTACAGAAGATGCATAACATTTACGCCTTTCATCCAATGACAAGATGATGTGAAAAACTGAAATACAAAATTGAGAATGGACTTAATGTTCCTTCTTTAAGCCAAATTCCCTGACTACTGGGTTATACAATCAGGCACGCTTTTAATCCATTCCTATGGCCCAACACATCAACTATTACTTTCTGCAGAGAAGAGAATTGAGTAGATATCTATCTCTAGGGTTTTCTCTAAGAAGAGAATGGTACCATCATGTTATCAGTGTATGATTTTACCTTAAAAGAAATGTGTGAGCCATACCTCATTTTCAAGAGCAAAGCACACATAGCCCCTTTCAAGGAAAGCTTTCTGAGACTTCTGATCCTCAGAGAGTGTTGCCTTAGAAGAGCTGAATTTGCTACACAACTTGGTGAAAGGTTGGGTCATTTTTTACCATGCTGGTTAATCTTAATCCTCACCACTGCCCACCCACCCAGACTACCCAGGGCCCCTGACAGCAAGTTCCTCATTCTTAGGGCCTGGTGCCTATAAATTTGGCATTGCCGTGCCTCATGTCTCATTCACACATTAGGATGACAAGGGCAATAACAGATGCTTAATGCTACCCAGCTACAAAGTGACACATTTGTCTGCATTGTACTTCTGGAAAGGTTTTAGTGGCTCACCTTAGTTCAGTTCACCCATCTTCAGTCATCTGTGTCCAGACCAACAGGTGAAGCTTTCCAGAACCCGAGACTAAGAAGCAGCAGTTTCTGTCTTTGTCCTTTATTACTGCGTTCTTTTACAGTAGGAAATCAGACCCTGACTTTATTAGATTCTGTCCTTTGCCTCCCATCCCTCCTTCAGAGTGGGAGTGAGAGAGAGCAAGACAGTAATTAAAAAACCCCTAGAAATCAAAAGCATAACATTTCCCTCGGTTAACTTTACGAATGTAGACTTTACCAAGCAGAAAAATACATCTTGAAATACAGCCAAAATTTGTAATCTTAACTCCTGTTCTAACTTAATTTTGCTTAAAGGTTCTAACCGCAGGTGTCTGGGGCTTTTTTTCCCCTCTCCACTTTACAAAGTTGTCTGCTGTGTGCTTGTTGCATCAGACTAACTTTGCTGAGCTACTGAGTTCCATTACACACACACACAGAGAAAAAAAGTACAGTATCACCTCATAAAACACTTCCAAGCTTCATCATCCAAGTAAAGATATGACAAGGCTGTTTATCAGTAGGTAATAAGACAGATAATTTAACTGTACAAGCTCTAATTGGTCTAATTCACTAACTGACCTCTCACCACTTGATTCACTAGTACAATTGAGCTCTGATAAAGCCTTTAATTGTAAATTGCACACAGCTGTGAGCTGCTTCTCACGCTGGCACAAAAACACTATCATCGACTGTTTCATCTCTGCGACCTGCTAATTTGGAGCATATGTAACTGTTTTTAATGCTGAAGGCTTGACATACCACAAACAGCAGATGTTGCAGCTGCCCCTGAGACGCTTTATTTAATTCAATTACGTCTTTTGGAGATATGTAAAAAAGCTAGGCGAGATGAGAGAGGGCAGGAGAATGTTAAAAATGGAGCCCCTGGTTGAGGCCCAGGTGGCTCGATAGGCAAATGATTGGGTGAATGTCTAAATGATCTTTTTAATTGAGTAGACTGACGGCTAATCAGGGTCATGAAGTGTTATCACACTGATGAGCTGAGTGGAGCCCTGGGCTGCTCTGCAATTAATGCTGCTTTTGTGAAAGGAGAAAAAAGGAAGATAATGTATACCATCTGGCAATTGTTTATGATAAAAGCAGCAGTTTGCTACAAATTCAAGTTAAATGCTATTCATAACATTATTTCTTCTGCTGCTGTGGAGGGCAAGGACATAGAGCCCAGGCCTTTGTCTGACTTTCTCATTCTCTTTCAACAAGCAAAACATTCATTTGCTTCCACGTGTGTTGTTATTAATTATTCGCCTGCTTGCTAATGTATGGCCCAAATGATGCTCTCTTTGAAATGCCATGAACAAGTCCAGCAATCTACATTTTCAATGCTTCATGCCAAAGCATCCAATGAGGGAAAAACAAAGCTTGGGGCTCAACTTGTAGCTAAAAGCCAGAGAAAGCAAGTACTTTTGGTGGTGGTGTCCCTCTCCCACCCTGTTCCCTGCCCTCCATATCATTTTAAGGAGCTCTCCTCTCTCGCAGATGCGTTAAAAAGTTCAGAAAAGAGCATGTTCTTGAGAATGAAGGGGAAAATTGAAGTCTGTGAACTCCTATGCAGAGAGATTTCTCTTGAAAAAGCTCTCTCCTCTCTTTCACAGCTCAGGAAGGCTGAGTTTTACAAGAGAAAACCAGTAAACCAGGGATGTTCTTGGGACACAACTCATAGCAGGGTGTCAAGAACTGGACAAACACTAATGGCAGCATAGAATTGAACTACAAACTAACCTCCATGTAAGTAGAATACTAATTTGCTATTAGGCAGAAGGATGTGACAAGGGAAAAAATAATCCTGCCAACTGTTCTTTAGGCTTTAAACCAGTTTCAAGCTGGAAATGATACTGCTGGGGACCTGCCTAAAAAGAGCACCCAGCAGTTAAGTTAGGGAAAAATCTTACCATATTTAGTGTCACTTACAAATACCCAGAGACAAGAACACGAAGCCCTGACTTAGAAATTAGATGTTAAGAGCTTGTTTATTGCTTACAGATTTGTCCTGAAAATCAGGTGATTCAGATCCCCTTCCCAGCTGTGTCACAAATACATATTGTAGGTCCTTAAGTGAGACACTCAACCTGTATATGCTTTACCTAACAGAGATACAAAACAATGATTCCTTAAAAACAACAGACAATTCCAAGTTAATCAAAATTAGCAAATTAACAAATACCTAGTTTGAATCCTCTTTGATTTGAAAATTAAAAGGCTAGAAAGAGAGGCTCTGGCCCTACCAGAAAAGATGGAAAGAATTGGATGTTGTAAAGTTTCTTTAATTCTTGGGGGAGCTGGCAGTACATTTTGTGTATTAGCACTTTTATTGTGTTTTGTACCTTTTTACCTTGGGGCTAGATTTAAGCATTTCTATCACGTACAGTTTCAAAGGAAGATGTTGCTGGACTGTAGTAAAAGGAGGCACAGCCTCAAAAGCAAAAGACATCTCAGTGTCAGCCTCAAGCTTAGATTTTAAGACTTTTTGTTAGTTTTTAGGTTCTGTGGAGCACAGATGAATACACCACTTGTTACCTGTTAACTCTTGTTATTTTCTGTCCTTACTAACCACTGGGTACTGAAGATGCAATATCCAAAAGTTTTGTAGACACCATGTATTTACATCAACATACGGAAGGTAAGAATATGCTGTTTTAGGGATTTCACTCTGCAGTTCTCATGCATAAACCATGTTTTCAATCAAACTTCTAGCTATGGTTAACTGACCTGAGTTATAAATAAATGTTGTAGACTCCTTAGCAATTTCTCACCTTTTCCTTACTCTTCTTCCAGATACTGTTCAGAAGTGGTTTGGAAACTGTTTTCTCATCCAAGGGGAGTCTTACAAGATTCTTTAAGTTTTGTCGCTGTGAACCAGGAGAACAACAACAGTAAAACATCATATAAAAGGAAAATAAATAAATAAATAAACCGAGGAAAAAGTAAAATAAAGGTGGAGAGGAAAAGAAAATCAGAGGAGGAAAGCACAGTCCCCAGCAGGATTTTTTCTACACAGAAGTTAAAAAAAGGTGGGGAGTAGGAAAAGAAAATCAGAGGAGGAAGGCACAGTCCCCAGCAGGATTTTTTCTACACCACTGAAGAGATCCTCAGCTACAGCTGAGCTGACTGATGTGGGGCATGGCCCCGTGGCACTTCCCCAAATAGTGTGACACAAGAGAGGGTGGCAGTGCCAGCAGGTGAGCGCACTCCAGTCCCCAGCACAGGTAAACTGTGTAAAACCACATTAAATGTTGACCTGTCCCCAGACTCAGTTCATGGATTTAAATATCCCATGTGAGCCAGCTGAACAGTGGGCTCAGTGCCTCCGTCTGTTTCTCCCTGATCAGAAACCCTCGCCTTATCAAAACAGAAATAAAGAAAAGTTTCATTTTCAACAAACCAGTGTATTCTGAGAAAAACATTCTTAAGAAAATTCCCAACTGTGTCTCTTCAACAACAGCTGTTCGCAAGGCTACTGCATCGCCATTGTAGTGGTAGATACAATGGCTTTTTTTTTTTTTTTATACTGGCCAATTGAAGTAGAATATTGCCCTACTTTATTTTTCAATAAGGGCAGAAAGAGAAAATATCAGGAAAAAATGCTGTGATAATAATATGTTGTGAGTTGTGTTGGGAAGAAGTGCCTGCTGAGGGTGTTTTGACAGTACAGGGAGTTATCAGATATTGTAGCAGGCAGCTACTCTTGTTAAGACTATGGAGTCAGACAGAAACATTAGTACTAACACCGTGCTTTAGAAGGTGGCTCAAAATAATACTTAAGATAGTCTTCATGGCATTTTGAAATCATTGTATAAAGCTCAGAATTATGGAAGAACGCCGCTTTATTTTAGTTTAATAAAGGTATCACATTCTTTCTTTATTAGAAACAATAAAAAAGAAACATTCTTTCCAAGATTTAATATGCCATTTGAGTTCTCTTCTGTAATCACAGTTTCCTATTCCCTTTCTGATTTTTCAGGTACAGACTAATGTAAAATCTTCACACATAAAAAAGAATTTGTGGTTACACTTCTGCCTATTTCTGGAAGACTTGAGGAATCCTATATTTTATACACATATAATGAGACAACATATGAATTCTACTGTTTTAATATCATTATGGTGTGACAGAACCTTTTTCAGGATGACTGGGACTGCATGAGTAACAGAATTTTTATTTTGATGGCCAGATCCAAAACCAATATAATTTTTAGGGGTTTTTGTTTAAAAAAGGGGCAGAATGACTCTGTGTTAGCACTCTGAGAAGTTCCTTTGAAGTCTAAACCCTGGATGCAGGGCCTGGATATCCAGTATTTGAATACTTTGTAAAACTACTTCAACAAAAGAGATCGAGAGAGAACTACTACTACTCTCTCCCCAAAAACTGGGTTCAGAGTCCCATTTCTGTCCAAATAAAGAGAAGTATTATTACTTCTCCTTCTTTCACCTCAGCTGAATGGTAAATATTTTGACTACTGGACTAACAAACTTTACATTAAAAAAATTTTCTATTTTTCACTTAACCTCCTATTACTAGGTCCTCATGTATGATGTTGTTATATGAAAAGTGAAATGAAAATGTTGCTCTGTGATATAGACTCACCTTTACCACCCTACAAGTGTGACTGTTGGAGAGGAATGCAAAAATCTCATCCAGGCAATTAAGTCACTCCACATTTTATCAGTAAAAATATGAATACAGAGTTACAGGATTTTAGAATTTCATTGAAACAGCATTAACTATTCAAGTAGCACTTAATGTTGTTTCTTTGAAGTCAAGTACCTTAAACTTTTGAAAAATCATAGCTTGGCACAACGACTTACAGAGTCTTTGAAGGAAAAAGTATCTGAAAAATAATGGTATTTTGCTCTCGGTTCAAAATCCAGTGTAGAGTCCATCCTGCTCCATCTGCAGGCTTTCCACGGGATCCTAAGTTGGTAATAGAAATAATAACAAAACTGACTAAATCTTCTGGTTGGTAAGAGTTTTGACTTACTTTGTGTGTGGCTGGGGGAGAGAGCAGAATATCATTTACAACCTACAGAACTGTCCTATGGGTTCATCAAGTGCACTCTGGTGGCTCAAGTGCAGCAGAGAAAGCAGTACTGTGGGAAGGATCCTTCCTCTTCACTCTCAGTGTTACAAACAACCACAATTTCTTTCCAAGTAGCCCTGTAGCCGATATTCTGATATTCTGTTCCCAAAACTACTGCTGAATTTGGCTATAGGTAGCACCAGAACATTATATCAGTGAGCCATTTCAGCACCATAATGTTACATTATGGAGTGAATTCCAGAGGCACAGTAAATTACATGTGAAATCCTGCTACATACAGTTTCTTCCCTTGATAAAAGCACAGGTAGGGAAACATAAGGGAGACTTACCCTGCTACCCCTCCAAATCTAATAAGGAAGACTTAACCTTTTTGTTATGTTTTGTTCCAAATTTACTTAGACATGTGAAAATCCAAAGTGAACAGTGAGGCTAAGTGATGAGAAAATGTTTATCCAACCTGTTTTCAGGCACCTAACTTAGTTTGTGTGAATAATATTCTGGAAATGTCTATGACCCTCTGTTTAATGTAGACACCTAACTTTAGCCTCCTTTGGGCTTTTAACTAGGATGTTATTCAGAACAACTACACTAGATTACATGGATATTCCCCATGGGGTCAAAATCCAAAAGGTAAATTTGAAAAACCTCGGATGCTAAGTTTACGTATTCATTGAATGCATTTAAATTGGGTGGAAAAAGGCTAATAATGTTTTGCAATGCAGTGTACAATACTAAAATAAATTCACAGATAAAAATATCCAAATGTAAACACAGATTGATATAACTCAGAACATCCTAATCGCACTTGGAAACATGAGTCTCATACAGTACATATAAACTGTGTCATCATGACAAAAAGCACCCCTGGATCCCAGATTTTCCTACTGAGTTTGTTTTAAGCTTATGTTAAAATTAAAAGGAATTACTTTCAAAGGCACAATAGACAGTTAGATGTCTAATTCCAGGGCAAAGTCAACACCTGAGATGGTATATTATATTGAAATCTTGGGAAGATTTCCAAAGCCTCTATAAAGAGAGAGGCAGAATTCAACCTCTGATAGCTAAGTGCAGTTTTGTAGCCTATGTAAAATGATTCAAGATTGTTCTTCTGCCAAAAAGGCTATTCCTGACTTCCCACTACCTCATGGACATACATTGTAGTGTATCTGTCTTGTGCTGGAACCAGGCAAAACACAAAGGGTTTTTTGTGGGATTATTTTTCAGTTTGTCTAAGGCACAGAAACACAGGAATGTGTGGAGGAAAGCAGGAGTGCTATGACCTTAAATTACTTTTAAAGTTGAAGAAAGCAAGGCCGAAGGTGCACATTGTGGTGACTGCTTACATTTGGAGATCAAAATTTTCTATGTCTGTTGGCCCTAGTTAGTTCTTCAGAGGGGCTATTAAATATGCATTAGATATACTAATTAGATACTAAGCATCTACAATATCTATTAGATATACTTGAAGCTTTCTAGCTATTTCAAGACAATGTGGACACAGCTACATAAATACTCTGAATTTAACCCTTAGACATAATGCTCTCAACACAGACATAAGGCATTTGCTGAAATCCAGGGAAAAAGTGGTTTCTAAGTCACTTAGAAAGCGGGGACAGGAGACGGAAGTATCTGAAATGTCGATAAGTGCCTATTGAGAAATTCCAAGCTGCTTCTGTATCTTTTCTCAATTCTCAGGTACATGGAAAATTTCTTTGAAGTGCCTATTTATATTTTTGGGTGTCATACCTTTTAAAACTTACCTTTATAATATTTTGTAAAAAAACAATTGTTAAAAATTTCCCTTTTTATTTTTACCTGCAAGACACAACAATACCGAGATTATAATTACCTTACAAGACATCTCTCTCCTCATAATGCAAATGGAGTTGAAAGGTTTCTCCTCACTATTTTCTAAACAATCATATTCAATTTCAGTTCCAACTGACCTAAATTTTAGTTTCCTTCCATATTATTTTTAAAGTATTTTTAAAGGGAAAAAAAAAAACCTAAAGAAATATCAAAACATAATGTTTTATTTAACCTTGAACAACATTTTTGCTCCCTCCCACTTCTCATTCAGAACTGCAAGCTGACCAGGGCAAAAGAACAATCTGTTTTCCCACAAAACTTCAGCTGAAAGTTGTTTGCATAGAACACAGCATTTCAAACTGTTTACAGTGAATGACAGTTCAGTTCTAAAAAAGCAACTAAATTTCATGAAGTTCTCTTAATAAAAGTTACAAGTTACAAGTCTTCCTTCCCTAAAGAAAGTGTGTGTATTTGAAGTAACTTCTGTTTCAACATCTCTGTTCTGCCTGTGTTAAAATCCAAAATTCCCTTTCATCTACCTTAGACGAAGGTCAGATTCAGGTTACTTTCTTATAATTTACCAGACAGTTTGGGAAATTCTTATCAATACTGAGTAGGAATAAAATTTGAAAGAATAGAGCACTACCATATATAAATAGAGTGTATGCACTGCTAAAAAGATTGCAAAGTAACTCCTACTGGCAACGCACATTTTTAGACAGAAGGGGGAAGTAAAAAAACCAGGGCTTGGTTCTAGTTTATCCCAGCATATGAGATTCCCAGAGATATCCCTTCTCTTTCCATGAGGTTGACATTGGATTGCAGCAACAGAATGTAGTGTCAACTCACGTTTATCCAGTCTGATGTTCCTTGGAAAAGGAAAATAACCTGGGGATGCACTTTTTTCCACGAGACCACTGGTGGAGATTGTACAAGATGAGGTCCCGCAGGGTCCACTGTACATACACACAATATTTGCAGGGGGGAATCAAGCCCAAAGCCTGTTCTTGTAATGCGGCATTTCTTGGCCAGAAGAAACCAGGAAATACCTACATTCACATATGGATTTTTTTCCAGACCACAGAAGTTTAAATAACTCCTCAAAAAATACTTCGAAGGAAAACAAATAACTTTCAATGATAAACAATTTCTGTAAGCCTCTCTGTATATTTACACTACCCTGTAGTTCCATGCAGGGTTAATCACAGAATCACAGAATGATACAGGGTTGGAAGGGACCTCTAGAGACCATGTAGTCCAACTCCCTGCCAGAACAGGTCCACTCAGAGCAGGTCCCACAGGAACGTGTCCCCAGAGACCCTGAACAACCCCAGCTCCCTCAGTCTCTCCTCACAAGACTTGTTCTCCAGACCCCTCACCAGCTTCGTTGCCCTTCTGTGGACCTGTTCCAGCACCTCAATGTCTTTTTTGTGGTAAGGGGCCCAAAACTGGACACAGTACTCGAGGTGAGGCCTCACTTGTTGAGCAGTGCCTGACTTTCCACTATGTCTGAAATCTATTGTGGTGGCATGAAGATTTAATTGGTACCTTTGCTGAAAGTTTCCTCAAAGTCAAAGGAGAGAGATCCTCTGGTCAGTTCCAAATTTTTGAATTAAAAACCAACCAACCAACCAAACATGACCATAGTCTTTTCAAAACTGAAGTTTCATAGGTCACTTTTCATTTTGGAAGGGTTTGAATTTGGGGCACTAAAAAAACAAGCGTTTTTTAAAATGTCTATGCAAAATGAAATAATTTGTTCGTTAGATTTTGATTGGGACCTTCCTTCATTGTCCAGCTACTGATCTATATGAATTTTGTTTGTTGGTTTTGTTTATTTCTCTGAAAAGTTTACATTATGATGTGTTGTCTGTGGTTTAAAAACCTCAATTTATAACTACAGGAATCCTCAATAAGGCATTTCTGAAGAAGATAGGTATAAGATAAAGAGTATAGGGGTGCAACAAGAAAATCTATTACTAGTTTTATGTCTCACAGGCCTCTCTCAATATGTTCTTTAAAACTTGAAATAACTTTATATAATTCTGTCTGCAGAAGATCCAAACAGAAGCACAACTGTTTGCAAAAGTTGAGGAAAAGCATTTAAGTCTACTTGGCATCATTTCAGTTCTTTATAAATCTATTACATGAAAAAAATCACAGCTCCAGGGAGCTAAGCTATTGTACCTGAACTGGAAGGTCTGACCCAGATATGGATTGTACCCATTATGTAGAGACCATCAATTGACAAACATTTGAAAGTGTTCAGACTACCAACAAGAATAATATATATATATATATAAAAAAAAAATCCATTGGCACAAAACCATATCATAAAACACCTGAGATCTAACAAAGAAGCTAGTGCTCGTTCATTGTGAACAGACATTTTCAAGAGTCTTGCAGTTTTTACTTTGTTTTGTAACATGCTTAGTGGAATTCAAAAAAGCACCTGGCTCTCAGATAAATGCTTCCTTTAAAGAAAAATCTAGAAAGTTATGCAATGATTCTGGGCATGTGATCTGGGAACCTGGAATAGCCTTAACACTCCTCAAAGTTTGGGAGAGGGGAACAGGGGGTTCTTTGGTTTTTTAAGTTGTAAATGATGAAGGTTGAGCAGGTTTTCAGACAATGGCAGCTGTGTTTGCTACAGATGAGCTATCACAGGTGTAAGAGCAGCAATGCAAATGAAAACCAGATCTACAGGAGAGCTGTGCAGAGTGTCGGGGAGAACTCAGAGGTGGGGGCTAAGGAGAAAGGGCCAACATTTTCCTCTTTGACAACCAGATTTGGGAAAACAGAGCTCAGTCTGCAAGTTAAACTGCTTCATAGGTTTTTACCTGTGTAAAACAGAAGCTCACATGATTAACAAAATACACATGCTCTGACCCCCATGCCAATTTAAACCAGGTGAAGATCTGCCTTATACATGGGGTTATTGTTAATGTAACATGCCTTGTGCCTACTTTGAACTTGTTTGTGTGACAATCAGTCAGGGCCATAGTAAAATGAAAACACTACCCTTCATTTCCTTCAATTCAGGGTGGAGCTAAAGGACTCAGAGGAGTCTTCCCACTGATTTCAACAGGATTCTGTTCAATAGGATTTTTCTAAAACACCCCAGATCTGTGTTATGTTGTATAAAGCAATTTAAGACACAAAATACCTCTTTTTGATGATATCATCACCATTCAGAAAAATGATAGAAGAAAATGAAATTTCTCAAAAAAATATCTCCTTTGTATTTTCCCCTGTGTAACTTCCTTGGCTGCAGTCTTAAGCGGAACGAGAGCCGTGTGCTTTCTGTGTGAGAACAATATCAAACACCACAAATGTTCAGCTTAGAACTGTCAAGCCACACATAAAATATTGATACCTCACATTGGCAGGGTTAATACAGTGTTATTTTAATTGCAAACACACTGTGGGTGATTAGTCAAACTTGGTGCGTCTTGAATTCTAAGATAAAGATGCCTTCTGGCTGGACCTCCTATGCAATTAGCACTATGACCCTCTTGTGCTCTTCTCTGTTATTAATATGATCAGTCTAATATGAGTATTAGATATCATTCATTAACCTGTTGTGAACCGTCTTAGAAACCATCTTTGAATAATAGACTACATTCCTTTTTCTAAATCCATTTACTAGCAGGGAGAGTGAAAAGGATGAAGACAAGCCTTCTCCGTTAGACCGACCGGTATAGTGTTAAGCAATATAGAGTATATGAAATTATAAAAGAGCAAATTAAATAACAGGGCATATCTGGCTCATTAGTAATGGATGATCAGGTGCTCGTTATGTTGAATTTCCACCCTGTTCAGAAGATGAATGCACATGCCAGAACAGAAATATGCTAACTGACCCTGCCTGAAAATAAACTAATGCACATCTGGAAGTTCACTATTTTGCCAGCTCACTGCTGTTTATGCTGGCTTTCTCTCTTTCTTTCTTCCTTTCTCTCTTTCTTTTCCTTTTTTTTTAAATAAGCAGTTTGAATTTGAATCTTTTACTTGTTATTAAAGGTGCATTTGCCTAGTTATTAAAAAATTTCAGACTATTATTAGCATTAGGTGAATAAAAGAAAAAAAAAGGAAAGCATTCTGGAAGGGAAACACGTACTTCCATGGGGCCAGTTCTTCAGCTGGTAGGAATCAAATACTCCCCTGGCTTCATTAGAGTTAAGTTGTTTACATCAGCTGAGGAAAACACTAAGTTAAAGAACATTATCTGCAATAAGTAAGATTGGATTTTTAACAGGAACTGATCATAGTTTTGCTGACTTTCCTGATTCAATATTTTGCCTTAATAATACTCTGAATTTGGGCATTGGTGCTATGTTCCTCTGTGGAAGCTCAATCATTTCAAATTGTTCACCTGTCTCATATATGTGGATCCAGCTTCTGATGTTTGAGGCAACCCTTCTCTGGTCTGAAGACAAGGACACCCATGTGGCAGGATGATTGCCTAAGGATGGTGTTGAGATTTCCCTTATCTGACAGGTAAGGTGAGCCCCACCACAGAGAAAGGACCATAGATTTAAATCACCAAAAGAGGGAGAAAGAGCATAGGATGAAAGAATGCTCCCTGTTCTTTGCACTCTGTTAGGAAGCACACACTCCTGTTTTTGTTAAATTCCATACTTCACGGGTCAGCTGTGCTCTGAGGGCTGGCATGGACACTAATGAGAGCTGAGTGCCAGGATGCTGCCCCGCAAATGTGTGAGGAGCAGGAGAAGGACCCTCTACAACAGGTCCAGCTCACAGCGCTCGAGCCTTGGCAGGTCAGTGTAAAAGTAGAATAGTCCTCCTGAAAAGGAGACATCAGTGTCCACGTTTCATAACCTGTATTTGTTTGAAGTAGGGCTCTAAGTGTGAGTCCCTGCTAGCACAGGACCAAAATTTTTATGCTTTTAAAGGGGATGAGCCTGCCTTGCTGTGTATGTATTTATTCTAGATATTCCTGTTGGAAGGGATAGGAGGCAGATGATTTGTGATTCTTCTCTCTGATACCCACCATGCTATTTCATTAAGGTATCATAATTTAAATCCTGATTCTGAATTATTTGAATAAGAGTAGCTCAGACTGATTGCCTTTGACATCTGAGCAAGAAATACTCATTAAAGAACTGAACAGTGTGTCGTCATCAAATGAGTATTACGGTGTTTTCATGGAGATTTCCAGGGCCTCTTAGCAAGAAAGTCATACCTATTGCTTAAATTAAACATTGAATCGTATGACTTCTGCAGAGGTCAGCTACTAATAACTTAATTCTTAATCATCTGCTAACAACCTGGAGATCAGTTCAATTGTTAGGAATTCTAGCAATACCAAAATTACCACTGTGTTGAATTATTAAAGGTTTTTATCAAAGAATGAGCTTAAGTTGCTTTGGTCTTGTGTAAAAATTCCTCTGATCTTCGGCAATCATAATTTATTTACAGCTTCCATACGTTCTCCCTTTTTCACAAAGAAATAGGGTTTCTTAAGTATGGCCAGGAGGCACTGAATTTTCATATGTAGTACTGTCTCTCAGTTAGAAAGGCAGGGAAGAACTGCTGGCTTGAAGGTTCAGCAGCCAGCTTTTCTGTGTGAAAGGCAGGTTATCTAAACATTTTTGTCCCCTGAGAGAGATATTCATAATATTTATTCTAAAATACAAATATTAGGGCTCTTTGCTCCATGTGAATTATCCTTAGGTATAGTAAATACAGTTCAGGTTAAAATAAAATCAGGGCATAGCAACAGCTAGTGTTTACATTTATAAAAAGTACATGTGGAGATTATTGCAGGAAAATGTTCCAGAATTTATTAAAAAGTCCCCCTTTTAGCTGGATAAAGAACATTTTAACATTTGGACTTGAACCCAAGTTGGCTGTAACTGTGTATTGTGGCTTCCACACAGTACCTCTCTGTTTAACATGGACATCTTCCTGAAAGTTGGGATTGGTTCATTTTGTGGAAGGCAGATTAATACCAAACATCCTGATCTATAAATTGCACAGGGCAAGGGTTTTTCGGTTGTTTGTTTTTTTTTTTCTTTTTAAATTCAGCTTCAATCTAACAGCTAGTGTCTTGACAGTCTTTTAGAGGTGAAGAGGGATAGAATGACCTGTTTAGCAGTGTTACTTCTCTGCGTTAGACATAGAATTACTTGATACATATGGTCAGCTGTAGTGAAAATGGAACAGAGAACCAAAGAACTTATTTCATAGATCATTGCAGATTGTACTTAAAACTGCAATGCAATTTTAATTGGTACATGACACTGTTTTACAAAGAAAGGTATATAGAAATAAACACTAAATTTCTTGTTTTTGAAACTAATTGACATTACGTTGTGGTTTGAACTGATGTCCTTCTGCTGGTAATCTGTTAAATTTCACAACAGATACGTACAAAGACATGATTTTCTTTAGAAACAGGATGTAGTAAATGTTCCAAGGAAAATGCTTGCCAAATTTTCATAGAGCAGTTCTCAGCTCTGACAGGTTTTATTTAAAACTGCTTGTATACAAGCAAATAAAAGGAACAGGATTTTTAGTTGCTGTCTCTAGAGGTCGAACTAACTGGGAGTAGACAAGAGATCCTTAAAGTGTGCTTATTGGTTTTGTAAGGTCTAGCTGAAGATACACTTAGATTCTTAGCAGGGATTGATGGTTCCAGAAGCATGAAAGGAAGAACCTTTGGGAAGCTGACTAGCTATTTAGTTAGTGGATGCCATTATTAAACCAGAGAAATATAAAGTGGCACCAGACGCTTCCTCAGATCTTTTGCTAAAATGTGTGGCTTTAGTTCTATACTTAAGTTTTGTCTTCTCTCTGGCAGATTTTCACACTCAGTTGCACAGTCCAACTATATGGGAGGGTTGCTCTTAGTTACAACTGATATCGTAATGCCCCTGGCCTGCTTATTTCTACTCTGTAGGATTCCTTGGGTATAGATATAAGACACGTTCAGTTTGCTTTCCCTCAAGCAATCTTACCTAAGTCAGTCCTGAAGGGTTTCACCTGTTTCTTGGAGCACAAATGCACTTCTCGGAATATCTGTTTCACTGAATCCACAAAGCCTGGCATGGACACATAGAAAAGCCACATCATTAACAGGCAAAAGGCACTGCCTGCTGAGAACTCCAGACCCCCATGTAGCCTGCATCTCTATAACCTGCTCTCTCAGTGAAGTTCTTTCCAAAACGCTCGGTGCTAACCCAGTGTTCATCTCAACTGAAATAGCAGCAATTAAATTTCCATTGCAAAGAAAGTATGAAAAAAGCTGAATGCTCTTTAAAAAAAAATAAAAATAAATACACTGTTCAGATGGGGAAAGCAGCTCTGAATAGCTGAGAACTCTGTCAAATCAACATCATTCTCATCAGACCACTCCAAGGTGCTTCTCTTTGCAATAACATAATGCATTTCAATTTCTGTCCCTAGCTGTTTTCCATGTTCAGAAAAACAATACTACGTGATTATTTTCTATCCCTAAAGACAGTGATTTTCCCTTCTAGTTCTCCCAGCTAAAAACTAGTTAAATTAAACATATATAATAGCAAAATTAAAACAAAGCACTAAACAGAGAGTAAAGAGCAAGGATGCGATGTAGAGATTGCATCTAAAAACATAGAGAACATCGAAGTTAAAGACTTGGGAAAGTTAGGAGTGAAAACTGGAGGTTAGAATGAAAGCATTTTTGAAATGTTACCTGTAATGATTATTGCAGTGTCCTACAGCACTCAATTGCGAACCCACTTATATAATTCCCTTCCTTAAAGCTGAATTACGTATTTAAATACTTTTTTTCATGTATGCAAGAAGTTGAAAGACTGTTTTTTTAAAAAAATCCCTACAGGAGAATGACCTTCATGAAGGTAGCTCCCTCAGATACTGAAAGGGAATAGGAACACTCCTATTTCTTTATTAAAATATGCAGGTAAGTTTAGGTTTTTTTCCTCTGTTCTCAAGAAATACACTTTTTAATATATACTGTTGTAAGATTACATACAAAGCAGTATATTTGATTTTACAATATGTAAATACGTTGCATTTATTAAAAGCAATCCTTACTAATTTTTCTTTCACTTGGAAAAATTAAAACATATTTTACAGCTAACTGTGCGATATTATTGTATCTAATATGATTTCAGCTGAAGGAAACCAATGAATACAAGTTTGGTAGAAAGGTTTTGAAAAAAGGCTCCCCTAATTTTTAGTATAGTGTTTTGTTTACAATCAAGGAAAGTGCTCTGATTAGCTGAGAATGAAATCAAATCTCCTCTGACACTTCAAATAGGACAGCCCTGATTGCAGTTTTCATTGAAACTGCCCAGAAATTCAAGTCTGCTTTCATATACGATGAAATATTTTACATCTGGAAATCAATCCAAAAAATAAAAAAAGCAATAAATGGAATCAAAAGCACAATGTGATCCTCCACTCACACAAAAAACTTTCAAAGCCCTGAGCACCTTCTTGCAGATCACCTAGGTGGTCAATCTGCTGTTGGGTTGTGGTGAGTTTTAGCAGACCAACATTTCTGTCTGAAGTAAAAAGTGTTGTATTTTCTGAAACTCAGAGTTAATTTTTTTTTGTTGGTTCACGTGTATGTACCAGTATTTGACTATAAAACCACGTATTGTCATTGGCATACCAAAAAAAGATCATGTGGAGTTAGCCAATTATCCATGTTAGTGAAGGAACTGGCATGCAGATTAGGGCAAGGAAATACATTTAGGCTTAAATCCCAGTTTTTCTGCGAGCCAGTCATCTTCATTTCTGCCAATTTGAGACAAAACACTCCAAAACTGGTTCATAATATGTGCTTTAGTCTGACCTCAATTATGATCAATTTATACCAGGCTAATTGTGGGGCAAGTTTGGACCAGAGCTGCAGCTTCTTTAATTTTGCCCTTTGAGGTCAATTTTTTGCATCATGATAGATGTGCCATCACCATATTACTAAAGAAAGGTTACCCCATTTTTCTGAAATACAGATGAGTTTCAAAGAACAGTCTTGCATTATTAGACTTTTTCGGTGGACAATGGGGACTGAAGGTGGCTTTATTCATTCTCCTTGCACTGGCCTTTTGTAGAGTACAGTCAGAATTAAAGTCTTATCACTTTGGAAAAGTACTGAACAACATTTTCACTTTTTTTTTTTTGTGAGCTGGTTATTGACACAGCAAGAAGGAAGAATTGGCCACGTGCAACACTGAGTTCTGGAAGTTCACCAAACTCAAAGAAGGAGTCCAAAATCTCCCCAGACGCCTTTTCTCCAGTGAATTTTCTAAGTTTCAGTTAAGAAGTGCACAGGAGTTGTTCAACATCATCAAACAGGGCCCTGGTAGTCAAGAACTATCTACATGAAACATTCTCAGTTCAGGGTAAAAGTGTCAAATGGCTTCTGCATTAGAAGGCCCACAAATGTCAGAATTTATCACAGACCCACTACAGGAATGGATATTTTCAGTTTGCTGTTTATGGTCTTACAAACTTTTCCTACTATTATGATTTCTGTGGAAAAGTTTTATTCATCCATTAAACTAAATGAAAGGGGAGAAAGTCTAAAAACAGTCTATGACAGTCTTTGTAAAATTAATAAGAAATTCCAGGAACCAAAACAAAATGATAAAAACAACCTAAGCAAAAAAAATAATAAATTTAATCCAAGCTTTTGATCATTCTTCAGCCATCCCTCTTGGGACTGGGCTTTACCAACACATCTCTCCAGTAGTTACACTGCAAGGCAATATAGCATTACATTTATGATGACAAAGTAAATTATTCAATAAAGAAATTCAGGTTTCAGTAATGTCTTTTTTCCACTTAAATTTATGCAGCAGTGAATATTTGCACATTGCTATTTATCTGTCTAGTGAGCCTTTTTAGTATACGAGTGCCTCCTAATAAATAAATAGCCAAAATCACACTAGGATGGTGCTATATCTTTCTTTTTACTTTCTCTCAGTTGATTTAACCTTCTTTCCCTTCTTTCTGTATCTACCCAACAACTTCTTCTTCAAACTCTCTATCTAAATAAATTCACTTGTACATTCTTCTTAACCCCTTATTCTTAATTCTAGTTATTTTTTAGGGAACTGCAAAAAATAAATCAGAAACTTTTTCTTCCATTTTGAAAACAGTCATATCTATGATGGTTTAAATTTCCTATACCAATAGGTTTCTTAGAATAATTGTTGCTCTCTGCACAAACCAAACTTCTACATTTTTATACTGAAATAGCTGAAAATGTAACAGTCCAACTGAAAGCCAGAAGGTAAAGACCATGGGGCCCAAGGCAACTGTATGGGTTATCTGAACAGCCTGGAAACTCTTTTAGCCAGTCACAGAAGACCATTGTCTATTTCCTCTCATACCAGTTTGAACGTGCAGAGAACCCAGGCAGACTCTATTGCTGAACTAATGGGAGAAATAGGAGAAAATATCTTTAAAAGAATCAGTTTGTCAGTCTTTCTAAGCATACTTCATTTTGTCTTGAGAACAGCATCATCAGCTGTCTTCACCTGGACATGAATTTAAGGCAGATGTGGAACTATTTCCTAAGAGGTATTTGCACCAGATGTAGACTAAGGTTTTCCTGGGGCACTGGGATGGGACAGCTCTTCTGAGTCTGCAGCCTCCTAAAATTACTGTGAGAGACCTCCCCATGACAATTTAAAAGCCAACCCAAGCCTTATGGTGTACTAGACATGAGGGTGCATATAGAAAGAACAAGTCCATCCTCAAATCCTGGTTTTCAGGGAGTGATTGGACTAATTCATTCAAGTCTCCGGTCCCCAGATATACCTTCACGTTCTTGAAGGAGCATGAAGGTACCCCATGCTTAAATCACACACACAAACCATGTGCAGAGCTGCAAGTACTTAAAAATGGAGAAGGATCACTCTAAATCTACTAACCTGTCTCTTTTAAGGCAAGGTTTAAAACAATAATACAAAGATCTGTAAATTTTGATAGACAAAATTAGCAATCAAGTTTTTTCTTTATTTTGTAATTGCTATTTTGTTCCAGAAAAAGAAAAATCTTTCTCTTACCCTTGATTAAATTCCAAGCTGTTGATCCTCCTTTTTTATTTAATCACCCAAGAGCAAGGGAGCAATGAAATCTCTATTTTTCGTCCTTTCATCATTCGGAAATGGAGATGCCTAAAATAAAAATGTAAAGAAAATATTAATTTCTTTTAATCTGAAAGTTTTTACTTAAAATATGGCATAAATTTTAATTGGAAATTAAAGAATCACAAATCTTATTTCTCGTGATATATCTTTAATAAAAGTTCAGCTTTATTCCCAGTTTATGCATTCAAAAGAGAGACACTACATTGCAGGAGACAGTCTGAAAGTTCTTCTGGGTTCAGAAATGGCTTATTGCTAATGAAGTCTTATAGTGGAAGATAATAAACTTCTTTTTTTCAGTTTCTACAGGGCTGCAAGGCAGACAAGTATGTTCTCATTGAGACAGGTGAGGTCTAAAAATTCTGCTTCTAGATTTCTTGATTCTGTAAATAAGTTGAAGTCACAAAAATGTTATTTTAAAAATCACATCTCTTCTTTCAATGGGGTTGTCTTTGAAGACAGAATGCTGGCAATCTAGGTTGACATTTGTCCTCCAAAAAAGGAGTTAGCTGGAGTAATCACTCCAAAAGAAATGTAATTTCTTTTACCATGATTGACATACAGAATTTTAACTTGCCCTTGTTTTCTGCATAGGACGTGAAAGGCTGTTTTGCCTTTTTGAGTGTCAAGGGATAGATGTAATCTGTGTATTCAATTTCTGGCTTGTTTCTCTTTTTCTTTTTTTTTTTTTTTTTTTTTTTTTTTTAAAACACCTCTTGACCTCTTGCCTCCCAAGATCAGATGATCCTTCTCTGATTTTGAGATCTTAAGGAAATATTCAGAACAAAGTAACTCCCTTCAGTTCCTTCCTCCTCTTTTTCCACTTCAATATTTTAGAAAGAATAAAGAAATCAAACCACAGTCACGCTGTTACTGTTTATTAAGTAATTTCTTAACCTGCAAAAAGGCAAGAGAGTCACTAGCTTAAAATAATCAGAATCTCTGCATATACCTCTGAGTTACCCTGTCCTCTCTCTTCTGTACGCTGTGGGAACAGGAGAGGAAAGGGGAAGAGGTGGCAGTGAAGCAAGTTTCTCTTCTCTCCCCATTTCCTGCTCCTGGGGAAAAAAATCAAATCGGGTTTTCACCAGATGTGTGCTTTCATGCTCTTCCTGCAGCCAATATACATTTGCTTGGAAGAAGAGGCTGGACATGGCTCACTATAATTTTCATCTTTGGTCTCACAGAATTTCTTTCTGGTTGGGGATTTTACAGGTGTAACACCAGCAATCCTGTTAGCGTTTCATGAGACAGTAACCATCTCCTGGTGCATGTTTTTCTGTATCTTTTGCTGCAGACTGTTTCATGAGACTGTAACCATCTCCTGGTGCTTCTGCATGTTTTTCTGTATCTTTTGCTGCAGACTGTGAAACTGAGTTCCATTTTTTAAGGAATTATTTTCCATAGTTATTGAAATGGGATTATTATTTTCTTTTAATTAAGTAATAAAGCAAAACGCAACCTGGGGTCAGGAGAGACATTCTACTTTGATCAAATGCCTCCAGACTGGACATCTTAAAAAATACCTTGCACTAGCCTCGCCTCCCTTTATCGAAATAAGGTGAGCAGAAAAGTTACACCTTGATCCTCTTGGAAGTAATTTTTATTAAAAAGCTAGGTGAAGGTGAGTCCTAATTGCCCCTTGAAGAAAGTGCTGTCTGACAATTGGTACCAGAGATGGTACTAGAATCTACTGAAAAGTAGAAATCTTAGTATTGTTGACATAGAAAGTCTTTAAATATCTGATTGGGTAATGATTTTAACTGATTTACTATTTGAAAGTAAAACTTTAACTGCCTCAGTTTTATATAAGCTGCCACACATTCAAAAACTCACGTTTTTTCACCGAGGCAAACCTAAGGCTTTTTGAAGTTTAAAACAGTTTTATATAAGCTGCCACACTGAGGCAAACCTAAGGCTTTTTGAAGTTTAAATCACAAAAATAAATAAACAAGACACTCTGGAATAAATGGGAGTTGGCAGTAGCAGATTCCAACTCCAGGTGTTTCCCTGTCTTGGAGTTCTGACTTGGATCCCAAGCTTTCCTACCCAAGTTATACATCCAAAGCACTGGAAAAAGAAGTCTGCAAGTTACATCTGTCTATGGGAAACTTTTTAATTTTGCATAGTTGAATAAAAACTCCACCATCCTTTAAAACAACTACTTATTTTCACCCATGTAAACTTCTCAGATATTCAACACCCTCTCAAAACTACTGTTTCTTGAAAACAAATACTCAAACACTCACATCTTTAGACAATGTGAAGAAATAATCCCTGAAGGTGGGAGTTTTCTTCTAGTCATTAGATCACATTATCAAGCACAGCTCAAACTTTTACCTTTGATCCAACTTCAGGCTTTGTCTTACTCAGAAAATCTAAGTTATACTATCCTTCAGGTGGCTGCATTCAACCTTTGCTCCAAAATGAAAATAAGCTCTGCTTTGTAAATTTTCCCTTGTATTATTTACAAATATCATAAATGCACTTACAATTATTTATTTAAATTTTTTGAGATAAACAACCTGCTATGCACATCAAAGACATCATTAACACAGGTGAAAGGGAATAAAGCTAACTGATAACTGGGGTTTCTCTCTTTCACCTACAGTAGGAGACCAAGACAAAGTCTTCTTTCTTTAGATATTAAATTATTTCCACAAAGGAAAGAAAATTATTCCTGGTAGTCCACTCTTTCTTTAAATATTAAATTATTTCCACAAAGCAAAGGAAAGAAAATTATTCCTGGTAGTCCAGGCGCACAGTGTTTAGGATCATCTTGGCAATATGAGAAAAGCAGAGATTTCAACATGGATTTCTGGGATCTGACATCAGCTGCCAAACTACTGTATTATTGTGACATAGGTTTCTATTCTTCTCCCACTATTCATTAAAAATGTCATCTTGGCACTGAACACCCTTCTCCAAACCTCTTAGTGGTATTACTACATTCAGTTAAAAGTATTTTACAACGTAATTGACAAACAAATAGTAGTTGAAGAAAGATTGTTCACCAGAAGTGTCCCAGTTGGGTTCAATTCTGAGTTGATGTCAACGGGTTTGCACAGTTTGAAATGTTTAAATCTGTCCAGTTTAGCATAAACAGTAGGCTATGTATATTTTCAAGCATGTGTCAAAAGCGATGACAGTTATTTAAATATACTATCAGAAGATGTTGCAAGTTGTTACAGCAAGCAGCACATACTGAAAAAGCAGTATGGCTGCTAGGCTTTACAAAACTTGATCATCCTTTATAAATTCCAAGCATTGTATATGGATAACAAAATTTAAATCCTTGGTTGAAAGCTTTATGCCAAAACAATCTTAGTTTTAGATTCTTCTGTATTAATAAATTATCCAACCAAAAGATTTCATTATCTACTTTATTATTCTAACTTATAAACAAGTCAAGGGGTTTACAGCCTAAGAAATAAATGTCTTTAGTTCTGAAACTTCTGTTGTTTTCATTTTCCATTTTATATGAACTGACATCCTAAAATGCATTTTTGGTTTAAAAGGAAAGCCTGTGAGGTACATTGAGGTACCTACAAATGAGGTAGTGTGGGGAAATAGGACATGTTATTTTTACATGTTATTATTATTATTTTTTTTTTGTAGATCTATGTGTGAATACTTATTTCTGTGCTGCTGCTTCTACAAATCTAAAAGAGCAAAAAGAGCTTTTAGAGAGCTGAAAGTGTTAATGCCTGTACCACTAACTAATCACAGGTGTGTTTCAGGATCACTTTCTATGACAGCACTATCCTGCACTCATGGGAAAGGCGAAATGGGCTTGCTGGCTGTTCTTTTTTTTATTTATTCTATTTTTTATTATTATTTCTTGCATTTTACTGTTCTAGCCTTAATTATATTGTGATGAGATCTCACGAGCACCACAACAGTTTAAAGTTCAGGTATGTGTTATTGAGTAACTGCTCACAGCAAAGGAATAAGGCATAAGCCCCCAGAATTAGTCTCCACGTAAATTAGTCATACAGTTTATCCAAAAAGCCTCTTCACTGACACATTCCCTCCTCTGTGGGGAAGCAGGTACCTGACGCAGTTTAGGCTTTTTAAACATTTTATTATGATGTTACTGTTAATTTAGACACTCTCCTTATTGATTGGCAGCGTTGCTTGGGATGGAGAGTGTAAATTCTTCTCTGCTAGATCCTGGGAAAGTTCCATTTACCTCAGCAGAGCAGAAGAGAACATTCACGCGGCTACGCGGGACCTGGCAGAGCTCAGCCAGCAGGTCCGGAGGAAAATCACTGCTTGGAGGGATATTTCCTTATCTACCAATATGTAGCAAGAAACCAGCATTTCAAACATATGTTCATGATAGAATATACCTTCAGCAGGTAAAAAAGACAAATACATTTTAAGTATGTAGTTTACTCAGAAAGGACTATTCGCTTATAATAATTAGCTCTGCTAGCGAGATCTTAATCATTTCATTTTTTAGTACAAATATTTGGCTAATAGATATGAAAGGTATTTATTTTCTCTTCAGTTGGCTTTCTTTCCTAGGATTAGTATAACATGACAGATGGCTGATGTCATCTTTACTTGGAAGAACTCAGCTGGCAATAATAGCATGGTACATTTCTGGGGATTTGCGGTGCTGTATGTCATGAAGCGGTTTTCAACCAAAAAGAGTCCAAAAGGGAATTCCCAGAAGTAAATATCTGCCTATGATATCCTACTGCGTCTTGTTGATGCATCACAAACAGAAGGAAGCATAGAGTCTTTATAAAACTCCATAAATATTTACAATATTGTTGAAAATACATTGGAAATGCTACAGATTGCAAATGGTATGGGCCCCCTTGGCACTGTATCTTTAATTTTGCTGTTGAGTGAGAATAACAAAAACTGGTGCTTTATATATATCAAAATCTGTTATGTATATATTTGAAGTTCAGTGATTTTTGTCACATTTGGCATTTGTGAGTAATAGAGTGAAAGCATTAATATTATTAGAATGTAGATACCCTAGTTGATTGTTTTTCATTTTGCTAATGATTACTGTGATGAGTAGAGTAATGTCAGGGTCGGAGGGTTAAAGTTAATGAGAGCTCTCCGTTGTGCCATTGATTAATGGTGGATACCATAGTGAGAGATTCTCAGATCCCTCCCACATAAAAAAAGTGAAGGTAAAAATGGACTGATGCCAATTTAAACACTTTTACTTTGACTACCTACCAAAATATTTCTAAACCTTCTGTCATACTTAAATCTAGGTCTGACAAAAACTGTGAGAAAGCATGTAAAAATATATAAATTGTATCAGATGCTTGTAATGATATAAATTAAAACTTGCTTTATAAATCTACACTTTCTCCATCTGCACTAGGCTAAATTCTAGTAGATTTTATATTTCTCCACCTAAATGCACGTTGAATAGCTTTTTCTATAGGTAGGATAAAAAGGCAGATTGTAGCATAATATGTGTTTAAATATTAGAAAAAGGGTTCCTGCAATATTTGATTTAAAATTATTGTTTAAATATTTTGACTCTAGTTGATATTTGTCCCCTTTTAGTCCAAGAACAGGCTTTACTAACGGGATTCCAAAGTTAGAGGGCATTCACTAACATCCATAAAGATCTAACTCTTGAAGAAAATAGCTATAAATGCAAGAAAGCAGACCAATACCCATATGAAACTGAGCAAGTATTTTTGACAATTATTTTCCACTTCAATGTTTTTTCTTACTCTCCGTCACAATGAGTAGGAAAAGTGAAGATGGGAGATGTTGAAAAAAAAAATGCACCTTAAAACCTCAAAATACTAACACTCCCAAACTACTCCCAAAAATCCCCTAACTCTACTTTCAAAAGGTTCATTGTGTCAATCAAAATATATAAGTTGTTTTTCCAAATCCCCTAACCTTACTTTCAAAAGGTTGTGTCAATCAAAATATATAAGTTGTTTTTAAATTTCTACTAAGTTTTTTGAAATACATGCTTTTTGAGCAAAGAGTATTATAACAGGTAGAGTATGAGAGGACTTACTGACTTAAACCAAATGTCTTTGCCTGTCATTAGCCTATCTTTATATACCTAAGAAATGCACAAATAAAATATGTGTGACATTTATATGAATATTTTTATTCCTTTTCCATTTTTTTATTAGGAAATAAAATTAAATAGCTGCATGTGCCATGGTTAAAGAGAAGTTCAATCTTGATCCATCACCTGAACATTATCGCCAATGAATGATAATTGACCCATGATACCTATTAGTACCAATGTGGGCTTTGCCCATTATACGAACAAATTTGAAACAGGCTGGCCTTATAATGGGTAGCATAAAGCTGTCATGTTCCACTGTCGTTATGTTGATGGTGCACTGAAGAGACCATCGTAGCCTGCAACGTGGAAAATAGTAGGCTGGTAGGATTTTAAATGTTTTTCTTTTGTGGTACGGTGTATTTCTTTCCTAAGTATGATTAAATAATCATAAGAACTCCTCTAAGGGCTAATCTGCGTTATTTCCCAGATTTTCACCTTGGGGACATATTGTCCCTTGTCACTGAAACCTCAGGGACAGAAGGGTACGCCACAGGGTGGCACAGCAGGAAGCTGAGATACTGATGAAACAGTGTTCAGTTAATGAAGGCATGGCCCATGGCCTCTGCTGCTATGCCATATGTTTGAAGAAATGCTAATGACTACAATTCAAATACCTTTTTCATCTTAACTATATGTAAATGTGTTTATAAATGCTCTCTTATAAATATACTATCACATTTTTAAAAGCTAAGTGCTAATGTTGCTTTCAACATCTATAATACACAATAATTAAAACTTTAGCAATTCTGCTTAATTATACCTTATGGGAAACTGTACAGTAATTTATAGAAATTAAGCAGAAAAACAAAGATCAACAGAAATAAAGCAGCAGTGGAAGAACTGAATAATAAATCACTTAGATCATTAATTTACAAAAACAAAATCATTGTGAAAAGACAACTTAGGGCCCAATTCTCAAACAGCTGAGATCTGCAAGGGGAAGATCAGTTAGAAAACTCAAGGCATTCCATTAAAACACTCCTCCAGCAAGTTGAACTAACGGTGACTTTTTTAAACTGTCAGATCATTTAACAAATGCAAACAACAGAAGTACAGATTTAAGAGCAAAAAAGGAGGGGAAGTTTAATTCAGCAGTGTCTCTTTTCTCTTTGCTTTACCTTTATGAGAACCCTGTAACACTGCAGGTGATCATTAGCCACAAATGGCGTTTTGCAGTGAATCATCTCCTCCACAAGTGGCCAAAACAACCTCTCCATTGCCACGGCAGAAGTGCTGCTCAGGAAGAGCAGTTGGTGACCAGGTTAGACTACATGGGACACTACTATTTTTGCTGCAAGACAGGTCACCCTCTTTCAGCCATAACTATTTCAGAGAAACTCCCTGAAGATGCAGGTTAAAGCACGGTGGTATTGCTAATCCATGAACCCACTACTGGCTCTTTTTTTCTTAAGTTAGAGACCTGACCCATCCATATACCAATTCTGCCCAATACCTACTACAGAATTTATATAAACTTAGGATGAAGAAGGGAGAACTATTTTAAAATCTCTGAGAAAGTCTACTTACATGGGATCTCACACAGGCAAACCCATGAAACTTAACCACCAGCTAACTCCATTTTCTAGCCAAAAATACAGTTCAAGCAACAAGGAAACTAAAGTATAAACTCTAACAGCTGCCTGGGGGATCATTAGGACACTTGGTATTAAGGCAGAACACCTGTATCCAGTTGTTTTTACTGATTACATTTTTTCTCTTTCACCTCAAGAACTAGAATGGAAGGAAGTATATGAATGGGCTTTGCTTGTCCATTTTCACCCAGGACTGTCCTATACAAGGGCTGTACTCCCAGAGGAAGACTTTTTCTGCTTCCCTCTCACCAAAAAGGGTCAAAATTTGACCTTAAGGAACTAAGAGGAGAAATGAAAAACTATACAATTTTGTGATCATCTTATTTACAAATTAGGCAACGATTTGAAAAAAAAAATATTCAGAGTATCAATGTATTGTGGAGCACTCCATGGGAACCCAAACCAGGTTTGTGCATGTCTGGTTTATATGACAAAACATTGGAACCTATTTTACAGTCAAGACACCGGATACCTTAAATTCTATTAAAGAGAATTTGAAAAGAAAATCACAATATTTCAGTATCTTGGTGGAAGGTTCTTTAGGCTGAGTAAACAACCTCTTTATCAACTCTGCCATCTCTCCAAGGGGAATTTATCTTTGGCTGCCTCAGCCAAAGGCAGCTTTTAGCCCGAAGTGCCCTCTCCAGCCAGGCAAGACTGTCAGTCAGGGTCAAGAATTTGGCCCTACATACTTGACACATAGGCTCTGAATGTCTCATTTTTTAACCATTAACACTGACTGGGCTGTTGAGGTGTCATTCCCTTCTGGAAGCCTGGTGAGGCATGGGCCTTTTGTTGGCCCTTCATACAGAAGAAAATTTCACACTCTGGCTGTACATTATTTTCTTATTGACAAAAATGTAAAATATGGAGGACAGGGTAATGGACTAGAGAGTGTGTCCTTCAACTTAGCAAGTCAGCTCCGGCTTGGAGAGCAGAGAATTGCTTTGGCACTTAGCACTTGCTTAGTGACCTCTGTGAAGAATATCAGTGAAATTATTTTAGGTACCTGCCATTACCACAGTTAACGAACTCCAGTGCTCTAAAAAGGAACAGGCATTCCTTTGCTCCTATTTCACACATAAGGACGTAAGGCAGAAAGGACAAATGGCATTACTAAAAAAGAGAGGTGGCAAACCCAGCGATCTTGACAAGAATCAGAAAACTTTAGATAGGTGACCTTCAAGTTCAGACCCAGTAGATATTTAAACGAAGACGTAAAGCAGAAGGGACAAATGGCATTTCTAAAAAAGAGAGGTGGCCAACCCAGTGATCTTGACAGGAATCAGAAAACTTTAGATAGGTGACCCTCAAGTTCAGACCCAGTAGATATTTAAACGATAAAAATGGGATTTATGTAGAATTTACCTACTTCAGTGCAAAACTATTAAGCTGGAAGATTCCATTCAGTCCTGAAGAGCATCAAACCATTCTATCTCTTCCTATATTACTGCTTGTGGTTTATTTGTTCGTTTGTTTGCCTATTTTTAATTCTTTAAATTAAAATTTCCGAAGTGCTACGGGGAATGATTTAACAAGTCTGATAGGCGCTAGCTGGTTCAATCTAAATCAAATTAGAGGTAAACATAAAGGGGTTTTTTTTGTAACATAACCAGTTGAATATATAATTTGTTTAGGCTACAGGAATGCAGAAAAAGAGTGGAAGCAACAGATAAAGACTTCTGGATTTCAGTTCCCATTAACAGAAAGAATTTTGAGGGAAAAGACCTGACCCCACATCTTCCCCTTTACCAGCCAGTGCTCAGCTGTAGAATTAAACCTCCTCTTCTTCCCTTTTTTTCATGCTCAGCAAATCTCAGATTGTCTTCTGCTCTGAAGAAGACAGTGGTTAGAGTACCCATCTAGGACCCGGGCGGCGCAATATTGGAAGTCCTCAGGCAGGTCTCCTGTTCACAATTCAATTAACAACTATTCACTTGAGAATGACGTACACACAGGGCAATGCTGCTCCTCACCTTCTTGCATTTTAACAGGTGTAAGCGAACACGTATCAGGTACCTCAAAATAGGCTTTATCCTACCTAAGGTAGACAATTTTGAGCCTCAGAAGAGCACAGCAGATGTGCTTTCCTGACGAGAGATTCCACCATCAGGAGGCATATTTGGCTTCACAAAATAGTAGATGTCACCAGTGGGTAAAAAGGTAAAATAGTGGCCCAAATCCTCAGTCTTCCGCTTTTCAAAATATTTCAGTAACCTGCTTTATGTTTTTTTGTAGAGAGGGGGAAACCTTGAAAAGCTGTATTACTTGGGGAAACAACTGCTGCAACAGAGTGATCCTTGGGATGCCTGTAGGATCCTCAGTCAAACATCTGGATATTAATAACCAACTCCTTTCCACTTGCTTGTTTTGGAAAAGTAGACTATTCACTGGTGTATTGTTTATTACTCTCTCTCTCTAGGTAAGAAATTGATTATGTGTCATTTCTCCCTTCCCTTCATCACTCACAGGCCATGTCTTCAGTCATGGTGTGTCTTGAGCTTTCAATGCTCTTTGGACCTGTCTGTGTGCCTGTTTTTTTCATCACTAAGACTCTTCAGAAACCTAATTAAGTCATCTTCTTTGGAGGGATGATGGCTAATAAAGCTAAAGTTTGAAGACCAAATCAGATGGGCAATATGACCACTGGAAAAGAGAAATGGAAAAAAACCCACTGAATTGGTGGGAGCTTTTCAATTTGATCAATATGGTTAAAGATAGGTGCAGGCTTACACCTTTGCACAACCAGTGCTGATAGACCAAATGTTCATGTTTCACAAAAAATATTAAAAAAATGGATTATATCTGGAATTTCACAGAAAATTTTGGCCTCAGAAAAAAAAAAAAAAAGATTAAATAGAATTAAATTAAAATTTGAAGTTTCTTACACAACACATTTTCAGGGGATAAAAGCATTGAAAGCTCCATAGAAATAATGTGGAAATGTTTCCAAAAGACTTTAGTTCTCCAGTATGGATTCTATTATAGTTAAACATGAACCTCAAAATGAAAAATAATTTTGAAACAAACAGCAACATTATACTCCCATAAACTTAGAGAATGCTGTGAGCCTATTGAAATGCTTTGTTTCAAATTAGAAAACACCTTTCAAGCAAATTTAATCAAAATTGTTACTTTCCTTTAAAAAGTTCAATTTTGTCAAAACGCTGTTTCCTGACAGCTGCAGCTATAACTTATATTTAGAAGCTTCCAAAACATTTAAATTTTGAGGTTATTATACAGATACTTCCAGTGCTAGAAGAGAATATTGTGAACACTGAAGGCTTAGAATAGCCTTTTCAAAGCAGGATCAAAAGCCTTAAAATGTTGCACGTGGATATGGTTGAGAGATTATTTCATGAAACAAAAAACATTTGGAAAATGTTTGGAAAACATTGCTTTCCCTAAAGCTATACAAAGAACTGAAGTCTCGAGCATTTGCTAAGGAAAACCACCGTATCATATCCTCCTGATTATTAAGTGTGATGTATTTTGCCTATTTACTCACACGTAGCATATGAGCCATGAACTCTGGGGCAGAGGTGAGCAGACTTCAGTAAGGGAGGCTGGTGCAAGCTGAAAACCCTTTATTTACACCAGAGGAGCTGCCAAAAGAGGAAAGAACATAAAATTAGATGATAGGAAGCAAAGGCAATCCTGATAACAAGGAATAAATAAATAAGGACTTCTTTCTCTCTCTCTCTCATATATTTATTTAATTTATTTTTAATGTAGAAGACACTTAAGCTGTTTCTAAAGGCATTTTCATGCCACCATTCCTTGGAGCCTTAGAACACACAGTACCTACCATTGCTAAGCCATAGTTCATTTCACTAGAGGTATCCAGAAAGCTAATTATCTCCTGAGAACTTGCTATAATTTTAAGGGTTATGCACAAGATGTTAACTAATCACACAGCTCCCAGATATTTGTAACATGCAGTGTGACTCTGAGGTTGCATTTAAATGAGAGACAGGCATGACTACTGATGTGTTGTTTGTTAGTGCTGCACAGCAAGCAAAATGCTACATTACACAGTGCCAAATTCACAATACTTCATCGGTTATGCTTCAGAGATAACAGAAAGCATACAACACTTAATCAGTGTTCAGTGTTCCACAGGCTATATTAAATAATAATAATAATAATAAACTGAGAAGTACTTCAGGAAAAAATACACGACAAAATTAATTACAAATTGCAAATACGATGCAAATGAATGCAAACAAGAAAAACAAAATGTGCATTTTTCTACCAAACACGGACTCGATTTGGAAAACCCAGGCTCATTGGGAAATGAGAGCTCATAGATCAGGCCTTATATTACCTACACTGGCTCAAAACTACAAAAATTAAATGTAAAACTCATGTCCTTAAGTTGTTTACATGATTTCTGTTGGTAAAGACACTCAGAATATATTCTTGATTTAGCATTGTAACTTTTTAATGAATGCTGAAATCAAAACTGCTTCCGACATATTGGACTTTCCACCTCTTTTCAGAAATGGGTGCACAAAGAAAATATGACTTATTGAATCCGAAAACAAAAATGTTGACTTTGAAAACTATCAGTAACGCTATTGAGTGTTTGGACCCCGCCCTTGAACCGAAGAAAAACAACCAGTTAGGCATTTTATGATAAACCCTCACTTTAAAAAGTTGTAACTTAATGCAGTCAGTCAGTGAGTCAGTCAAAAGTGAATGTACATGTTTTTTAATGTATAGATAAAATATCTATTTATATAAAAACAACAAAAAAAGAAAATTAATTAGAAAATAATAGCATACCATTCCTGCAACAGTTAACATTTATGCCTTGTCATTCATAATTCGAGCAAAATCACGATAGGTAAATAAGATAGATAACTGTTACCTCCAAACTTCTGACGTGAATTATTTAATTAATTGTTCCCATTTTATGCTACAACACTCAGCACATTTCAGTAGGTCCATACATATTTCAATAGGTGCATCTTTTAAATTTAGGGCTATGTCATCACCAGACTAAATTAGAGACTAGATAATTAATATTTAACTCCTGTTAAAGCATCTTGACATGTATAGACTTAACCACTGCCCTTCATTTAAGACAGCCACATGAAACATCTATTTGTAAATTTCCATTTAATTTTAAAGCAAATGAAGCACCAATATTACTTCACAGGGCAAATATATGGCAAAAATTCAAAGAAACCAGGGTTTTAGCAACCCAGAGAAAGCCTATATCTATGTGTGTTGCAGAATTTATTCCCTTCTGATCAGAGAGTTAAGGGGAAAAAGAAGGAACCTCAGATGAACCAGAACAAAATCTACAGAGTTATTTTCAGGGCATATCTAACAACTAACGATGTGGATTTCCAGTTTAAGCTCAGTGGGGAAAAAAAAATGGCAAGAAACATTCCAGGAAGCTGTGGTATTTGCCATAGAAATTGAAGCTTGCCTTGAAGCAAGAGCAGCTGTTACTGAGAAATATGGAAATAATTTACCATAAGAGGCGAATGCACGAAGAAAAGAGATTCTAATCTGGTTCATGATATTATAGAATTATTTTTTTAAAAAGTCAGGAAAAAACCAACAAAATAAATGATCAAAAATGCAAAATGTGAGAGAGAAATGCTGACACTATGGGGAAAAACCTTTGAAAGATCACTGAGTTAACTAGAAGGCCAGGGTCGAGGGTCTCAGGTGTTCAATGAAACCTGCCTTCCTGCTCAAGGGGAGTCTGGTTGAAAGTAGACAAAAGAAAGTTGCAGGCCAGAAGAATTAAAAAAGCTGTTTATACTCAAAGATACAACTACAGATCAGAAATGCTGAAGAGCCTAAAAAGTCCAGGATCAAAACTGGAATCCCATAATTAGCTATTCCCATTTAGGAATTGTGCCTACTTAACCCAGATTTCTAATCTGCCTCCGAAGTGGACAAGCTCAGGTAGACAAAATTAAAAGGATGAACTGATCAGTTTGACCAAGAACTGTATCCTATCCCAGGAAAGGGACTTTAACTTTCAGTGTCTTAGACACCAGACAAAAAATAAATAATTCCACAGAGATAAAGTTTTATTCAATGGCAATTTTTTTTGCCAGCTCTAGTAGTCAGTTTGAAAAAGCCATTTTCGGGAATAATTAACTTTAAACCCGCCTCTCCCCAAAACAGAGATTTTCAGTATGTTATTTAAAGTCCACAGGCCAAATTGTCTATCAATTAACTCTGACTTCAGAGAATCAGCAAAAATGCAGCTGCAAAGCACAGAACTTTGCTAGGATGAAAATTTCTTCCCAACTATGTAGTTTTGAAAGAGCCTAACCTTTTAAGGTCCCACTTTGGAGAAAAGACAACGATGAAATCTCCATTTCTACTACCAACCAGTCTACACTACTTTAAAACTTAAGTACATGCTAAAACTCAATCACATCATTGAGATTTAACACAGTTAAATTCATTAATAAGGGCCTATATATACACAACAGCGTTTTGTGCTTTTTTAGCTCTGATGACTTCACAATCCAATTCCAAGCTTTTATATATGAGAAGCCATTAAATTCAAGAAAAAAACCCCAGCGTTACTTTCTTCAAATTTCCCTAAGTAACCCTTTAATTTTTGCTTCCACACAACTTTGACTTGACTTTTTTTTTCAGAAACCTAATCTAGGCCACCATATCATGCCAGAGCATTCCTGTATCACACATAATCTTCCTGAAAGCTTTTGGTTTCTGATGTCTTCAGTGCTGGATTATATCTTTTTATTTGTGCATTCCTTTTGATCATTTAATCTCTGTTCTCTGTATATATAAAAATAATAGCTGACGCACATATGAATTTGAATGACATGCTAAAATAAGTAGAGAAGATGGAGTAAAACAGAGATTAAAAATGCATGTGCAAGAGATGAGATGGCAAAGGTTCAGTGGGACAGTTCTGCGTGTAAAAGAAGCTCAGAATTTTCGATGGTTACCTAAATTTTATTCTGAAATCATTTAAATCTCATTTTCAGAAAGAGCTCAAGCTCAGTGAGACTCCTATTGGGATTATCACTTCCTAATTCCCTCAAAAAGTTTGGAGCTGAGTCGAAATTAAACTGTGGGTTATAGTTCAAACGTGTAATTTTCACTTTGGATGTCTACAGTAATTTAATTAAATCATCATACTGGTGGTAACTTCTCTCCCAAAGGCTTAGCTGACTTCTTACAGATTAAAGTTGATGTCCACTAAGAAATTCCCTTAATATAGCTTCAGGAGAGAAAGTTTAAAATGGCAAACAACCAGAGCAACTGACTGACAAAAGGATATCCACATTTGTTAGATTGCTGAAAAGTGTGGTAGAGGTTAATGGGGAACATCAAGAACTGTATGATGAGGCTGAGTGACATTCCACATTTGGCTGGCTAAAGAGCAAAGCTGTAAGAAAAACAAAGTGATTGCCTGGAGTGCAAAGATCCTGTCAACATGAAAACAAGTTAAACAAACAATTTTACTCTTTTAATTCATATTGAAGACTGTGTCACCTGATGTAACTGAACTCTTTAAAATCAAATCAATCAATCTCTGTAGCACTTTGTGGAAGAGCAAGAAGCAGAAAATAGAAACTCGACAGCCTGATCTCCCTTTGCCCTGATGTTAACTTGTCAACATTTATAACCCCAGAAGGATAAATCAGACAATATATAAATTATTCTTAACAGTAGTGACAGCTGCTGTCCTTTTTCTCTCAATGCATGCAAAATTCACTGGCTTGGTTTCCTTATATTATTATTGTTATTGTTATTATTTGTTATATTATATTTTATTGTTATTATTAACATCATGATCATCACTACTACTACTATTACTATTATTATTTTCTAAATGGCTCCTTAAGAGCTTCTTCAAGAGATAGCTAAAACTGCTGTAAATCCACAAGAAAAACAACTAATGCTTTGAAGTGTTTGGTCTGGTTTCATTCCACCACCAGCAGATAAACAACAGTCTTGTTATTAGTAAAGTTGGCTTTGAATAGAAGCACAAGCTCTGCTGGGGTCCAGAGCTGCCCAGAACTGTGATTGCCGCAGAACAGAAATGACATCCAGTGCACTGAAATGACACTCCATGCTTTCTGGACATGGAAACCTCAAAAGAACCTCAAAACAAATGGTGAACCACTCCACCATTCAGGGCAGAAGTGATGCTGCTGGCAGCTTTGCTTCAGAAGTTATGTCCTTCCTGGGCACCCCTCATTGGAAGAGACACAAAACAAATCTGACTGTTCTTTTTTCCCCTGCCAGAACTCTGCAAACACTGAACAAAAAATGTGAAAAGTTACCTTATTTTGATAAAACAAAATCCTTCAGTAATTTTTGATGAGTTCTGACATGTTGAAAAGTCAAGAGTCAACTGGAGAACCCCACAAACACACCTTGGCTCGCTGCAGTATGGATGAAACATGGAGCTGGGAGTCTTAGTCTCTTATAAGTCTTTCAGTGCTACTGGCTGAGTGGGCTGTAGCCTGAAAAGAGAGAAAAATCTATCAATTCCCAAAGCAGGCTGGAACCTTTCAGATCTTTCAGGTCCTCTGGGAGCTGTTGCCCAAGTGCTCAGGTGAAGAAAAGGTTTGCTGGGTGGTATATGTAAAGGGGTCTTTCTTTGAGCCTCAGAAAAAGCATTATGAACTAGATTATTATGTCTTTAGAGGTGAAAAGAGCTAAAGCAATCGAAGGAGAGAGAGCATCTAAGCACGTTAAAGAGCAACATCACTCGAAGCAGGACCAGCATTTTACAACGTCTAAACAATTTGTTGAGGAGTCTTGCAAGAAGTGTGAAAAGAGACAAATTTGGAAGGATAATTAGAGAGGATCAAGATGAAATACTGGCTGTCAAACTGCAAAAAGTATTTTAAACTAGTGTTAGCAGATGCTTGAAATATTACTCAGAACAGACAAAAGGAAAATGTGTGTGTGTGTGAGGAGAGGACCTTAACCCACAAGACTAAGAGAGGGATTGAGTGATAGGGTATAAAATTCACAGATTATTGATGCAGTTCTTTTGCTTCTCTCTTTGCAGAAGGCAGAAAGGAAAGCTGTATGTGGAGTCTGCAGGTAAAAGGTTAGGTAATTATCCAAACATACCTGAATGCCAGTCTGGAAAATGCACTGAATGTCTCGTCTAGGATTTGTCAGCTGGTTCTTCAGTACAAGGACAAGGTATTTCCTTAGTGGTAGTTTGTTAGTGACTGTCTCCACGTCTGCTCCCTGTACCTTCCAATTAAATCTCAGGTTATGCCAAGAAAATGGAGGTAAAATACAACAGCAGTCCTTCAGTAGCGAGAAAAAATGTTTTCCTTTATCTACACACAGTGAATGGGGAAAAGAAAAAGATAAATGATCTTGCATCCACACGTGTCATATTGTTCTCATAGCATGGGACAAACGGAAGGCAATGAGACCTGTTGCATAGCAGGGATGGGGCAAACCAGGAGGGTCTGAGGCTGTACATGGCACATAGATTTGCTGTCTGGAACTGCTGGTATCTCAGTCTCCAACCAACCACTCTCGTAATTCACACATAATGCTCTTGTCTCCTTCATCCTTTCAGAGGTAAGAGGTTATCTGAAAGTGTATTTGGGGGAAATTAGCAAATAGGAGCATCAGCATTCCAAATGGCTACAATATTCTGCAGAGTAACAATGGCAAATTCCTTTATTGTTTACTTTCAAACAATAAAAAAAAATCTAGTAATAAGTATTTGCCAGAACAAAAAAGGAAAACAAACACACACTAATTCTTAGCATGGGATTGAGCAAATGAAAAGATGCAAACATATGTGATTCATTTTTCAGGTTGAAACACTTATTTATGATGTCTGGTATAATTAAGATTGCGAAAACTTAAAGATCTTTTATACATTTTACACACTTTCAGCTAATCAGAACTGTTTCTTTATTGGCTGTTTTATGTGAATGCTGAGTAGCAGTCCCTTCTTTATAGGTTTTTTTCCTACAGCAACTACTGAAGTCTTCATTTACACTGCACAAATTATCCTTAGCAGCAGGTAGGAAGCAATCAGCAAGGTGTAGCTGGCAATAGGTCTATTTTCATTACAAGATGGAGAGAGCCAGGGGACATGACATTTGTCCAACATAGTCAGGGAGGACTCTATTAGGAAAATCAACTCCGGAGAATTGTAGTCTTGCTGAGGAGACATTGAAAGAGGGAATGTGGAAAGAGTGGTTATTTTTGTTGTGGTTTTTTCTGTTTGTTTGTTGTTTTTTTTCTTTTCTTTTTCTTTCTTTTTCTCATTAGGGTAATGAAAACACAGAAGTAAGAAATAATTTAAATAACCTAAAAACTTCCCACAATGCCATAAAATGCATATAATTCTCCCGCTCTTGAGTACTCCAGGCACTTCAGAGTATATCTCTGTGAAATGATTTCACAGCAAATCATTATTGAAATTATCACTAACAAACTTGGAGAGGAAAGGATGAGGATCTGGGGGATAAAAGAGAATCACAGCTAATGGATACATCCATAACGCTGGATACATTTTTCAAGAAATAGTGGAATAAAACAGGGGCAGGAGGGAAATGGGCAAACTCGTAACTACCTAACCAAATTGAGATACACAAACTCAGAAACCAAATGTCCCAGAGTGTCCCTTGAAGGTGATTTCAGTCCCCCAAAGTTCTTCATTATCTTTTGAAGGTGACTGTCTCTCCTCTTGAACTACAATGGCAGGATTTTTCCCCATTATATCTTGTTATTTCTTGTTTCAGTTTTCCTTTGAGTAATCACTCCGATGCGTCCCTTCAGTAACAAGGAATGTTGTATGCTTTAAAGTATTTACTGAATTTCTTAGAAGGTATTTTTTTTTTCTAGAACTGTAAATACAAAGAAGTCCTTTAAGCAAATGAATGCCCAGCAGGCTGTATTTTGTTTCCTTTTTAAATAATATATTTGGTTGCTACTGGCCTTGGAACTAAACTTCCTACTTTACCATAAAGTAGGAATAAAAGTATCTTGTTAAGTTTCAGAGTAATAACTCATTTTTTCATTCTTAATCAAGCAAAATTCCTAATATAGTAAACACTGTAAACTCAGACTGGAATATAGGCTACAGTCTATAGCTAAAGTTATTAAATATAGAGACAACTTGAGAAATTCTTATATATGTATATCTTAAATGTAATCCTCTTAAGAACATTAATATTTACATATATTTACCTGAATAAAATCCCTAGAATATAGGTGAATAGATGCCTTTTTCAGCGACGGGGAAATGAAACTTCAGATTGCTTGCTCAAGAAGTCTGCAGCCCAGCAGGATATTGAACCCTTCTCTTCTGAGTCCTAGGTTAGCATTTGAACCACAGGAGGGACACGCCACCTTCAGTGGATTATACTTTTAATTAAAAATGGAAAGGAAAACATATTAGTTCTCATCTCTTCACACACCATCCACCTCTCTCAGAGCCTGAGCAAGAGGACGCTGTCAAGCTTCTCAAGGAAATTCTCTCTTGTGGCCTTTCTGTAGGCTGTGGAATCCCAGGTCTTTCCCAGGTTCCTGACAGTTGACACACGTGTAGCAAGAAAATGATCCGCCAAAAGCTTTGAAAATAAAGAAATTTAACATGCTCATTTTGAAATTAAGCTCTCTTTTTTTAAAAATTTCGGCAGCCATAGATAAAGATCATGTGTAGGGAACTTCAGCAGCTTCATTCACTGAAGAATATTCACTCTGTTCAAGGATCTCCAGCCCAACCTCAAATATTCATTAATACAAGGTACGTGTTGTCTTCTGTGCTTTCTTCATGACATGAGACAAGCAAAAATAGTAAGAACAGTGGTGTAAGTCAAAAAAGTTTTTGAGCTGCACACTGAACTTTCCAGTTAATGATTTTCTTGTAGCACTGTATTAATGTAATTCTATGAAATGAACCAATGGCAGAAAACATAGCTACAGCTAAACCTGCTAACTTTCATTTCTATTTAATTCCCACAAAAAAAGGATTTTATTCTGCACTCAATGTCAACCGATTCAGGTTAAAAGCTTCTTTATATTCTTGAGTAGGTGCAGCAAATTTAGCTCTTTGCTTTCATATTTATTGCGATATACATCTCTGCTGCAGTACAATATACCCTTTGTTGTACCAGTTTAAGTATCATCTATACATGAAAGGCAGTGAAATTATATCAGCAAGTCTTTTCTGAAAGCAAGCAGTGTTGGAACAAAATGATAGCAGCAAATAAACCCATCCTGCTCCTCTACAGCTTTCTAAAACTTTCTCAAGTTCTGGGAGATGCAAGAGAAATGCAATTAAAACAATTCACTAAGTGCTTTATTTGCCACCTGCCATTCGTTGAATACCTGCTGATAAAAGTGAGGTTTTTTACTTGCAGATTTGCCCTGATAGACTGGAATTATGAAAGTTCGTGAGTGCTCCAGGAGCCACATGAGGATAAATATAGATTCAATCAAATCAAATCAAATTTGGCAATAAAGAGGTAAAAAGTGAATTACTTTCAGCTAGTCCCAAGGATATTTTTGTTTAACATAACCAGGACAGTTTTTGAAGGCAGTTTTGTGAAAAATATAGAAAACCTGGTAGTGGTCAATTCTTCTGTTACTTTGTCTACTATTCAAATCCCTATCTATTACAATTTTCGAAAATTATTTTATCCAAAACTTATCATACATTCAGAGATGTTTATGGAATGTTATCTTCCTTAAACCTTTAAACTGTCACTTTTGAGGGTATTTGTTAAGAAGAAGGTAGTCTATATATTTGTGATGTAAGTGTGCATGACCTATTCCTGTCCTTATACCAACGTACTCCCTGGCCAATTCCAGTGAATACGAGAGAGAAGCGGAGATCTCAGGGGAGCTGTAGGTGTCTACATTAGTGTTTTATTTTAGATCCCCCCTACACTTCTGAAGTGAATGTCCCAGCTGTTCCTCTTTACATTGCTGTGGGTCACAGAATGGATTTGCCTCCTGAACAGAACTGGCTCAGAGATGGAGGTCCAGTAGGGCTCTCACTTTGTGGGAGTGGGCAAGAGCTAACCTGAGGTATCCAACCTCCCTACATGCCCCACTATTATTTGTAGTGCAGTCATCAGATTCTTGAGACAAGTCTTTTGCCTTACATATTTACTCTTGCTGAGTTGCTCTAATAGTATAAGTTACTGGGTGTTTGTGAAATGAAGAGAGAAACTTGTATAGCACAGCACTGAAAATGCTAAAAATCAAATCCCTCATTAGACATCAAAAAAAGAGGGGGAAAACCCAAAGTTTTTCCATTACTACTGTTGCTTACAGATATCCTTGTGAAGAATCTGTACCATGGTAAGGTGAGACGTGTACAAACCCAAGGTACCTGGGAATTCAAGATTTGAGTACTGAATCCAACTGTAACTGCTAGTACAAGCAACTATTTATTACATTAAAACTTTCTTTCTATTTAAATTTATCTTTTCCTTCATGATGTTTGCCTCATAATCACAGAATCATAGAATTGAGTTTAGAGTTGGAAGGGACCTTAAAGATCATCCAGTTCCACTCCCCTGCCCTGGGCAGGGACACCTCCCACCAGACCAGGTTGCTCCAAGCCCCATCCAGCCTGGCCTTGAACCCCTCCAGGGATGGGGCAGCCACAGCTTCTCTGGGCAACCTGGGCCAGTGTCTCACCACCCTCACAGCAAAGAATTTCTTCCTAAGATCTAATCCAATCTCCCCTCTTTCAGTTTAAAACTGTTACCCTGACCTTATACGTTAGATCATGGAATTGATTCAAATTCAGAAATCAAATATATAATGTAAGTTACTTTGAGAACTTAATGTAACTACAGCCTCAAAGCTTACTTATACCAAGAAAAAGCAACTCAACTGCAGTCAATTTTCATTGCTTTTAGAACTGGCTTCTTGCAGCTCTGTGAGAGAAGAGCTAAAAATGTAGACATTATCTGTATCACAGTTATGGTGCATGAAACAGAAGACTGTATACACATATAAAAGCAGAGGAGCTATTCTTGGTGTACATGGGACCCCATTGCCTTTTGAGGATATTAAACACAGGCATTGTGTGTAGACAGCCATAATGATGCAGATTTTATTTTTAAGTTCACCTGAATACTTTCAAATTTTAAGTCCTCCTGGACCTGAGGCCGAAAATAGTGGCAACAGGTACTTTAGTACCATTGACAAACAGGGATTGTTTGGGAAAAAAAAATAGAATTGGTTAAATAAACTTTATAAACCAATTTATTTTATGTTAGTATTCTTATGAACCAATTTAACTCAGTTTATAATGCCAGCATTTACAATGCCAATAAAAATAGAGCTTTATACTATAACATTGGGCAGACTTTCATTTTAGTAAATCGGGGAGGTGCAACATCATTTCAGCAAGTCGTTCCTAGTAAAAACAAGGTCATTATAAAGTCATTCTTTCAACAGTCTGATGGGAGGCAAATCTAAAATAACCCTGTAAGGATTTTTACTAACATGTGGTAAAGACACGGTTAGGGTCTAAAATGCAGTAATTTCAAGTGGAACTGAAAAATTTCTCTAGTTAAATACTTCAGGTCTATGATTGACTCAGTTTCTAAATCTTCCATACTGGATGCTAAATGAAAACGGAGCTAAACACATAGAATTATTGTTAACCCACCCGTAAGATATTAATTACTTTTACATGGACCATGCCAAGGACATCGATACAAAAAGAAATGTAAAATAAATATTTTAATGCTACAAGTTTCTTTTAAACTTAAAAAAAACCCCAACTATGTAAAAAGTTGGGTTTTTTTCCTCTAATGAAATGAGCTCTTTACATATAAATTATATTGTAATAACAGAGCTCCCTGGTGGAAAAGAGTTCCTTCTCCTGCTGGCAAAAATTAAAATAATCACAGATGGCTAATGATCAAAAATACTGACTGACAGCTCTGAAGTACAAGGCATAGATAATATTCTCAGAGCTACAATTTATTTATACTCAGAACTGGCTTTAGGCACCCACAAAAACTGTGCTCATGATGTCCTATTATAAAAGAGATCTTTTAGCCACCACTGCAGTTTCTGCTGCCAGGGTTTTTCCTTAAGACTAAATTGATCTCCAGATTAATTTCACCGATACACGTGTGTTTCAGCGTACCAGTGATTTGAAACAATCTATAACTAGATGGATTTACTCAAATGTATAGACTCCACAATTTTTATTTGCGTTATACTTAGAATGTGTATTTTGAGTTCTTAGAAATATTGTATTTTACTTCAGACTTAATATACACCAGAAGTCAGTCACTGCAAAGAAAGGGTCCTGAAACACATTAGTTTCCTCATATTTGAATGATGATACAAAGTGTCTTGTTCCTTTGGTAGTGTTCAGAAACCTGGGAGGAGTTTGGTCTTGTTCCTACGGACATAAGTTGAAATGTTGAGTTGATCCAACCAGGAGGTAGATGAGCTTATAGGTAACTCTGCTTTTCTCAAATGTTTCTTATTTATCATTTTACAGCTCCCTTGAAAAGTGTGCTAAACATTTTATAAAGCAGGAACCCATCTCCTATTCCAAAACACTGTCTCTGTTGTTGGCTTGTGATAGTTAGAACTTTTCAGTATACATCCAACTTGCAACATCAAATGTTTTCTAAGAGAATGTCTGCCTTTTTGAAGTGTAATTTCTAACTCCTTTAACGTAGATGAAAAACTGGGAGATATTCCAGACCTTTTTAAAAGGTTTGGTAATAGGAATGTAAGTTTTAAATACTCCCAAAATATTACCATTGGGTATTACCAACTTTTCCTATGAAAAATGATGTGGTAGTTGATATGTAGAAATGTTTCTATTTCTTAGTCCATTTAACTTTCAGGTACATATGAGAAGAAGGCGCTAAAAGGGCAAAGTTTCTTTGAACTTCACTATTGATTTTTTGAAAATCAGCTACCAGAAAATATAAAAAAAAAGGAGAGAGAGAGAGATGATACTTACGGAAAAATACACATCTCACTGGACACCATAGAATTCAGAAAGAAGAAAACTTCAAATTCCTAGAGTGCAAGAAAAACTACAGTCAGAATTTGCACTTGCTTAGATTCTGCAGTTCATCTCCACAAGCACCGCAAAGCAGGCTTCATTAATCGCAGAGCTCTCAGAAATACTTGCTTAATAAACCTTTTGATTTTAAGCTAAGCACAAGTTTTGGACACCAGCTAATGATTTTTGTGCTGACAGGAGTAGCCTTGGTGATACAATGCGTAGCCTCAGACTGTAATATTGGTTCACTTTCTTTTCATTCAAGTGTCTGCCTGGACCTCTGCTATATGAGCTGGAAGCTCTGGATATAAGGAGCACCATTTATCAACACGGCTCCTGTTATGCCAAGACAGTGTAAATTTTACAACGGCCGGCATGGAGCTGGAGTAATAATTAATGGTGGAAATTTTCCCCATGCAGACAGTATTATTGTAGATATACTGAGCTTCATCTTGAACAGGAATGATTTCAGCAAATAAGTTATATTATTTCATCTAAACACAAGTGCAGTTTGTAAGCAGAACACAGTCTCTGAATTACTGTCATTCTAGCAATCACAGTCTTCCTCTGCTAGGCAGCTCGGTAATGAGTTCTTAGGGCAAAAGCTGGTATGACTACCTTACATTATGTAACACAGAAGTCAGTCATAAACAAAATACAGATAGACAGAGAGAGAAGAAAAATTGTTTTTCAATAAAAGAGGTGTTAGGAGCTACAGGGGCTTCACAAAACAGCGCTCTTAAAGAGCTCGTATTCATTCTACCCCCTTTGAAATTCAGTTACAGCTAAGTGAACTATCACAAGTAAACTGTTTCACTGAACTGAACAACAATAAACCAAAATGCGGAGAAGTACTAAAAGCATGCCTCAGGCAACAGAAACTTTGGTGTTAATTTCCATTTCTTTCAAGTGCATTTGATGAATGATGTGACAAAAGAATCCTAATTAAAGTCGAAATCCTGAATACTAAATAAATTAGAAGTGCCACTACATTCATCTTCTACAATGATAATACTGCCACTTCTGCTCCTTCTCTGTGCCCCTTTGCTTACATCTGTGGCAGTAACTCAGCAAAGGGCACTGCCAGCACAGATGGGGGAATGGATACTGTTCCCCCAAACAGAGAGATAATAGGCCAGATTGCTTTATTTCCCTTCACTGCCTTCAATTTACCCAAAGAGAGGAGCATTCAAAGTATTTTTAGATATTTATTTTTCCTATCAAATTACTTAAGACTTGACAAGCAACGCTGCACTCTTTGGTCTTTAGTTGCACTAGACAAGTTGCTGTGTTTATGGCCATTAATTTTTTATTTCTTTTATTACTGGAGAATAATTAAGTACATATATACTTGAGGTAATATATAATCCTAATGGGTTGGAAGGCAACACCGAAGGGATGAAATTCTATGGCTTGTGTCACACAAGCCAGGCAAGACAATCATAAATGACCTTAAAATCTATGAATCTTTCAAGGAGCTGCCCCATTCAATAAGCAGACTGGAACATGAATTATGACTCCCGAGAGACATCCTTTCCCTGCTCCCCTTTTGTTCCAGGGAGCAACTCTGAAATACTTTAGGAGAAGTTTATATCCTCAGATTGCTCAAGCAGTAGGCTTGGTTTTTTTCCATTCTCTTTCCACTCTGTACAAAAAGAGGGCTAGAAGAGGAGGAAGCCCTTCTATTCCCACCACAACTACACTCAAAATCTGCAAATGCAAACAAAAGTGATGCCTCAGTGTCTCCAAGGGCCATTTGTGCTGTTAAAGGCCTGGGACAAGAGAAGCCCTAAAGAACTCAAAGGGAGCCATGTCCAATGTCCCAGCTTTGTCAGTGACAAATAGTGTCTGGCTGTTAGAAAAAGTGTGAAAACATGACAAGTGTGTAATGATGTTTCTCCAAATTCTTCTCCCAGACCACAGCAATTTATAGAAAATTCTGATTTAAAGTTCATGCCTTTATACTTAATGGCCCATGATGAATTGCACATACACAGGACACACATGATGTTGTAGAATGCTCCAACCCTACAACAGCACAGGACACACAACACAGAGTGTCTTCTTTAATCTTCTCGTAATGATACCAGACTTCTTGGCACTCTTTAAACAACACAGTTTCTTTGCATTTTCTAAATGACAAAAGAGCCAGAACCTCTCTCTCCTTTACACTTTTCGTTTAAGGTTTTAAACAAGTTTTCAGATTTGTTCTGTAAAAGTCTTTTTTTCAGAGGAAATGAAAGAGAATTATCTTAATGAAAAAGATAGATCGCTTGCTTATATCTGTCTGATATATTTTAAGACCTGATTTTACTCCTAATCTAGCCAGTGAAACTGTAATGGCATACAGTTTTTAAAGTACTGCAAGTAAAAATGCAGCTTGTGTACACCTGGTATATAATTTCCAGAATTCTTGTCAACATGAAAATTTTGTAGGCCTAATTTTCTCGTATGAATTTTGGATTGATATTTTAGAAAGGATATTTCTTGATCCTAACTGTAATAATGATCATTTCAGTGATCACAGTGGGTTGTCAGGCTAATTCTTCTATATAGGTAGGTATATATAGATTTAATAAATTGACTGAGTAGGAGAGGCATACGGAGAAACATATTGTGTCATATTATATATTGAAGTGTATATCTTACACATGCAAAATTGAATATTTGCAGGACCAATTTTAATTGTACACTCAGCTACTAGGTGTGTGTTTTATTTCAATGTCATTAAAGAAACAGAAAATTTTCACCCCATCTTTAAAAATGCTCCAGAAGAGAACTACTTATCTTACTACTTCTCTCTCACACAAACACCCTGTGATACAGGCAAGCAACCTGCATTTTCCTGTATGCTTAAAAAATACTTATGGTTTGTCAGACAAGTATCAGGCTTCCATTTTTTCCTGTTTTTTGAATGCCTTCATATTTTGTCTTGTGAAGCTAGTGACAGTAAAAAAAGGTAAGCAAGAGAGATTCGAAAAGAAATTATTGGAACTTGCAAATTTAGTAATTCAGGTATATACTTTGTAACAAGAAGGTGAACAGAAGCAAGAAGGACTTCTCAAAACAATGCAAAAGAGGAAGTGGGAGATTTAACTTACCTTTTTCCACGTGTATACTACATAGTTCAACGAAGCCACTGCAAGCTTTTCTTTCTTAGGGCTACACTGGATTGCATTTGGTCTTCACCATCACTTTGACTTCATCATCCCCGACCTTGATCCTTTCTGCCACTGTACGCTGAGATCCCTGGGGATTAAGTGCCCAAAGGTTATCGACTTACATACATGTATATGAGTTGTCATCTCTGGATTCTTAATAATTGATTGTTAAAGCACTTTTGCACGATGCACCTTGCTTTTTTTGGCATAACAAGTGCCCTTTCTTAGCTCAATGTTCAGCCACTCTTCTTTGGGGTCCATGAGTGTCAACCAGCGTGATAAAGCATAAAATTACAAGCTTGTCAGTAATGACCCAGTTGATAGCACTCAGAACTCTGGGCTAAAAAGTCAGAGAAATCTTTTCCAAGTTCTTGTGCTGTTTTTTTGTTTTGTTTTTTTTTTGTTTTCCTTGGGATGAAGCACTGTCATTTAGGAAAAATCTAGATTTGATTGTGAATTTCAAAGGAAATGATCCTCTTCCAGAGCTAGAGAAGAAAAAGGTATTCTGGTCAGTGTTTTTAAAACTGCAAATGATATGAGTTATAAAACTACTACTGGGCCAAAAAATATGTAATTTAAATAAATTCTATCTCTGTTCTGCGTTTTATGTATTCTATAAACATACACAGGTGGGGGTTTCTGTGAAGCTTGTTCTTTTAAAAACTTTTGTTAATTTTGAAGGTTAGGAGGTGGTTTTCCAGGCTGGTAGTTTTGCCAAGGACTCAGCTAAAATTGTATTTGAGGGGTTTTTTGGTTGTTGTTTTTTTTTTGGTTTGGTTTGTTTTGTGTTTTTTTTAGTTATCTGGCCAGTTTGCAGTGGTTTTACTGAAGAATAGTTCACTTGAGCTACTGTATTCATGTTTAGATCACTGCTGGTAAAGACCAGATTACATAAAACTAGTGGCCTTGCAAGTTGATCAATTTTAGAAAGGAAGGTTAACTGAACACCATCATTTGTTAAATTTGTTGCACGCACCAGAAAGGTAACAATAGGTTGGTTAAGACAGGATATTTTTTCAAGTGGCTTAGTCTCAGAGAAAAAGAGGAACACCTTTTTGTTACCAGAAAATGTTTTCTGGAGCTACAGTGTGCTACACTATAAGATAAATCTGTAATGTACTGGACAGAGTAAACTGTTCCTCTTGTGTAATGTTTCCTTATCCCTCTAAAGGCTTATAACATCTTTTATCACAACAAGGGGAAATTTGGATCTTTTATCAACTAGTTCAACAAAGCAATCCATTTAAATAATGTGTCTGGAACTGTAGTCTATGGAGGTAATCAGTAGCTTATTAACCTTAATCATAACAACACATTCTCACTATTTGGTTTCATGTTGACTAATTTGCAGAACAATGGGGAAGAGAACACTCAGCACACAAGACTGTTCCTAGTTCTTGGCACTGCATAAATACAGTGACCCTCACTTGAAATGTCAGAGACTTAAGAAAAAGCTGTATCATATGATGAAGGAAGAGAGTCAGGGAAAAGAGGATCATGTAATCAGAGAGTTAGTTAAAAAGTAAACACTTGTTAAACCTCTGGACAAAGTGAGATCATCATCAAATAGATACCTAGAGCACAGAATAAAGGTCAGTTACCTTTTATCGTGTTTGTGTAGCTTCAGTTAAACTAACAAGCAGCAGCATGTGCTTAAGGTCATAGTTAAACACTTTTGCCTTGATAAACGAGCTGTGTATTCAGTGCTTCCCTTTCAAGAGCATGGCCATATTGGAACTCTGATCTACAAGAAAAAGACAGATATCAGAAAAGGAAGCAATTTACCTGGGGACAGAAATCAGGCATTTCAGATGGCAGAAGGAAATAATAATAGCTCAAATAATAAAATAATAATAAGTCAAAACAATCAAAATGCAGTGGATAAACCTCAAAAATAAAACAGTACACTTTAATTTGGGGGAGTGAAAGTGCAGATGATTTTTTTCTCCACATTTGTCAAAATCACCAAAAATGCTTTCCCTTGAATTGTTTTAAGATTAAAGGTACATTTCCTCATAGCTGCACATTTCTTGTGAAAATTCCAGTTCTTGATCCTGGTGAACATACTATTTCATATGAATGCCACACATAAACACACTCTGGAAGAAATATGGCCATAAGCCTTATGAGAGTTTTAGATGACATAGACTCCATCCTGAAAGGAGTGAATACGGATGAATAAACTACATGGAGTCACAGGACAAGAGTTCCGTCACATAATCTGTGCTTCATAGAAAAATGTGCAAACTTCAGTTGGCCAGTGTTCACACAGAATAAGGTTCTGCTACAGGGTAAACATTTTTATGATGCTTGGTTGTAGCTGTTTCCATGATGGAGAGAATGGTAACAATATGTTTATGCTTTGAAAAGAGTTCAAAAACTGTTTTCTATAAATCTCAGCAGAAGCGAACACCACTAACACAGTAACGGTGCTGCTGCAGCCATGGGGGCTGAAAGAAAAGGTCATTAGACACTGGTTTTATTAGATGAACTTGAGAAGTTGAAAAAAAAATAAAACAGAAAAGCTTTGAGGACCAACTCTTCTTCAGGTGCCAAACAGAAGCAGCAAGGCAAAATATATTTAAAACAACCCATAAAATATAGAAGAACTTGTTCCTTCTTCATAACACACATTTTGTTGTTCTTTTTCTTTTTTGTTCTTCTTAATACTGAACTACAATAACAAAAAGTAAGAAAGTTTCTTAAAATATCAAATCAGTTTACAATACTGCAGTCCACATTTTAATATTACAAGAGTTGAAAGCAATAATAAGAGTATTTCACTAAGAATTTACCTAGTGCAGGGCATAATAATTTTGTAATGGAAGTTTTAAAGGAGGAATTAGAATGGAATGAGAGGGGTAAGCATACAGTAAAACTAGGAACAGGAACTGAGACTGATGCAGAAGGTCAAATCAGAGGATGCTGGGTAACTAACTGTAAAGTCAAAATGAAGCTTCAGCCAATTATTCTTGACCAAATCCAAAACAGCAAGGTTTGGGAGAGAGAGAGAATTCCTTCAGTGAGACCTCATTATTTCTATGATACAGATTCATGAGTTTGTAAATGAAGCTATCACCATTTTGTCTCATAAGTGGGGCAGTTAATAAGGGCTCTACAAAATAAAAACTTCACATTTTACTAGTAGCACTGAAGCTCTCTGCATGAAAGGGTAACTGTGATTTTTTCCTACGTGTCATTGCCCAGTCAGTCCTAGACCACGACTGCGATATTGCAGTAAAGTATCTGATAAAGATCTGCAGTGATTTGAGTTCTAAATCTGCTAGGGACGAGATAGAAAAAAACAGTAATTCACACAGGCCACAGGACAGGACTGAGACAGAAATGTCTCACTCGCTATACATGAAAAGACAATGATCTCACAACAAATTTTAGCTTACCCCGATAAATAATCTTGCAGATCCAGAGCTCTGGAAGCAAATATCTATTTACATTTATGCATTTTTATCTTCAAAATATTTAGTGATACTGTTTATAAATAAGCACCGATTCACCTTATCTAAAACTGTATCTTCTTCATTTCACAGCGGTGATGAAATTTGCAACTCATTTTATAAGGCTGTAGAATTTGAATTTTGCTGAAACGAAGTGTGCTGTGAGCAGATTTCACTGTTAATGTACGTATGTTGGCCTGATGTGAAATAACACAGAAAACGTATCTGATTATGCATTACTCTAGGCAAATATTGCCCATAAACTTAAGCGACTACTTAAGACTTTATCTAAATGGCAAGCAGTAAGTATAAAAACTAGAATTAGCTTTCTGGGTGTTATTTGGTATCTAGCAGTGACAAACTATGAGAACATTTAAGTTGGAAAACAAAAGCTGATCTCACCTCTTCCTCTTGCCTGACCGTACATTTTGCTTATTCAGTTGAACAATAGTGATTCACAATAAAATTGCAACAAGTCTTCTCTTAATAAAGAAATTATGTTTTTATTCATCACTTATGTTGATATCTTAAGTATCATGCAGACTGCTATGAAGTGACAAGACCAAATGCACTTTGGCTTAGTTTCAATATAAAAATTAGAAGGTGTTGATTTTATAACCACTCTGGTAAAACATTTGAAAGCATGTAAATGAGTATTAATGTTACATCCTTAGCCAAAAAAATTCCCGAAGTCAGAGTGCTATTTTATCTGCTTTAAAGTGTTAGTAGTAAGGAATTGAATAGGTATTTTGATAAGTATTTTATATCCCGTTAGCCAATAGTTGGATACTATTGAAAAATCTCCCTATTGTACACACAGACCTTATGCTATTTTTTTGCAAAATAGTAAAGCTGATGACAAAAGTAACTGAATTCCAATGGAATCTATCAAGAATACCCAGACAAAACCAGAAGCAATTATATTATTCAGCTGAAGAATTTTCCGGTTGTCAAGATAAACGTTCTTGAGTTTTTATTTGGATTATTTTAAGAAATCCCAACCAGCCTGAACAATTAATTACATGGAAATCGCTATGAAACTTTTTATGTTTCTTTTAACAGAATGTTTTATATTTTTTTTCCTAACAATTTTTTCAATCCCATAAGAGACGGAATTCATCAAGGAATTAGATGAGGAATGGAAGCTTCTGTTTCAGAAAACAGAATAGCAGCTAGACAATAGAAAACAGATGCCAGTTATTTGCCAGTGTCTGCGGCAGAACAAAACATTTTATGACATTTACTTTGCCTTAGCAAAGCTGCCGTTGATGTCAGAGAATTACTGGTCACAGGGTTCTGAAAGGAAGCTCTGTATCTAGAGCCTAGAGTACCTAGAATTGGAAATAAATTCTTATGCTTTTGTAAAAATGATAAGATGAAAAACACATAGTACTGCGTACAATCTGGAATATTACTGTCTTACGCTGGAAAACCAGAGTGTCTTAATAAATTAAGTGAAAACAGAACTTGTACTGCTTGGACTCAGTGGCCACAAAATAAGATTTCTTTTGTCACACATTGAATGGGGAAGAATTCATGCTGCGCAATAGAAAATAACCCCAATTTTTTGTCACTATGTTAACTGTCTCTGTTTGGCCTGAGTACATATTTGTAAGGTGGGGTGGTCTTCAGCATGTGCCATCCAAGGAACACAGGAGTCGCTGCTATTATATTTACCTTTAACAGACCAACAAAACACAGTATTAATGGTAAATATTAAGTCAGGCCAGAAGCAAATAATTCTCTTAAGCTAGGTCAACGCTCAAAACTTGTAGTTTGATTCTATAAGAACTTTTTTTATCTACCAAACACTTTAATTTTTCTGGTTACACTGACAAAACTTGTTATATTTTTTGTGGCACACCCTATTTTATCAGTGTCAACCATACAGACAAAATCTTTTCTGGAGATGGAAATTTTACTGGAATGAGGAAACTACGCCTGTATCGCTGCCAGCCAGGTCTTTCTGGCACTGCCTGGGTCTTAGCTTAAGGGCAAAGAACGTCTACCAGTAGTGCACCTTGAAGATCAATGCTGGCACTGGAAGATAATGCTGCTGAATGGTTACAGGGCTATGTGCACTGCGGGCAAATGCATGAGAATTAATGAAAAAAATAAATTTGCTGTATTTGCATCCAGTTTTTAAAAGAATTCCAGATCATGTCACTGTAATTTCATACAGGGAACCTCTACTACCTGTGGCAAAACTGTAATGTCTCATGTGCTCCCTCAGCTGAGGAGCTCATGGTAATAGAGCAGTCAGTGGAGGTTCAGGTGTTGTTCAATAATGGGCAAGCAGTTACGTGTGAACCTATCAAACACTATACTTCACCTCAATCCTCCTAGGCCTGACTCACAAAAAAGATGTCTGTAAAGGTCTTTCTAACCACATTGTCTCTGTCTTCAGCTCAATCTGTAGTTTTGGAGCCTTTTGTTACAGTGGGCTCTGTCAGTGACTGCCACTCATGTGCAGCTTCAGGTCATTTTCCTCTCTCTACTCTTTTCTCTAAAATACTAGTGACTTCAAAGTATTACGACATTCAAAGTCCACCATACTTCAACCTCCTCTCTAACAGAGCACCCAATGATAAGAATAAACCACGAAGTCTCATTCAAAGAAACTATTAGCACAAAAGTCTGGCGCTCTCATTAACAGTTATTGTTTTGGTGGCTGCGTTTCAGAGAGGTCAACAGATGATAAGTGCCTGTGAGATTTTATCAGGGTTTTCTCAGGGACAATGTACATTATGAAATGAGTCACAACACACAGAACAAAATAGTGGTGACCCAAGTGGCTCCAGGATGACATTATTGCAGCACAGTGACCAAACTCTGTTAGTCGCTATTTCACAGCGTCAAATTTTTCTGCATTTTTAATTCACTATTTTTTTTTTTAATATGGTGACTAAAATCTGTAAAATATACTTTCAAGATTTTTTTCTCTCTGAACTAATTTGCTCTCTCATGAAAATAACAATCTTCATAGACATTCTCATTAATATTTTCTGGAAGATAAACTATAAACTCAATAATATTGATACTTTTGGCCAAAAAAAGTTCACCTAAGCATGTTAAGCATGTTGAGCTATGACTTCGCTAAGAACAGAACTTTTTGTGGGAAAAAAAAGAAAAAAAGGTTGCTTTTCTACTAGTCAAGAACTCAGATCATAGGGAATCACTCTTCAATTAGTACATTTCTTGCAGACTAAGCAAGGGCTAAGCAAGACTGAACTCCCTGGATGATGATGAGCCAGGATGTTGAGAAAGAGGGATTAAGGGTAGAGGAAGACTTAATGATGTTACAGGGAATGTACTGTACGTCTGTGGCCCAATAACACATTTTTCACTCCTGTGAATAGTTCCACTGATTTCAGGTGAATAGTCCGGCAGGATTAAGCTACTGATGATTTATAAATGTTTGAAAACAAGGCCAAAGCCCCAGTCTAATTTTAAGTCTCAAAGACAGGGTAGTTTCTAGCTAACCTAATAGATCAGAACCTCGACTTGCTCATTAGCTGAGAACCTCTGCCCTCCTTATTAGGCCCAATTCTCTCAGATGAACTGTCAGATGGAAACTGCTGTAATTGTACACAGGACAAATTCCATGTCATTAATGGAACAGGTGTTTAATGATTTTTGATGCATCAAGTTTACCCGTCCTCTTAAAAGGTCTCTCCTCAAATATAATAGTGGTTGCAACACCAAGGATCATTTGCAGGAAAGGCTGGCACTTCCCAGTGCACCAAACCATCGGCTTTATATGCTCACATGGTGAATATATTCAGGGAGTTTATATTGGTTCCTTAAAGCAGTGTTTAGGATTGATATTACTAATACTGATGAGCCAGTAATTCAGCCTTCACTGAGATCAGTAAGAGCTCTGACTAAGTAAGGCCCACAAAGAATTTAGGATTCAGATCATTAACTACAATATGCAGCTTTCACAGAAGGAAGGTTACGTTTGCTTTAGAAGTATTATTTCTAGTAAAAATTGATAAGCCAGGGTGTTTTAAATCATAAATATCTACAAGTAACGTGTTTTGCCTATAAAAGTACAAACAGATGCAAAATCAAGCTTTATCACAGTGAAAACCCAGTGTTTGACTGGTCACATAAGCTACAGCTGATGCTGGACTTCAGCACATTTTATTACCTGATTTTGTCCCAACTTATTTTCCGTAGCAAAATAACAGCCAAAGAGATTCGCAGAATGGAAACTGTCAATTTACATGTCACCATCCCCATAAAGCAATGGGAAAAGGAAAGAAACATTCCTTTACTGGGATGGGAGAGACTTAATTTCAAAACATTTTGCATGAAAATGTAGATAAATAGAATAAGAGGTTTTCCAAGCAAAATTAGGCCAACTGTATTTCAAACACTAAACCACACTCAAAGAGGAATGAAGAGTTGTCATGTTTCAGTTACAGTTACTAATCCTGGATTTAGTTCAGGCTTTTGTGTTAGCATGAAGGATCTTTGCTGTTTGGAGCCGTATGAAGAAGCCCAGAAAATTTAGCCCAAAAGTTTCCCTCTCTAATTGAGACTTTTTGTTCTCTGTTATTTTGTCATGTTCAAACTATACTTCATTCAGGATAATGCTAAATAGGTGCTCTCCATGCAAGGAAAATTGTTCTATCAAAATAAATAATCTTTTTAACCAGAGACTATACAGATAGAAGTTTCTAAGGCAACTACTTGAGGCTGCACATCACTGAAGTGCAACACACACCCATCTCTCAGCTGTTTCTTGTAAAACCTTGATGTTGAACTAATGACATTTTAGCCAAGCCACTTTGGTCTTGGGTGATTAAGGTATCCCAGCTATCTTCTGCTCTGCCGGTTTGGCCAGGGGGGCAACCAGAGATGGCAAATATTTCAGCCACTACAGCTAGTCTCATTGGCATTCACCTGCCAACAACCCACCAGTTGGTCCAAGAGAGCACCTTACTGGAACTCTAAAAGGGGAGACTCCACAGAGGTTACCTGACACTGTAGACAGTCTAGAGGTTTTGATGCTTCCCCACAATAATGGCAGATGCAACACAAGATCTTACTAGAGAGGGAGCTGAAATGACACTGTAGCCCTGTGTTTAAGTATTTTAAATCTGTATCCCTGTGCCAGGTTCAGAAGACAGAGGGAGTGAGAATCTTGTGTGCTTGGTGGCAGATATATACTCATGCATCACATTATATTAAAGACAGCTCTTCCCAGCTCTCAAAATGAAAGAATAATTTTGGTACTAGACCAGCCATCACTTTTGCCCATAGTGTATCTTTAACCAACTTAGCATCAGTATACGGCCCCACCATGTAGGGTCCTTTCCAAAAGGAAAAAAATATTATATTTCATACTTACCTTTCTACATCAAATTTTCTTCTTGCTTTTTTAAACAAGAAAAGACATTATTTCCAGGATGCATTTGTCCTGAAGTGGACTTTGCCAGCCAAAATATCAGTGGTTATAATCATAGGCCAAGCACTCTACTCCCAGTCTTGTAAATTAGGGTAGAAGAGCAATACCTCATACTTTGTTTATGGTACTGGCTCTCTGGTTCAAATACGCAACCTTTACCAAAGCAACCTTTTAATGAGAGGTCAGCAGCATCGCTCTGGCATCTTTCATAAGCAGCAAGTTCACCGAGAAAGAGGAGAGAAAGAAAGCCTCAACTGGTAGGAATCACTAAGAGCAATCCCATTTGTAACTGTCCCATTGTAACTATTTATGTTTGCCACTGGGGGAGGTAGGCAGGACGCCACTGAAGAGAGTTTTCTTTTAACTCTTGTACTGATATTAAGATAGAAGTTGAGAGATCGCTTTTGGCATATCCCCTCTATGCCACTGTTTTATTTATAGTTCTCTTCTATGCCACTATTTTATTTATGGTACTAAATATATAAAGAGATGATAATGAAGCAAAAAAGGCTATTACAGAAAAACAGAAGCTGTTTTGTCCAAAAGCCATGCTTATAAACAAGGCCACAAGGCCACTGATATTTAACCATGTGCAGAACTGAGATTTTCCATTATTTTTTTTTTTTTTATTAGATATTTTATCTGTGTCACACTAGTGACACACACAAATACAGGACATTTCTTTCTAAGGAACTGACATGAATCAGTATTTATCCTTTAGGAGAGAACAGCGTTCCGAGTTTTGTTTTGAAATCAGGCTCTTGAGTATCTTTACTGCCTGGAAGTACATTAGTATTAAACAGAGCGTTTATCCCACAAGTTATTATGTAACCGCTGTAAATAATATATAAATACTTCAACTTTATCTTAGTTTAGCACTACTTTTAGTACCGAACTCATTTTATTAACACTTTTTATTGGAATTGTTAGTAAATCAATCCCCTACCTTCTCCTTAAGGCAGTCAGCTCCTCCTAGTGGCTACTTGCAGCCCCCAACAAAGTAGTCCCTGGTCTTCGCTGAGCAGAGCAGGGAAGGTGGAGCTCTGAGTTACTTTTCCTCCTTAAAATGTAGAATAGAACGGGGAAATATTTTGTCATGCGAAGTTACTGATGGAAAAAATAAACGAAACAAATATGTTTGCATTTCTCCTCGCATTAAAGCTTCTCCTACTTTTCATAGCCTGAATCTTATGAGTCATACAAATGTGAGCTGCAAGAGTCTATATTGCTCGATTACTCATATCCCTGCCTCTGCTACATCAATACTTTTTGAAGTGCTTTGTAAAGCTGAGTAGTAAAAGCCAAACTATTCTATAGACTAAAAGCTCAAAGCCTGAAAAAAAATATCTGTAGGAATATCTTTCCTTTTTAGATCTTCCCTTAATTTCTGCAACGCTGCTGACACAAGCGGTTACACACGCGTTTGCACGCTCGTCGGAGAGTGTCTGTCACTTAGCCAGGAACACATTTCTGACAATCTGCCTGGTTTTCCTTCCTTAGTTTTCTTGCCCGATGGGCTATTTCAGTCACAATGTTTCACCTGTTGAAACTGCCCAGTGAAACTTTTGAACAGCCCCCAACATTGTCACCACAGTCGCCACTTCTCTTCTCTTACATCTGAACACTCTCAAAAAAAAACACAGAAAAAAAACCACAGTCTCACTCTCCCCCCTTATATCTTCACAGTAGACTTGAGGAATGTCCAAATAAAAATATAGCTGCTGAACTGCAGATTATCAGGGCAACAGAAGAACAGCTCACGCAGCAATACCTATATATTGAATTTATTATATAGGACCACACACAAAACTTAATTATTCCTAGATATGTAAAACTTATTTCAGACAAAAAAAAATATTAAAAATAATTTGAGGGAAAGAACTTAAGAAGTTTTGATAAAATCCGCTGGCAATAAACTCTTAGCTGCATGGCAGGATGCTATCCACCCAATTTTCAGCAAAGGGCAAAACATCTACTGTCACTGCTTAAGTTACCGTGTCCCACCAGCAATTTTCAGATTTTAGGTCCCTATATTAAGGCAGTACTCTCAGTTAACCAGTACAGATGTGGTTTTGCTGACCATCTTAAAGTGCCAGCAAAAGTCCCAGTTTTCAGCAGCAGGTATTTAATGCTTTGTGAGAAATAAGGCATCACGCCTCATGCCAGGCACCAACAGAGAGAGCCAACCCAAATCAATAGCTGGGATCTTAGCAGGAGGTGAAGAACCCACGCACAGCACAGCAAGCAGACAAGACAAGCCTCATTTCTGATATAAATACACAATGCACCAAAGAAAGCCTACGGGCACTGAATCTTTTAGGATCAGTGTAATTAGCTTACTCAACTATTTTGATATTGAAAGATACAGCCTTGTGCACTAAAGCACATAGGCAACATTTAGCAAATAAATTCCTGTCTCTAGCCACCAGGAGGGAGAAAATTGTAGGTAATATCCTTAATATCAATAAATGAACACAGTAAAGGCTTTTTGAACCCCCTACTTAACGATTTTTTAGGAAAAAATGGGGGGATATCTTGTGGCCTGAGGCAGGTTCCTATAGTTCTTAAATTCACATGGAGTCATGGTCTCCTCTACATCAGTCTAGATGTAGACATCATCCAGGGTTCTATTGTTAAACAAATTTCCAAGATTGGGGTTTTAATTTGTGCTGTACATATGAAAGTCATCTGACCAATAAATCTTTCTGTAGTTGATCGTTGAAGATGGCTTCAAGCCAAGGCTGAAGAATGTTCACCTTAAAGTAACCCCTTTTTATTTCTGTAACAGCTTATTTTCGATTGAAAAATTATTATTGGTTATTATACTGGTGCCTTAATCTAAACTGAGATCAGGGACTTACTACGTTAGATGCTACCCATAAAAAAACTAAGGAACAGTCATTGAAAAAAATAGTTTGTAATTCATATAGGCAAGACAGATTCAAATGAAATACATTCCACATGGTATTAGAAACTGAGGTCCAGGAAGCTTGAATGAAAATATTTATTCTTTTCTTTATAAAAAAAACTTTACATCTATTAAGGACTATTCCTAGAGTTATTTGAAACAAGGACAACTCGCATTATTCAGCATTTTAAGATTACAAAATATGTAACCAGATTATTCAATGTTTTAAAAAAATACATCCCACATTTGAATGAAAATACTGAAATACTTGAAGTTGAAATTTTGTAATTTTCTACAAAATTCACAATATGCATGAATTTTCACTCAGGATAATCAAATCAAGCCTTTTACTAGTGTCATTAAGGAAAAATAAGTGATCAAACTGCTTTACTCTTTAAGAAAATCAGGAACATATTAAGGCCTTGCATATGGATACTTCCAGAAACTGGATGCACAGACTATTAGCTTGTTAAGCTACTGAAAATTATTTTTAATTCCAGTGTGGGCTCTGAATCCAGTTGTTGACCCTATGCTGCTTGAATAATTCAGCTGTTCTTTGCTGGGGAAAACTTAAAAAAAAAAAGTAGACCAAACTAAGCAAAATTAATTCTGTAGCTGTCAGGGAAGCCTATAAAGTATTCTGCTCAGTCCTGGAGTCAGGACAATTTCTAAAATAACAGAACTGCAACTGACTCAGAACCCGATCTAAAGCTGCCTGAATTCAATAGAAATTCTTTCAGTGAGTCTAATGGGCTTTGGGTCATGGCCTCATGCATTAAACTAATTTATACAGAAAAAAAAAAATCTATTTCCTTTTACTTTCAATTAATCAGAGGACTGGGTGTGACCTATTGGTGGAATGGTAAATAATACAGAGAACAGGTCAGTTGTACAGAGAGCCTTGGATCGCTTGGAGAGGTCAGTTCAGATCCAAACATAGGTTTTAAGGCAGCCAAGTGCAAAGTCTTCTATCTAGAAACAAGAAATATTTGTAAGATGAGAAAAGCTATTGTTGAGAGCAATGATTCTGTCTCAAGATGGATAACAAATGACTGTAACAGTAGATGACCAGCTGAACCTGATTTCCTTCAGTGAGCTAACATGATCCTTAATTGATTTGCAAGCAAGGGAAAATGATAAAAGTGGTAAGGCAGCATTAATGACACCATTACTGTAATTCTGTGTCCAGAATTAATATCTATAATTCTAAAAGGATATCAAGGAATTGGAAGCTATTCTGGAAAGCTGCAATGATGCAGTCTTCAAAATATGCCTCACTGTGAGAGACGGAAAAAGTACAGCCTATTTGGTTGATCTGTCAAATGACCTGGAGGTAATTTGCACATTGGTTACATGGAAAAAAATATTTCCGATAGTAAGTAGGAGTTTAATCTGGCAAGAAAAGATATAACGAGATCCAAAGTGAATCTAAACAAAATTTGACTGGAAGCAAAGGGAGGATTTGAAACAGTGAGGAGAACTAACTTTTGGATCAAAAGGGATATTGCAATTACCCAGCATTGTATAATTTATGTAAGACTTTTTTTGTTGTCATCTTTTACCCCAGAAGAATTGTTACAGAAATTTATGGATTCTTCAACCTGTGGTGCGCTGGCCCCGACATAGGAACCAGAGATAAAAAAGAGCAAGTTGTGCAAGGAGTTTAGGGGAAATGAATGGTCTCAAAGGTAGTGCACACAGGATCTTCTACGTGGTGGGTTGCTGATTTCACATGAGAAGTACACCTAATAGATAACCTGGTACGTTGGCTGTAGGTACATCTACAAACGAGGAGCTGATTTGACCTAGGTCCATTTGGGGTCAACTGAGCATTGTCGCGTTTAGCAGGGATTGTTATGCATGGTATATCAACAAAATGGTTCTAGTATTGTGGTTATTCTGTTGGTCATTAAACTACTAATCCTCTGAAAGCAGAATATGGTTAAGAGGAATATGGCCATCTACAAATCAATGGGTATAATATGTATATTGAATATATTACCTGAGTTAATGTAAATGGGGTAGATAGGTTAAGGTTGAAGGTGGTTATATGTGGCTATAATGTCTTTTCACTTAAAAATCTATGACTTTGTAACATAAGAAAGATGAATACATGACAGTTATTTGCTGCACCATGTGACATCTTTTCCAGGCTGAGTTTGGTAGTTGGCCTGTCTGCCTGAGACCATATTGATGACAATGTCACTAGGTTTTGAATATACCATGGATGTTACAATCCCTTAGGCGTGGAGCTCTGTACTTCCAAAGTCCCTAATGAATACCGGATCTTATTCTCCAATTGCAAATGCATCCAGCTACCCCAAGTCCCTCCAGGCTGAGCAGGCAGGTAGTAAGATACAGAGGGAGATGCAGCAGATGCGGAGAACTAAGCAAACTTGGGCATCTGCATGAAGAATTTTTCTCTGCTTTAGGAGGTTAAAGGTTTACATGGCTTGGACTAGAAACACAGAATTAATGGTGCATTTGGGCACCAAATAGATTAGGATCCCAGCAGGACCTCACAGAGTCTGACCCTGGAACAGCAACTATCACTGTACAGAAACAGTCCCACCCAAGGGGATGACTGGATAAGGTATCCCCAGCCCTTAGCAACTATGAACCAAAAAACCCCAATAAATCCTGCCCCAAGAGCTCAGTGCAGTGGACACGCCATGCCATGTCTGGCAGGGAGTGTGGGACCTCATTCCCCACTACAAGACTCATCACAGTGCAGTGACAGTTGTTGGGACCCGACAGTAACACCCTGGAATTTTTGGCTTTGGGATGATGGAGGAAGACCAAGGTGCACAAACCAAACACCCCAACAGGGGAAGGGGAACTACAAGTACGAGTTGCCACCCTCATTGCTGGAACCATTGTGCATTTAATTCCCCTGGTAGAGGCATGAAGCCCAGGTAGGAATGAAGAGAGACATAGTTATTCCCACCAGAGTCAGGCATTTTTGTTCCACTTTACCAATCCTTCTTATAGTAATCATAATGAATCAGTGATGAGCAAATAAAAAGCTAAAACCACTAAACACATAAGAAAATCTAAAGGGCACTTAATAAAACTCTTTGATTTGCTATTTCAACTTTTAATACACTCTATCATAATTAATTTTGATGATCTTAAGCTAAATTAAAAGCAACGGGTAGCACTGCATGGAAGGGAAAGTATAAGGGTACCTTAATGGAGCCACCCAACATAGTGCCCTGTAGGCAACCCTAACTTAATTTAAAAGCACACTTGATATGCAGCAATACACCCAAGTAAAATGGCAGGTGATCCTCAAAACAGAATAAGAAGTAGCTGTTGTATCCATCCTCAGCCACAGTAAATCTGTATGAACGTGGTGCTTTTCATTAAGCAATCAATAATATATTTTATTAGTTCCAGAACACTGCTTACAACCCACTAGAAGCAATCTCACTCCACAGTTTTGAGTGTGAATACCACAATTAAAGCAAGAAAAAATAAATTAGTTTTTCTGAAATCTGGAGGTTTTTGAGTTGTAAAAGTCCAATTACAAATTAGCAAGCTGTGAATAATCAGCTTTAAAAAAAAAAAACACCACAGTTTCAAAGCTGCATGAGCTTCACTCGTAAAATCCTTAAAGATTTATGAAGTTAAATAGTAATTGGTGGCAAATGAGACCACTGATGATAGCTAACAGAATCACTGTTTTTCACCTCTAGTTTTGGAAGTAATACCTGGCCTTTTGGGACCACTACAATCTTTCTGCAACACAGATGTTTGAAATATACACAAACAATGAGACAGCTTTGTGCAATTCCAGGGTACTAACAAATGTGTCTGTGTTTGAAAACACACAGTCTTCCAGTCTCCTCCCAGTATAGCACTGGACTAGATTTCCAAGTGTGTTCCTCCACCTGCTCCCATTACAAGGAAGGGGGGAGATACCAACTCTTAAAAATGTTTAGCAATCTGGTTTCCTTCATTGCAGTGCTAGACTGGAGACAACCATGTCTTGAAACTCATCCAGATCTAGATGCTGAGGACTGCTGAGAATCTTCCTGGCTTCCTATCAGCACACTCATATCAGCTACCATGTATATGCTTCATATGGATAAGATGCATCTCTTCATCATGTAATTCAATTTTGGCATGGTATTTTTTTAAGTTCTAAGGAGGAGATAATTTTGCGCTTCGTATGGATAAGATGCATCTCTTCATCGTGTAATTCAATTTTGGCATGGTATTTTTTAAGTTCTAAGGAGGAGATAATTTTGTATATCACTCTCCTTTTAGCATGTGAGAATGTAAAAATCAAACACCGTGGATTTTTCATTCAGTTGCAAACTCTCACTGAAGTGAATGACCCTTTAAAAAATGTTAGGAAGCCAGGCCACTCAGCACATGAGAGGCACATTTCAATCTGGTTGCATCGGAAATGCTCAAAAGTAAGAGTGAATAGTGAGGAATGTATTTTCAGGCTTACAGAGCACCTGTATTCTCAGGCACTAAGTGAAATTATGAGGAAATTAATCTGATAAAGTGAAAACACAAAAATAAGAAAAAAACCAACCCTGTGTCCCAAGGACTTCACAGTCCATTCATTAAATCCCATAAGTGCTGTTGAACCTTTCACACACATGGACTAAGAGATGATTATCTAAAGACTCGATGGCTAATTTCAGAAGTAAATGATTGTATATTTAGGCCTGTAAAAACAGAAAACCTCTGGGTTTGGATGTGTTTATGGATGAATAAAAATATGGATGAATATTTTTTATTCATCCATAAACTCTCAACAAATGATTTAAGGCACAGAACCTCCTGTTAATAATAAAAGACAGTTAAACTCTCTTCTCTCCCACAGCTATTGTGGGAGAGGGAACGATTTACTGTGAACAATCCCTGTCTAGTAAAGTATTAGATGATCCAGCTGAAAACTGGATGCTAAGGAGCATGTTAATAATAGTTAAACTTCCCAGGCAATTGAATGCCAGTGCCTAAGCCTGTATCCTATCTCTATTTAATATCCTACTGCAGTTAAATCCATTGTGAATATGTGGAAAATGCAAGAAAGAGCACTCTCTGATGTTCAATACTCTAGTACTACGGGCAAGAAAGTTCTGCCAAAAGAATAAATCCTTTCTCTGTAAAATAATGAAAATACCCAGTGGTGTGGTCATGTGCCGATGAAGCAGAACCTCTCAGAGTTTACTCTTCCAATCACAAACTCTGCTTTTAAGCCATGGGACAAAGTCATATGACATTTTCAGTATAGATGGGCAGATGTGCACCTGATACCGATACATGCACATTGCACCCCAAAGCACAAAAGCACACAACTATGTATCACAAAATCGTTTCCTGGTTGGGAGATTTTGTGTTCATTGAGAAAAGTGATGTATCATTCAAACACACAATATTTCACACCAGATCAGCCAATCCCTTCATCAGCTTGTCTTCAAACTATGGTCTGTTTCAAGAATCACAGAGCAAATCCCATTCACTAGGGCTGGGAGGAACCCAATCTCTCTGGAACCGGCCCAGAGAAAGACTTGTTTTAGTGGAATTTTAGGACCTACCTCTTGAATATGATGCTTCTGTAAAATGGAAATGGAAAGGCAGCAAGCAGCCTCCAGTGACATAAGTGATATTTACTATTTCTGCAAAAAAAATAATGATAACTTGATTTAGGGACTTAAAAGATATAATTCCACTTAAAGTTATCAAGACCTACACTGGTGTAACGGTTAGGTAAATTGTCACAGCTTTAATCCATAGAGTTATATCAGTATAGAGATATGGCTGTTTGAACATTACTGGTTTTACACTAGTTTTCTTTGCAAACTTAGCTGATATTGCAGACAGAATCCATGCAGTGCAAATTATCCTCTATTATAGAGACATGGCTGTTTGAACATTACTGGTTTTACACTAGTTTTCTTTGCAAACTTAGCTGATATTGCAGACAGAATCCATGCAGTGCAAATTATCCTCTATTTCAAAGATACCAGCTTTAAAATGAAGTTCATTTTCTTGCATAAATAGGATACAATATAAACAAAGGTTCTTAGACAAGTCAACATCGAGACTGAAAAATACTTTCAATCTGTGCTAGTTAGCATAAAACAACATTATGTTTCCCTGAATGGCTATACTAAACATTTAACAAAAAAAGTCTACATTTAGAAGCCATAATTTGACTGGTTTCAGTTGCAAAGCCTTCTGATTACTACTATTAAAAAACTTACCATGATTCATGCCCATTTCTGAAGAAAAAAGCTGGCTGGGAAGAAAAAAACACAACAATAACTTGTACATTTTTCATTAAATTATGTTTTTCCTACAAATTTGGAGGACTTTAAAAGCTTTTTAAATAGAAATTATTTTTAATTTCAATTTTATTCCCACTATGCAGGCTATTATTTTTATTTAACCAGCAAAATAGAGAGAAAAAGAAGAAAAATGAAATCAGGGTTAAAACACAAAGGAAAAAAGGTAGGACAGTAATGAGCCACTATTTAACAAATATTTTTTGGGCTACTTTTCAGTAAGAGAAGAATTTTAAATTAATGACTGCAATTGTGATCAAAATTCAGGTGAAACTAGAAGTTATCACATAAAAATTTTGTATAAATGTACAACAACAATTAAAACAAACAAACAGACAACACCCCCTCTACAAAACCCCCTAAAAGCAGAAAAGCAACACTACAAAGAAACAAATAGATTTTCCAGTGCAGCAGAGTAATTTCTGGTGACACTCTGTAGATATCTAAATATAGCTTTAGATCACAGAATGGAGGCTGTTGGAAGGGTGTGAGCTCAGGGGGTCTCTTATCCAAACCCCTGCACAAAGCAGGCTCAGCTACGAGTTCAGACAAGGTTGCTTGAGGTTTTTATCCAAGCAGGTCTTGAAAAACCTCCAAGGATGGAGTCTATCACTGACACCACAAACAAGATCTTCCTAGGGGAGAGAGGATACTCTGGTGTAACAAATCAGTTTCTTCTTTCCAATCATGACATGAAAACACCCCCCTCCACACACACAGAGAGGTTTTGGCAGTGGGTTAATTGCTTCTCTTTTCATATTACAGACAGATTAAGCATAGCTCATTGTTTAGGCTTTCCGCTGATTCTTAGATCACCCTTAGTCAAAGGGAATCTTAACAATGCCTATAAATACTTACAGGGTGTGTGTCAGGAGCATGTGGGCAGTCTTCTTTCAGGAGAAGAGGTAACAGGCACAAACTTGAACATAGGAAGTTCCACCTAAACATGAGGAGGAACTTCTTTACTTTGAGGGTGCCAGAGCCCTGGAATAGGCTGCCCAGAGAGGTGGTGGAGTCTCTACCTCTGGAGATGTTCAACACCCACCTGGATGCCATCCTGTGCAACCTGCTCTGGGTGGACCTGCTCTGGCAGGGAGTTGGACTAGATGATCTCCAGAGAGCCCTTCCAACTCTGACCATACTGTATTTCTGTGATTCTGCGAAATGCTACTTATCAACACCCATAAATTGTTTGCAGGTGCCTCTTGCTAAAGGCTTAGCACCTGGTGTTGATTGGGGTGTGGTAGGTTGAAGTGAGAAGGGAGGTAACTCTGGTTGTAGTGTGATGGCATAGGACATTATTTAACCTATTCTTGGGTTTATATAATGTAACTATGTAAGCATCGTCCTTTGTCATGTTGGTCCATCATGGACACTTTCAGCTGTTGTTGGAGAACTTTAGCATTTCCATAGAATCATAGAATTCCCTAGGTTGGAATGGAACTTTTGGATCATCTAGTCCAACCATCAACCTAACACTGACAAAAACCATCACTCAACCGTATCTCTAAGCACTATGTCTACCCGTCTTTTAAATACCTCCAGGGATGGTGACTCAACCACTTCCCTGGGCAGCCTGTTACAATGCTTAACCTTTTCAGTGTGAAATTTTTTCCTACCGTCCAACCTAAACCTCCCCTGGTGCAACTTAAGGTTTTGGGTGCATTTCATCTAGATTGTGTGACGAAGGGAGTTCTGCTGCCAAAAGTAAGAACACAGCACCTCCAGATATCAAGAGTCACTACCTCAGTATTCAAGGACAGCCTCTTTTTCTTGCAGGCTAGAGAAAAAGTAATCAGATCTGGAACATGTCCGGCTTTGAGCCAGGGGAGCATCATGGCTAATATTTGAGTACAGCAAATCCCAGACAACAGCTTGGAAAAGAACCATCTCAGCCTCATGGCTTACACAGTATAATTACCTGTCTGAAGCTCATAAATGATATGATCTCCAGTTGACGTTTTCAAATTAGTTTTAGTATGTATAATAGCCTATTTTAAAAAGTTATTTAAGAGCTGGTTTGTTCTCTGTGGAATTTTCGGTTGGACAATGCTGTAATTTTCAAGTTTTGGCTAGTCCATTTTGGCTGTCTCCATAAGTGGAGATATGGAGAAATGTAATGAATTATATGCAGTAATTTTATAGCAGCATTACACTCAATCAGTCTTCTCATATTGTTATATTTCTTGGAATTATATTTATATATGTGTGCATATGTATATGTGTATTTATTCATATATATGTAATTTTCACCCCAGTTCATCCTCTGCTTAAGAAAAGATTAATGATGGGAAGTCCTGTAGGTGTCATTTCTCAGGTAGTTAACATGGGTATTAATACTAAATTTAATTTACTTATTGCCGAATCAGCAGCCCTCATTAAAACAGCAAAGTTACGTTAAGAGAACAAGGTATGGATTGTATTCCCTGGCAATATGAAGAGTTCAGGAAATGAAAAGTGCTTCAATCATATATAACATATAGAGTATTGTTAGTGCAGAAGCCTTGTATCAACTTCAGTGACCCATTTGCTGGTTACTCTTTCATTGTTTTAAAGGCATTATGAATTAAAGCTCTGCAGTTTAAACGGCATCAAATACATGAAATAGAACCCCTGTGCCTCAGTTAACCTTAAACAAGTTTCCAAAAGCAAGAGAGACAGATTTAATGGATGTGATGTCATTACACTATATCATACATGCCAGAAAGAAAGAAGTGAATATAATAGAATATCAGGGCAACATAGGAAAGCCATTTTTTAGCTATTTAAAGCTTCAGAAAAATGAGCCAAACCTGTGAGGAAGAGACAGAAGTGCATGTAGTAATGCATCCTAAACCATCAAGATACTTAAGTTTTTCCATCCTCTTTAGCATTCTGTATTAAAAATCTGATGCTGTTCCAACAATATCCGGAAAAAGTACTTTAACTGCTTCTGCAACCTGATACTGTATCCACTGAAATTCACAATGAAATCTTCATATACTTCATTCTATTGCTCTGCTCCCCTTTCTAACTGGCTTCAATGGAGATAGGCCATCGGTTGCAACAAATATTCACCCTCTTGTTTGCAATATCAACAGTCCCTTCCTGCTCTTTGAGAAAATACTATGGCCCCAGCTGTAACTCAGACTGTAAATATAGGAATGACTTGGTGATCCTTATGGACTCTGTAAAAGTTCCATGAAGCCAGAGGGAGGTTTCTGTTGATTTCAGTGGCTGCTTACTAGAAGATGCTGGAAGTATATGATCTTTTGACAGGACACTTTTTAACCCAGTGGGTTTTTTTTTCCCTTTTCTTAATTTCATTCTAAAGCAAACAGATGCAAAATCTTTAGGTGCTGGAGTCCAGAATATGGTATCAGGGACATGCTTTTTTGTAGAGAAGCCTATATGTTATGAGGTTCTAATTTATTTACCTTCGTCATGCAAATCAGACAGCTTGATAAAGTGCTCTGTACAGATAAGATAATCAGGCCTGACAGCTAAAAAGTCCTATCAGCATTTAAATAGAGCACCCAGGAAAAGGCTAACTGCCCTCTGAGAACAGGAGCAGGAACTCTGAAGACTGAGAAAAGAGTTCTGAAATCTGCTAATGCCTCTGACAAGAGCGCTTTCATTTTGCTGGATGAGTCCACCTTAGGTCTCATTGTCATTTCCATTATCGAATGATCTCCATTCTGAAAAGGGATAACTAGTTATTGATTCCAATGTCAGCAGCTTAAATGCTATTAGCCAGGAGCAGCATCAAAAAGGAAGGCCACTGCAGCACCAATATTGTACACTCCTGCTCTGCATTTCCTTCTCTTCTGTCTAGGCAGGCTTGTGGCTCAGCATAACCGTGGATCTCCTAGTCATTCATATATTTCTCCTTAAAAATACTTATCCTTAAAAAACCTCTGCTGTTCTTCTTACCCTTATTTTAGGATTGCCTGAGATAGCTTTTCCTATCGCATTGGTACCACGAGCAGCAGTGTGGCTGCAGCAGTATGGAAGTTGGTGCAGGTCACTACGGCCTTTGGAGAAGGAAGGACACAAGATGCTTCAAGCGCTCGCATTATCTCTTGTAAAGCTAATTCAAGTATATCCTAAGCTGCCCGACAAAATCCCAGTGGAGCTAGAACTGAACTGAAGCCTCCAAGTCAAACGACTGATCAGTTCTTTCATGTTGTGACTAGCTTGAGATGTTCACACTGAGATTGTTATGGGTTATTCCTTTCTATCCCAGGACTGGCTAATAGTGCACAGCCTGGACACAAAAGCAGGCACTGAGCAATCAGGAAGAACACACACAGCCTCCTCTCTAAACAGTTAACTCCTCTCTAAACAGCATAATATTACAAAACATCATACACATCTATTAAATGAGAAGGTTAACTATGGCAAAGTATAGTAACAAATATTGTTTATGCACATGGTTCTGAGGACTCCTAAGAACTACCCCTCATTTTTTGTCCTCCAGGAGATTACTGAATCTCTAAATATCAATCTGAATTCCTTAGACATCCACACACGTGATCTGGAGCCTGAGCTGTCTGCAAGCCTCCTGTTTCATCTCTAATTCAAAAGATCACTTCCTGGAGGCTCTGAAGGGAAAACAGTGAGGCATTTCTTTCCTTTTTCCTCTTTGAACCCCCTCCTATGGATTGCACAGTGAAAGGCAAAATCTAGACCTGATTTCCTGCAAAGAAAAGTAAATATTTAACTTCACTAAAAAGTACTGATCTACAATTTCTTGCAGAATTTACCCCAATCAGAAGGAGACAATAAAAACTAACAGATTTATGCCTCATAAAATGGGATTGTTTCCATCAGAACCAAATGACTATTTTTCTCATATAGCAATCAGAAGGGTTAAAGGTAAAATTTTTTCTTTGTTTTTTGTCATTATTCCATCTCCTGAATAAGGGCTTCTTTTGAGCTGCTGAGCACAAAAGTGAATCTGGAAAATGTCAACTAATGTATTTCAAAGTTATTATGTGAAAATAAAAAACCCCGAGCATATTTTTTTTTATGAAACCTTCCAAGAAAATTCACTTCCGAGACCTGGCTTGAGAATGAGCAGGAGACATTTTTCAGCCCAAAATAATTTTATGAGAAAGGTTTAAATGGTTGGAAAATATGTTGGAACTGTAATTTCTCCCTTAACCAATAGTCTGGGTGATGGATTACATGACCGATAGAGTGAATCTATGTGTATACACATGTACACACATCATTTCATTTGTTTACCTTTGGATCGAAAATAGAACGTTACAGCATTTGTTTTATCATTTTCGATCCCCCTGAGGCATCGTGACATTTGGTACATTTATTTTTCCTGTTAAGAGATGATTCTTTAATTCTTTGAAACAGGTGGAGGAAATATTTAGCAGAATGTTTACAATATGACAACTATACATCGGCGGGGGAGAGGGGGAGTGTGTTTGAACGTGTACAGAGCGCCAGAAGTTGATTACATTTCTTTCTTCTGCACAGCCCAACGTACAAAAGAGAGAGAATCTCTGTCCCCAGCTGAGCTAATAACAAATATATAGATTTCAAAGGGGCCATAGGCATCTTGTCACTAACTTTGGTTCAGCGCCTAAATCAGCTGCGAGTACTTAGAAACATGAGCAGCCTTCCTACTTTCCAGCTTTCGATGCCAAACTTGATGTTGTTCCTTACAGTCAACAGAAAAAGGTAAATTCCTCCAAAATTCCTTTCTGGGGATCAAATGTAAAAGATCCTCCCCTCCTTACTAGTTTACATCAGGAAATTTAAAACAAAGGTCCCCATGCATCCAGAAAATAGCTACCCAAATGTAGAGTTTAAAACTCTTCTCTGTGCTTTGGGTAATGTCAATGCTCTTGTTTGGATGTGTTTCATGATTCACAGTAGGCAGGACAAACTGACACATGGAGGTGACCCCCTGAGCTCCAGTGTCCTCCCTCCAAAACCAAAGGAGCTGCATTAAAATACGGGTGCACGTGACAGGCAGGGCATGCCAACTGAAGTCCAGCAAGAAAAACCTGGGAAAATCAACTTTTGTTTAGTGAGTGAAGTCATGTTAAAAGGATGTGGTAGGAGACTGTAACTCATGGGTCTCAGTCACACAGCCACGGCTAAATCCAGACCTGTTTTCTTTTATTGTTCTGTAATGAAAGTTTATGACTGCTCTTTCTGTCTTTTGGCAGATGGGACCTCTGTGTAACTGCGTATCTTAAACTCTGGAGGGATAAATCAGGATGACAGTGGGAAGAGACTCATCTCCTTTTTGCTTCTCCAAGGCAGCCCTCATTTATTCACTCTTTTCAGCAAACCCCAGTTTCTTGGGGAAAGTCCAAATTTAAATCCACCTGGCAGAGGACAGAGCTCTAAATGCCCTATTAGGAGTTTTCCTGAACTGTTTCACTCCATAGACCTGTGGATGAAGCACAGCTTTCCTAAAGCTACGATGGGTATTCTGGTTACTGGCCACTAAAAAGACACTTTTTTCTCTGGGTTCAATGAGTATTTAAATATTGATATGGGGTCTTTAACACCTCTCATGAGAGAATGACATATAAAATGAGGGCTTACAGCATGGCACGCAGGATATCACTGTCCCTCAGAAAGAGGAGGAATGTGAATGTCCAGCTTCTGGGAAAATTATCTGAAATGTCTGACACTATTAGGTAAAGCAGCAACATTCTTTCCACCAGTAATACAGCCTATCTCTAACTATGCTTTTCTCTTTGGATAACCTAATACAAATATCATGGTTAGCACAACCTGAAATAATTTAGTTTCTGATTTGAATGAGGAAGAACAGAGACACTTTTATTTGATCTGAACCAATTATGGTTTTTTGTTGGTTGGTTCAGACACAACGATGGTTTGATTATTCAGCCAATTTGCTACTTGCACAAACTTGTTGCCTGAATAATCATTACCAATGGGATCTATGAGCAGCTAGATGGCCAGCAAGTAAATGGTTGATTGGGTAATGCTGTTTTTAAAGCATATACATCTATAAGGAAGGCAAGACATAAGGCATAGGCACCCACAGAAAGCCAGATCATATTACCCATAATGAATGATGGAATTTGCAGCTTCTCAAATTCCATTCAAAAATTTTTCTACTAATATTGCCAGGTCCATACTTTTTTCCACAGCACTTTGCTCTTGTTGACCACTGAAATGATTTGTAGCAGAAGTTACAGTTTAGCAGGAGTAAAACTGATGCAATCTACTCCAGAATAATTTCTACCTTTCTAAATCAAACCTAAGTGCATAAATAAGAACATCCTGCCTAAATAATTTAGTCTTTTCAACGATATGACATATTTTTTGTGAGAAATATTTTTGTGATAGAAATATTCTGGCTTGATATAATGGAGATCATTATAAGTATAACATCCAGAGAGCTATCATGTCACTACCACTTAAAAAGTAAAAGCAATAGTTTTCAAGTTATCTAGTTCTTAACAGGGTCCACTAGAACCCAGGGATCTGTTCTGTTTCACAAAGTCTCTGTATTGTATCAGATATTACATCACTCCACTCAATAAGTTGATGAAAATCTTTCCCTTGAATTTTAATCATTTTGCAGAATAGACACAGGAAAACCAGTTTGATTTCATAAAAGGGAAAAAAAAAGAAAGCATTTTCTTTTTCCTGGGTAGAGCTGACTTCTGTTTTATAGCTCACTGGCAGTAAGAAATTTTCCTGTTCCCTGGGTAGAGCTGACTTCTGTTTAATAGCTCACTGGCAGTAAGAAATTTTCCTGTGGATACCATCATATATCCCCTTTGCTACTGAAAGGATGGGAGCTGAAATTTGCTTTTCTTGTTTAGCTAAAAGTGTCTGTTTCCAGAAAAATAAAATACTCTTTTTCCCCTCCTGAACTACATCCAGGAAGCCTAACTTCTTTCACTATCTTTACCTTCTTATTTTGTCACCATTCAAAATCTTTATACAATATGACTTCAAATTCAATGTCTCTGCTCTGTTTTGAAATAGCATTCAACAAAATGACACATTTAAGTCATGGCATCTTGGTGGCTCTGATGTAAGAACAAGATAGGAGCAAAAATCAGAAACCTGCATTCTGTCCTTAGCTTTGTCAGTGACAATCTCAGTGATTTTGGACCACTCTTTGTTCTTAGGTTTTCCAGAAAATTCTGGTTTTTATCTATTTAAAAAAAAAGCTGTACTGGGAAGGTACGGTCTTTTGCTGGGTACAAGTAGAGAGTGTTTAACACAGTGGGACTCTGATCTCATTTGAGTCCTTTAGACAAGATAGTGCTACAAATAAATCATAATGAGAATATTCTTATTTGCAGTTAAGATTAAACTTAAAGTTACCTTATTGGAGTGTCAAATTGGTTCCTGTGATATTTATCTGAAACTTTCTTCTTACAGTATAACAAATGTGCTTCAACTCCATTGGTCAGCTTCTTCCTCTAATGCAGACAGCTTAATGGATTTTTCTTAAGCCCAGTACAGCTTGTTTCTTAGTATTAATTTCAACTTCAGGTTATTGTGCAAATTATGTCCTAGCTGGAAATTGAACCACGTTGACCACTGAGAAAGAAAAGCCTAATATATGACCTGTATTAGACAAATTTGCCCAGCCAGCAAAGTAGAGTTGGATTGATTTTCGCTCTGTCATATGGAGGAATTTTGTGAGGCAAGTTCTCCACCCAGTGGCTGAGAGTGTTGATGAGAGCAAGGACATGATCCCCGGTGTGATGGTACAGAAAAGCTGAAACATCTCAGTCGACTGGAAGGAAGACAGGCAAAAGGATGTTTCCTTCATTTATACCTAAGAAATCTCTAAAACAAAACGTTTAAGTCATTTAAGACAAAAAAATAGACTTAAGAAGTAAAATAGATGTAATTATTGGCACCCTCCCCCCTGAAACCTAGAAACAAGCAGTAGCATTCTCTGCATTTTCTGCTTTTTAGAATAATTTAACAACATGGGTCGGGAACTGTGGGGATTTTGTTTGCTCATTCGCTTTCAGCACAGAACTGTGAGTCAAGCATTTCATTTCCATCCTGCCATCAGCCTTCCAAAGTTTTCCTGAGAGCAATATGCAACAGGATTTAGCACTTTTTGCCTTTTGCTTACAAAATGTACCGGCTCTGATACAAAGAACTGGTCATCTCTTAGGCATATGAATGCCTTTGCACCATAACATGCAAGTGTCACCCAGGGATAAGAGTTCTGCCCAGATAAATTTGGCAAATAGTCGTAGAAGTTGGGAAGGTTGTTTTTCAAAAGAGATGTCTGACACATGGAAAGGCTGTGTTATTTTGCCTGAGTTTTACCCACAGCTGATCTCCAAAGTAAAAAATTCCTTTGGCTGAATTTCACCCAGGGCTAGGCAGCTTTCTGTGTAACCAGCTTTGACAGCCATCCTGTCTCCCACAGCGGCAGGACCAGGAAAGCTTTGCTGCATTTCTTCTTCAAGCTAACAGCAGCAGCAGCAAAACTTACTTCTGTCTGTCTCTGTGTGATTGATAGAACTGTAAAAATAAAAACAAGGAGTAAAAAACCAAAAAAGATTCAGCAGCAGCATGGGTTCACATTTGTTTGTAATATGAGATTTACCAGAGTTCATTTTTTTCTTCTTATAGATCACTCAGCTCTGCTTTTCCCAGCTCATGCTTTCCCTCTCTCTCCTGATAGTTTACATGTTTGGAATTTGAACTTGCCTTTTTCTCTGATTTTGTGGGCTCTTTTCAGTCATATATATACAGAGTATATATTATTTGATATGTATTTTTATCTATAAATCCTTGTTTATTGATGATACATTTTTCAGCCCATTAAAAATTTTAAAATCCGTCAAGGCTTTTTTTTTTCTTTTTATTTCCCTGTTCAGATTTTTAAAATACAAACTGAGCAAATAAGCAAAAAAACCAGAACACGTTTCTCCCCACCGTCCACACAGTTCTCACAGGTCATTAGACACCACTCTACTCTTCTCTGGCAGGACTGGGGTTAAGTTTTGAAAACAAGTTTTAGCTTTTTCATTTGAGAGTGGAAAAGGCACTACATTTTTATATATAATGGTGTGAATTAAATATCACAAAATACAGGAGAGGAAATTGAGGTATATGCTTAGGATTTTTTTCCCCGTGAGTTTAGAAAATAAGTATAATGAACTACACCCAGGAAATATTTAAATACAATTTATTCTCAAAATATTGTTGCTTTCCTTACAAGCCTATCTTGGTTTATAAGATTCACTTTCTAAGCAGCAGTAAAAACATCTCCTTTTTCTGTTTTGTGCCACCGCTCACCCAGTCATGCAAATATTTCTGCAATTAGCCAACATTTATAACATTCCATCTCCCTTAAAACCAAACATGAATCTGAATTCTGACTTTTTTTCCCAGTTAAACACTGCTGTGTTTTCCCAAACCATGCTCTATCAAAAAGTGTAGTTTGGGTACTCATTTTGGTTCTTATTAAAAAGGAAAATAAATAAGTTTTTTGTTAAATACTTGAGAGAGTTGAAATGGAAGGTGGTATCTAAAGCACAGTGGGATTTTCACAGAATCATAGAATTATTTAGGTTGGAAAAGACCATTAAGATCATTGAGTTCAACCCTGAACCTAAAACTACCAAAGGATGGAAATGTTTCTATAGAACACTGACAGTTAACCTTCTCCACCTGAATTCTCCTTTCCTACACTCCACTCCCACCAAACACATATCATTCAAAATTGTTCTCTTTTCCCCATATTTTTTGCTACCACTTTATGATAAATACAGGGGTAGAGAAGAGGGGGTAACCTGGGGAAGGGGCGTGTGGATCAGGGGGGTAATTAAATGATTGGTTGTCTCTAAAAAAATTAAAAAGTTCAGTTAGTTTAGAAAAAGCGGCTACCATTTATCTTAGTTTTAGTTTAGTGTGTGGAATTATCCAGCTGTTCTATTTGTTCATTTGTATGTTTTTTTAATGAGAGAACTTGTGACAGGATCTTCCAGGACAGATTTTAAATGCAAGAGAGATTTCAGTAACAGAGAGAAGTAGCCTCATTTCAAATCTCCTTTTCACTCTTCTGCTAGATTCGAAATTATGATTAATTTCATGCATGGAGTTTCCAGTCTCTCAACTAATTAGAAAAAAAAGTGCAGAAGAAATAACTGGAAACTGAAGCTGATTTTCCACACAGACTGGATTCATTCCTTCGGCAGGAAAGAGCACTGATTTTGCAAACCCTTAGCTGACTTCTCCACCTTGTGGCAGTTCTGTGGAAGGTTTCGGGCTGGTGTTGGCAGTTAAATCTCAGGACAAAATTGTTATGGAGCACAAATGCTCTGATATAATACTACGCTGGAAATTAAGGCTATATAGATACACAGAGTCTCCACTTAAGTGCAAAATACCCTCCAAAAACATACCATTATTTCAATAAAAGCAGAGTAGATATACTGGCTGCCCCTTCTGTATCCCCCATGTCTTTGACTGATACTAATACTTCACATTTAACCCCTGCAATGACCAATAAAGCTAATTTACATTCAGATGTCTTTCCTAATTTAACTCCAGGTGACAGAGCACTCCCCCTGCCTGATACAAACAACTCTTAACTAAGCCTGATCGCTTTTCTTCCCCCCTACTATACATTTGCTTTAGCACAAATACATAGGTGCCAGCTATGGATGTAAATAAGGAAAAAACATGCAAATTATACTATCTAGCTTCTTTAAAAAAATAATAGTCTGGGAGACAAATGTTTTAGTAACAAGGACACTGATATCAGAAACCAGAAGATTTCATCATCAAGCTTCTTTTGATGTTTGCTCTAATGACTTACAGTGGCTTTGCTCCTGGTTTACAGCAGAGCTTGAATTTAAGTATTTTAGCTGAACTATTGGTCATTCAAGGCTTCTGAATTCAATCCTGTGTGTATTTCAATTTACTCATTAAAAAAAAAAAGGGTCATAATGCCTAGCAATGCTTTGCAGTGTACAACACCAAAGAAGGCACCGTATTTTTACAAACCGCTATTCAAAGACACAACCAATTAATCATTGAGAAAATGCTCTAAGCCCTGTATGACACATTAATCAATTTACAGTTGAATTTGCTGCATCACAACAATATTTAGACTTATCAAGAAGTCCAGTAGCCTCTAACCCACAATGAACCCTTGTAATACTAATGTATATTCTTTGACTTACCCTGCAAAATTCTACTTCGCTGAAATACGGCTTCATAACCTGAACCAGGTTTGTATTTCCATCTGCTCTGCTGCTTAAGAACTAAGAATTACTGCCCAAATTATCATTGATCAGGACAGAGTTAGACGGGCATGATATTAAAGAAGATATCATAACCTCCCACTTATGATTCTAAACAAATAAATCCAGGATGATTTCCTGAAGTTTTGGTTGTATTCAAACCCAAAATATAAACTCCTACATTCAAGTTTTTGTTTCTATGCAGAAGAGAGCTCCCCCAGGTAAAAGGCTGAATTTCCCTAAATTCCAAAGTGCTTCTGTCCATCTGATAAATTTATGCATTTAATTTTCTAATTGTGTTTTCCTGATTGATAGTTGCTGCTTCAATCTTCAGCTGAGCCATGGCCCCTGCAAATGCCCAGCATTTCCTATGTAGCTGACTGTGGGTAGTGCATAGCACCAGAGGCACTTGCTGTGCCCTCTTCATTACCAAAACGGGTTTTGGGGGGTACAGAACTCCAATTTCATAATTGTTTCAACCGATCTCTCCTGCTCTGGCAAAAGGGAATGGAAACAATGACTTGAGGGATGTGCTACACCTTAATTAACAGGGGGGAAAACAAGCCCTGGAAGTGAGGAGAACCACCTCTCAGTAATATTTTGTTACTTAGAATTTCAGACATGCACCTTGCTTTCGTTTGAATGGAATCACGGATTTATATTCTTACAGAGATTTTTCTATTAATACCTCTCACCTTATCATGACTATCAAAGGAAAGGAGTAGTCCTCATTCTCGCAGTCACACACTGTGCTGAGTTACCTGAAAAGCCTCCAGCCGAAACCCTGAGAAGGAGAGAATACCTGTCCTGAAACCAAAACGTCAGATAAAAAATCCTGCAATGGAAGGGGACGTTTTTTGTCCCTTTTTCGTTTGCTGGCTGCACTTTTAAAAAGCTTTGGTAAGACATATTGATACTTGCACGCTCCTACATCTCTGACCAGTAATGCTGCTCACCTCCTGGTGTCAGTGTGGCTCTACTGCAGTTCAGCTCCCTTCCCAAAGCCCTGAATAGAGATAAAAACCCCATGTTTGAACATGACAGCTAAATATGCTGGTTAGAGACTGGGACTTCACTATGCTAGATGACGTTCTCAGCAGTATTAAACAGATTATTTCCTTATATGCAGATCCTTTGCAAAAAGGCTTGTTCTACCTACACTCTGCATTATTGCCACAGCTCTGCTTTTGGAGGTGACACCCTGATAGCATTGCCTGTACAATACAGCTACTAGTGGTTCTGTATATTATTCTAGCAAAAATATGCTATTTGGCACTGTATTTATTTCACTTAATGTGGAAGAATTACAAGAGCAGTAAAACAAATGTTTGCACCCAGCCCAAGCCAGCTCAGAGAGTTCATCCACCTTCACCCCAGCCCCTCTTAGTCAAAAGCTGAATCATGCTGTCCTGAAGTATTGCTTCTCTTCCACTCAAACAGCAGCAACATCCATCAAATTATGAGCCTCACTCATCAGTCATTTTCTAAACTGTGATTATTTATGCCCAAACATCAATCCAGCAGCACAGAGCAGAAGGCAGGAGGACATGGCAGATTTTGTTTATCTGGAGGTAAGAGGACTTTAATTGTCCTGTAACGACCACCTGAGCAGATGTCTACTTATCCTGGTAGCAAAAGAATATGCAGGAGTTTCCTCCCTTCTGTTTTTTTATCTTGTCTCCTCTCTCTAGTAAAAGGATAGATGGAATTTATCCCTCATCCCTTTGCAGCAAATCGGGAAGCAAATGAAAGAGAGCTGGAGAGGCACATTAATTGAAAGGGATGAGAAGGCAGATAGCTGTGTGTAAAAGATCACTATATGGGAAATAGAGGGGGATACTGAATCCTGAACAGAAATTATACAAATATTGGAGGGAGAGAGAAAAGGGATTGGCTTCCATTCTCCTCCTTGAAGTCCTGAACCCACCCTAAATTCAGAGCTCGCACTAACTCTCCCAGGCTTGTTTTTTCCCTTGCCCTTTTTCCCCAAAATATCACAACATTAAATTTCACCAACAATACTGAGATATATTAAACCGGGACAGCCAGTTGGAATGGGCACCTCTTGTGGTTATTCTCTGTTGGCATAAATTAATCTTAATCTAAGAAATGTTATTACAAGTGGCTTGTCTGAAGTTCCATATAATGGATCAGGCTGTAAAGGACTTAAGCTTCTTTTAACATAGGAGCAGAGCAGGCAAGGCCTAGACAAACTTCTGTGGTCATGGCTCTACTACTTCTGGACCTTAAAAAGTCACTTTTCACGTACAGCAGCACTTCTTCATGAATGGGCCAACATAAGTGCCTTCTGAGATGTTCTACACTGTTCTCCATGAAGCAATGGTTTAAAATCCCCTTTGCATAACCCAGAATCTCAGAATCTACTTACCAAAATCACACAAAAACAAAATTTAAGTCCATTGCTCCTGAATAGCAAGTCCTAGGCTGATGTGTCTTGTTCCATAGGGACAAGGACTGAATAGCACTAGGAAAAATAAAGCATCATTTGGCTTTAAAACAAGATTAGGGTCACTTTAAAAAAACAAGTGGATAACGTGTTTGTTCTCAGAAATACTGTGTTCAAATAACTGCTGCTCTAAACTAATGAGTTGTACCACAAAATTGTTAAACATCATACAGTTGCTGTAGAATGATTGAATTTGATTCCTAAGCGTTTTATGGAGAACAATTCTAAGGTTTTTTTCAGTTTTATTACCTAGAAAAAAAACCAGTCATTTTGGCATTTAACAAGCCAGCCAGGGACTTTTGCCAGGAAAACCCACTGATGGTTTTCCCACAGGGATCATGATATAGTAAGCTGAACTTCCATTACAGAGTACTGTTTCCAATAGATCAATTTTTCAAAGAGACTTTAATAATAGTTTGGCAGTATGTTTATTCAGCAGGGGGTTCCTAGACTATCAGAAGATCCCAGAGTCTGGAATTACTTTATTGCTTTCCTTTGAAGTAAAACAATAGTAGATGGCTCACTGGGGCATCAATATTGCCTTAGAAGCCACACAGAAATGCTGACTAAAGTTGTAGAAGAATTGATACTTCCAAGTGGAAGATGATGCAAGTTTCATGGAGGTACAGTCACAGTTGAGTATATTCATTTGGATTTCAACATAAATCAAATTTGTTTGCTCATTTAAACTAATCCTCCACTATTATGTGGAATTTTTCTCCCTACATAGCTCGTAGTTAATCTGCTGGGATTTCTATCAAAACTGTAGGCTGCTTAAGTTGATGTTACAGACAACATCCCTTATAAAGCAAAGTTAATGCTCACAAATATAAGGAAACTTAAGGAAAACTCTGCATTAAGTTAACTGACAAGTAGCTGGTGGGAGAGAAATGATTTAGGGATTGAAACTGATAAAAGTGTAGGTAGGAACAGTGGGAAAGACATAAGTGAGGTTGGAAAGACTTTAGAGTTCCCTTGCGTTTAAACTGGAATTACAGGAACTCAGATCTTCTGAAATTCTTTATGACCTGAATTATATTTTCTGTCTCATACTCACTGTCTATATTTGCTTGTAGTTCTGGAAAATCGTTCATAGTTCTAGGACAGTTTATTTACTGTACCTAAAGTTCCTCATTATCATTTCAGATAAACATAGATTCAAAACTGCTCAAAGCAAAATTTATTTTTCAGTTCCAACCATAAAAATCATCCAGTCTAATGGCCTAGCCACCACTCAGCTGGAACCTCCAAATTTCTGTAATCACAGTTCATGCTTATTTTTTAAATGAACAGTATAAGAAATCTGAATATTGCTAGTACAGCCTCCCTCTCCACCAGCTTCTGAATTCTTGTCAATGAAATTACAGGGATTGTCAGAGATTCCAGCACAACCAACCATTATTATTAGATTAGATTATTATTAGAGATAGAGATGCTGCGATACAGCGCTGAGGCTTCAGCACCGATTATGAGTGCAAATCCTGGCACTGCACAAGGTACCACAGCACAGGAACTGCTTGTCTTGTGAAGTTTCTAGATCTTCCTTTAATTCCCATCTCTTTCACTAAGCAGCAGGATCACCTTCAGTATATTGTGTTGTCACCTCCCATTTGTCATCCCAGTATTTCCAACTGTAAAATAGCCTTTAAGTTAATCAGTATAATTACCATTCTTAATAGATACAGTCTTTAGTACAGTCTTCCTCCAATCATCTCTTGCTCTTAACTCTCAGCACTTTAGCTTACATGCAGTTCACTGAAAGGAACTGAAGGGGGAAAACTATAGAAGCTATTTGGGAATTGAAAGTATTTCACCCAGATGTTAGCTTAAATGTAATGATTCATGTTAAGAAAATTGTTCACTGTCCCTACCAGATCCCTAGGCCTGAAATGTGATCTATCTCAGGTGGCCATGTGTGAGCCTGGATAGAATAAATGGGTCCAAAGAATCCAGAAAGAAAATACCTTTGTGCAATTTTACAACATTAAACAAGGCCTAGAGGCTCTGTCTACAGAGACATTTTAAAAAGCAACTTCCCCTTAAGCATATTTTCTCCCTTTTGTATTTTTACTAATCTTCACCTTTAGCTGTGCAGAGTTCTAAGGAAGAAGTCCCATGTGAGACTTTAAACAGTTAATACTGTCCTTTCTAGAGAGTTTGGGATTAATCTGCATGCCTGTTGTAAAGTAACTTTATTTCACACATGTCAAGGATGGAATAGCTTTCATATGTCAGCTGTTCTTCAAAACTTTCCTTCTTTGGCTACATAGGTTTGTCACTTGGGTCCTCTTTCCAGCTTGGTGGTAGTCATCCTTAGCTGGGGGTGATAAGAGCCCAGGGAGTGGTATGGTCCCAGAGACTGCAGAGGAGTTAACTGTTTCAAACTACAAATCAATTCAGGGTGGGAGAAAACAACTGAAAAGACAGAAAAACGGAGTAGTTTGTTCTGGTACTTCTTTAACTCTTATTTCCATGATATTAATTTTGGTCTACCCAGTTCAAGTTCTAAACTCACTGTCTGAAACATGCAGAAATATGGACTATATTAATAGGTATTTTATTTAAAAGCTCTGTTTTTTTCCTCTCAAACTTTTAGAGAGTTGCAAAAACAACTTCATAGAAAACAGGCTAAGCCAGACTTCTACCTCATTGGAAATTAGGAGCACAGACTGTAGCCATAACGATGAGGATTCTCCATGCTCACCCCCAGATCTACCAGTCATAGGTACACTTGGGTCTGATGCAATTCCCCATGGCTTCATCAGATTGGGGATGATTTGTGATGCTTCAGGAATTCCATCGCCTCTGGATTATGTTTCAGAAAGCCCAGATATTCTCCTTCTCAGATACTGTGACACCTTTCCCTTCTGAAATTAAAAACGATTTCAGCAATTCCATCATCTCTGGATTATGTTTCAGAAAGCCCAGATATTCTCCTTCTCAGATACTGTGACACCTTTCCCTTCTGAAATTAAAAACGTCTCTAATAATTTTTAAAAGGGGTATTTCCAGATATCGAGAGACCTTTCAGAATTGAGGGTTATGAAGATAGTAACTAAGTGCATTTTTATTCTTCCTATGATGTGCATCTATTGTAAGGATCAAAGTTGTAATGTAGCTGAAGGATACCTACATGTTACAGCAAAAACATTGGCTATCAAAAAGTGAGCAGTAGCTCTTCTCTCTCCTGTATAGACAGGGTTGCTATAAATAAAACATCTTTTGTCACTGCAGCATTTCTTCCAGTGTAAAGAAAGCTCACATGAAATTTTTACTGCAGCTTGGATAGTGTCAAAGCTCTGGCACAGTGTTCCAAATGAGTAATTTCATTATAATTAATCCACGAGGGATGCGCTTACTCCAGAACTGCTGGCCTTTTGATCCCAAAGAATATAACACTGTTGTAGTATGGATGCCTCAAAGGCTAAAGTGCTTAAATAATACAGTCCTTATGTGTACTGCCTCTTTAAAATCTAAATATTTGAAAGGTCAGTAGTCCAACATAAAAATAACCTAAATATTATCTTATAGTAAAAGGAATTTTGTAATTGTGTGCTAAAAATACATGCACATGGGAATACATCAGTGGGAAATGATTTAAGGTCATTACTCAAATCAAGATCTATTAGGTATTTTGTAAAATTATACACCTCCTTTTCACAACCATAAGATGAATATCTTTATTTTAAGCAGCTACACAGAAAACTGCAGTTATTGATTTGACATTGTTGTATTTATCCTCTTATAAATGTGGCTATCACTTCCTTTAGAAATCTGGCCATAGAACTTATTACAGCAAGTAGAATTATTGCTTCTAAGGCAGAGAGCTCTGAAGTTCAAGATTTGTAGAAGGAAAAATGTTTAGGCTGACTTAGCTGCTTTAAATTACTGAGAAGTTTCAGAATTATAACGGGTAATGAAACAATAAATCTCTCTGGCCTTCTGTGTTAGTGTAGGGGGCTTTGTTTACACTCTCTTTTTTTGAAGAAGAGGTGGAGGAATCAAAATCCAAAGCCAATATTTCAGATAAAATGAAAGATATTAGCTAGAAATGGTGCTTACATCTCTCCGAACCTTCAAATCTTTTTGAAAGCTTGTGCATGGATTTAGCCTTTGAATCTGTTTGTTTTCTTTTGGGGACATCTGGATTTTATTATTTTATCTATTTTATTTTGATGGTTGTTGGTGATATATGATGAAAGCGACATATTTTATTAGTTTCCTGCACACTGTACTGAATGTTAGATGCACTAATACATTATTAGTTATGCTTTCTGGTTTTGCTATATCAGCATAGTTCATTGTGCTTTTTAAAGATAACTGGAGTAAACAGATATGACTTACGTAAGCAGAAATATGAGAAGGTAACATTACCTCTAATTAAAAAAAAAATAAAAATAATAAAAAAAATATGTCTTGCATCTCTTTTACAGGGAGCCAGAAGTAATTACTGTCCAAACTTTGAATTTTTTGGAAAAAAAGTTATTCTTGTGTCCTTCACTTGGGGCAAAACACTAAAAATGTTTTATCTGGCAAGGGCAAATCAATAATGCCAAGAAGAGATCACTTGCCACCTCCTCCTTTAGCCCCAAAACACTGGACAGTTGGTGTTGGGAAAAGCAACATTGAGGGGACACACTGGACATCTGTCACGAGACAGGAGCTGTTTTGTGTCCCTGAGCTGAGGTGTGGATTGCTCCATGTATCACATGAGCTTTTATCTGCTTTCCCTTGGCTGCTCTTGCCCATATTCTAGTTAAAGACATACATCACGCTTGGCACAGCAAAAGTACTTAAATCCTTGGTATTCCCTCTGCCTCAGGTTTGGTATCCTGGTGCCATGGCTTTGACTTGTGCCCCACTTCTGCTCATCTATCTTCCAAGGATACACTCAGTAGTTTAAAATTCAATCTGTCTTGAATTATTCATGCTTAGTGCATCGGTGACTACTATATAATTCACTGGTCTAGTCAAACAACGTTGTCTTAGAGCAGTAGGAAAAGGAGGTCAGACTTGCACACAGCTCCATGTGCTGGGAACCCCTTAGAGCACAGGGAGAGCACACACCTTAGGACGGTACAACATGAACTGCTTTTTGCACCCAGAGAGTAGGGCAAAGTATTATCCCACCTCCTTATCCTTCTCTTGAAAGAAGATTTCTTAATTTTCTATTGTCATCAAGAAAATGCAGCTGTGCGCAGTGTCTAAAAAGGGCCAGACCGGCCCAAAACGTTTTAGACTGACAGCTTATCATGACAAACTCCTTCTCTGCAAAAAAAGGAGCAAATATATTCAAATAGACTCAAGAGACAGAGCAGATGCAGCAACACTGCAAATATCTCCCTTATGACTTGTCCATTTGCCACTACTCTAGATTGCAGAAATTGTCTCCAGGGTTCAAAGAATAGCTTCAACTCCCAGCACATTAATCCTCTGATGAAATTAGAGTAACCATTACAGTTTACTGTGTAATTATCTAATTAAGCAGGCGCCTTTAGAGAAAAGGGCCCTTTCAGTTAGGTCAAATACAAACGACTAATGAACACAAGCACTATCTAGTATGTGAGCCTTTTTTCATCAAATGAGGATGCGATTTAGCAGGTTTACAAGTCCTTCCACAATGAGGTTTTGTAGTAGAAATGTGAACATAACTTTACCTGCTGTAAAAACTGCAGCCTTATAAAAATCAGTACTTGCACCTTCAAAGTTCATGTATTATAAAGGAACTCCTTGAAATATTGCTTCCAGTAAAAGAAGCAGGATGTAAAATTCCTCCTGAAAGGCTCAATCTGGCACAATACACAAAATAAATAGCAAAAATGTGGCCTGGGAGTGGAAAAGATCCAGATTTCACTAATGAGATCTGTTGTGCAGTTAACATTTTATTGGAGGCAACTACAAGGCTCAAGAGGACAGCAAACAACCAAGCACCTTGTCAGAACAATACAAAAATCCTTTCTTCAAGGATTTAAGGAAAAACCTCTTTAAGACTATAGCAGGCAGACTATAGGTAATGTTACATTTCCCTATAACCCTACCAAATTCTTTGTTCAAATCCATCCTACATCATCTGTTTATTCTCTAATTTAAGGCTTGGATTATCTATGCCTTTCTAGTGTTTTGCCTCAAAACCAGACATAGCTGATACTTGCCTCCCAGGGGGACAAAGCTGGTTTGGTTTTGGCAGTGCCAACAGTGTTCACTACCCTAGAAAATGGAAAGCTTGGTTAGGTCGTGAGGTCTCAGAAAGAGGCCAGTGGGTCAGGTTGTAATCTCAACATAAGCCCAAAGAACCATGTGTCTGGAGATACTGATATTAGCAATTTGCTGTTAGTAACAAGGACCTTAATTTACATGATTTTCACCAAACATGACTTGTCCTACCCCCAGCTCTTTCTCTCTCAGGTGTTGCTGAGCACCTTCTCCCTCCTGTTCAGTCCTTCCATCCACTTTTGTAGGGCGTGTTGACCATCAGACCACACAACTGGACATCAGATCTCTGATCTCTCCATTACCGACAGACAATCTCAAGGCTTCCTTCCACCTTCAGTTTCCTCCTAAAATGTTTTCTACCCTGGCAATGGCCAGTCTCTGACTGACAATTCCTGCTTCCTTCCTGCCTAAGTTTTCAAAGTTGTTTTACAGAAATTGGGACACCGGGCTGATTTCTCCCACAAAATTTGTCTTCTTTGTTTGCCTTTATGCGTCCTCTCAATGGAAAAAAACCTTTATTACTCACACTCACACCAAAACTAGTTTCAGTAGATGACATTTTCTCCCACCTAAAGACTCTCCCAGTAATGGTACTTTTCTGTCTGCTCCAAATCTTACATTTCTATCACGAGAAATATGATCAAATGAGTGCAAGCTTCATTTGTCATTTCCTTTTCCTTCTCCCAGAAAAGCATTTTTATTTATTATTTTATTTTTCCTTCTAGTTCCCTGTCTTCCAAGTTTCTTTATGCTAGAGGTTATTCCTTAACTTTCCACATACATCACTATCTTTGGGTACTTCTCTCTAATTCTAAGCAGAAATATAGAAAATACAAACCTTCTGGGCAGTAAAGAGTCAGCTCCTGAATTCTATTATATTTCATCCACATATTGAAAATCCAAAAGAATGCAACATCTCAACTTATGACAGAAAATAAGCAATACATTACATGATCACCACCCATATGTGCTCTTCTGCCAAGAACAGTATCTGATGTGAAAGTTCATAAAGGAGTAACTGGGAGAGGGAAGCAGGTAAGGTGGGATATTTATTTACTTCCATGGGCTGTTAATTAGGTTGTTAATTCAATTTTACCCACATACATGTGACTATGTTCACCTAAAGGCACATCTGTTCCATATCAGCTAGAGAGGCCAGCTTCTCCAGCTTAGCATTTTGATCACTTTGACCCTTATTTCCATCCTGTAATTCCATAGTCATGGAAGAGATGTTACCAATTCCCTAGATAAAATCTCTGGTTAGTACAGTGCAAAGTGATGTGAATGTACAGCTAATAGTACATGCAGAGAAATCATGCTAAAGCAACATGAAATAAAGTACCATTTGGCTGAACACAACAAATAGACTCCTGACTTCCAGCTGGAAAAAATGAAAAAACTGACTTGATCAAGTCCCATGACTGTCCTTTAAGCAAAGCACGTCATCTTTTTAGAAATTGTGGGAGACACCTTTAAGAGATTTTAACTCTGTTGATTTAATCTGCAAGTTGACTGCAGTATATCCAATAAAATCAAGATTGATCCAACTCCTCAAGCTGTTTGGTTCAATATTAATGTCATCAGCAGGGATGATTAATTAAACAAAATCTCTTGACTTAACTAAACAGAGCTATGAAAGTTATTTCCACACCCATTTCTGTGTCATCAAAGTCTCTAATTTAAGACCAGAGCTGAGAAAGAGAAAATTGTTTGTTACAAAGCACGAATGTATGATGATATATTGCATGTTAAAGGTAGTGAGATAGGGATGCTCTTTCTTCATTGAGGGAACCTCTGGCCCATGAGCCTCACCTCTGTGCCTCTTAACCAGGTGATGATAAAGGTAGTGAGATAGGGATGCTCTTTCTTCATTGAGGGAACCTCTGGCCCATGAGCCTCACCTCTGTGCCTCTTAACCAGTTTTTTCATAGATAAGGGGAGAAATAAAGGCTTAATGCAGTGTTGATGTATTACTCAATGTTGCATACTAATGCAATGGTTGCCTACCAACACTAATATATCTTTTTCAGAGTTAGAACCTGTCAAAAATAACACTGAAGCAATTGATATGAAGAATTTAAGAACAAAAAAAATATATCTCTGTGTGTATGTACTACATATATAAAAATGTGTATAAAAATGCTACATATAGAGAGAATATATAAACATACTGCGTGACAAACTGTACAATGCAGCATATAAGAAGTGTTTGCAAAAAACCAAACACCACAATTAGATTCCAAGAACTGTCAAAGACTTCCATGCCAAAGAAAAACTGTGGAATTCAAATTCTAGACACTGAATTTTTACTGTATCTTATAATTTAGATAGAAAATGTGTATCTCTTTGGTCCTTTAAGAACATTTTATCTCTGGCAAAGTGACAAACACTATGCAAATTTTGCTGAATGTATATTTCTCCTATACCTTTTTAAAAAAAAAAAAGAAAAAGATGACCAACAAGTCACTTTTTGGTACATCTGATAATATAGATAAACTTAAAACTTTGAATAGCACATCTTTAAAGAATTAGAATGACCCTACGTTCATTTCACTTTCATTTTTGCTTTTAGTAAGCATTGCTGTCATGATGGAAAAGTGTAAAGTTATGCAAACAAAATTTCATCTAATATGCATTAAGGTTTCAGTAAGTTGGATTTGGCATTAAAGAAAGAATACTACTTCCACGACCTTTATTGTTCAAAGATATCAGAACAGTAAAAATATGCAATTATACACATTTTCTAATTTATGAAGAAAGTATATCAAAATCATGGATAATTCCATGAAAGACTTTAGATTTGTGTCCTTAAGATAATGAGATATTTTGAGAAAAGAGAGATCACAAACAGCAAGTCATTGCAAAGTTTTGGGAATTTGGGAATATTCAGAGAATTAAGGGGAAACAAGTGAATTGATAGTTTACAAATTAGAAGTCTGGTGAAAGAAATACATCTGTGAATAATCATAGATATTTTTTTAATTCAGTTTGGCCAGATTTACTACCAATGAAGAAAAAATAAGATTCTCAAATAAATTTTTAGGCATCCACTTAAAAATTCCTTTTTATAGCTATGACTGAACAATACTGAAAGCACAGTCATGATTTCCAAATGGGTTGAACTTTTTCCCATGTAGTTAAACAGTAGAAGACTATCTCACTTTTCCAGAGAGGCACAAAAGATGTAAGCTATTTTTGAATATATTATTCTTCAAGTGATATATCCATAACAAGCATGTAAATACGAGCTCTTTCATAAGTTCTGAATTAGAGCAAGGTGGCAGATGTCTGTAAATTTAGGAGATATCTTCAGTATATAGTATCTCCAAATATCTCCTTGGGAGAGGGAACTAAAATGTTCCTCCATTCAGAAGAGACAGACTGGTCCCATATCAGATCACCCCAAATTATAATCTTCATTTAATTAAGTTTCATGGACTTACTGGTTGAGATAACTGTGATTAGCTGCACCATTTTACTCTATTTGCACTACTAACCTTTCCACAGAGAGGATTGGGTTATGTACTATCTGTCCACAAATGCTGAATACACAAAATCTTTTGGAGGGTGAGAACCTTGTTTCGGGGTATATCCATTCCTAATATATTTTCATTATTAAGCCTGAGTATTTGTACTTCCTTTCAGTAGGACAGTCATGTCACTGTTCTCAGTACAAGCACAACTATTCGTTAGGGTAATTGCCTAGCCAGGCAATGCCACCAATCACCTGGCTTCAATCTAAATACGTGATGGAGAACAGATTGCCCTAAAATGCAGGCAACTGGCTCTCGCTTTCAGCCTTCCTGTCTCTCCTGAATTCTTGTATTTCAGCAAAATGTACACATCCATCTTATTTTCTGACTCATGCTTTGTGATTCAAAAACTGAACACTGCAGAAATCAATAGAGTCTATTAGAGGCTGAATCTAAAATTACTTTACTTAGGAACTGTCACAGAAATGAAGTTCTTCTTAGGCAACTGTTAGCCAGTGAAAAACATCATATGCACAATATTCTTCCTCTCATTTGAGCACTGCAGGTACATTATGGGAGATCTTTTGATTCTCAAAATGTGAGCAATTCATTTGGATCCATATTTGCTTTTAATCGATAGAAATAAAAGACAGGAATTTGCTGCAGTAAAACTTTGCCGGTCTAGAAACATTCACAAGCAATGAATGTGGTTTCAGCTGCCCCAATATACTGTTATGCCAAGAAAAGATAATTTTTAGAACAGCTAATGTAAACTACAAAAAAATCAGATAAGAAAAATCCGTGGGCAGACCTAATCTATTTGTTTTCTCAGTGGTCTCTGCTCCCAAGAAATATATTAAATACAGAAGAATATGTCAGTGGGTGGTGCAGGAGACTTCATCAGACTTTTAAAGTAAGCAAAATGCATAATGCAATGCTGAGAAATTATAAACACATATATTTGTACAGCATATGTTGTGTAAAATATGAACCTTACACATATACGCCCTCCACAGGTTTATTTGCGTGCATTGATTCTTATTGTGGAATAAGTGAAAAAATATCAACACAGTTACCTGAATTGCTGTTTCTGAGATTGAGAATTATGAAAGAGATGAAAATCAATTCACCGATTAGGAGAGATAACACAAACAGGCATAATATCCAAGGTGCATCTCTGACCACTGAATGACAGAGAAATCACAGTAATCTTGTGATGGATTTTGCAGAGACAGATTTTCATGCTCACTGAAAGTAATATAGTTTTCAGAAGCATTTTATGCTCAATGATACTAATTTTTTCTGATTTTTTGGGTGTGATGATGGATCAAGGCCACTGCAGTTGGAAGTCCTATCCCACACCCACCAGTACCAGCTAAAGAATCTCCCAAATGATGGCACTTTGTTATCCTGGCATTCAGATTTCCCATTTGTCTTCAGAGGGGTCTTATTTTGTGCTTATGCAGCCATAAAGAGGTCTATTTTTTAAGACTAAGGGGATATGGATAACCCATGTAAAAAAATGCATGCTTGGTTTGTGCCCACAATTACACATATATGTTACATAAATAAGTACAGCTGAAGTCTAGTAATTCAAATATTGAACCTATTTCAATTACTCTTGTGAGCACGCGTAGAAAGTGGGATTGTGGTGAAGTTTTTAGATAGACTCGTCTTTTTCCTGCCCAGTTCAAGCACAATTTCTTCTTGAAGACATCAAAGCAAAGTATTTTTTAATAGAAATGGAAAATGTTCATTCTGAACATCTTTTTCACAATACTATTTACATATAGAAACTGTGAATACACAAGTAAAGGTTAAATAGGAATAAATCAATGGGTAAAGAGGCAGAAATTTGTCTTTCACCTCTCATTTAGAGAATAAAGTTAGGCAGTTAAAAGTTTAATATTTAGGCAGTTAAAAATTTACTGTTTTCCAGCAAAATTAAAACAACTGTGAGAGCTCCTCTTCCTGAATCCTTCCTAAGATCTCTGGCTGTTACAGCGCAAAATGCTGGTTGCTGTGACATTACTCTGACAACAGTAATGCTCATCCAGCAAGAATTCTACAGCCAGGTCTTTTCAAACCCCATTAAAACTGTGCTGTATATATTTTGCTACACACGATTAAACATCCATGTGTAAGTCACAAGGTATACCTGTGAAGAATCACCACAGATGCGAGAAGTCATTACGGGTTTGCAGTGAATAACAGCCCAGGTTTGTAAATTGGGGAAGCTGTTCTGTCACTCACAGCAGTAGTACTGGTAAAGAGCAAAATATGTGAATATTGGGCAGAGAAATGATCCTCAGGTGGAGGTATTTCCCTTAGAATAAACAGTGAAAAAGTAAGGTTCTTAAATGTAAGTATATTTTCTCAATAAGCAATTAGGAATACAGTATCATAGGTCAATGAAATCATGCCTCAAGCTGACTATAACAGAGATGAGAAGGGTTGGAAGACAGAGTGATAATCAGTGTCACGCATGGATCTTCAAAAGTACGTGTTTTGTGAGGTAAAATGTTTTGCACCAAACCGTTTTAAGTAATTCCTTCTCCCTCTTCACAGTCACTCTACTACAACCATCTTCCCATTCTTTTCAGTTCATCACTGTGCATATCACATTGTCATCATATCTGTCTTCCCGTTTTTTTCAGTTCATCACTGTGCATATCACATTGATGAATGTACCACAAGCACTGCTGTAAATTGGTGTATTTATTACGATGCTTTGGATTAAATGCTTTCACCCCCACATGGTGCTAAGCAACACTTCACGATCAAGAACCAGTAATTAAGACAAACACAAAAGGAACACATCTGTAATACAGCTTTTCTGAGTTGCTCTAGAAAGATGTGGATGTGCAACACCCCAATTTCATTTTGAAATTAAGTGATCAGCTAACTTGGAGAGGAAACCATATAAGTAAAAAAAGTAATCTCAGTGAGATATTAATACAAATTTCTATACCTAAAATCAGCTGTGAACAGATGCATGATGACAAATTTCCTTCTCTATTAAATTATTTCTATAAGAGATTCCTAGAAGGCCACGAACTCTTACACAGAGTTTTCATTTCTTCTATAGCTGAATATAGAATATTCATATTTTTCTTTCTATATCATCACTTCTATAGGATGGCAATAACAGTAGAAGCCTTTTTTTATGTTCTATATGACTTACAATGGAGAAAAAATACACCTCCTGAGATGCAGCAGCTTATTGACTGTATGTGTTGCGACTGCATTAGTTTCTGGATGTTATAAGTAATACTGTTAAGAAAAAAAAAAAAAAAAAAAGCCATCAAGTCTATTGGCTCTTCCACTTTAATCCTTTCTCAGTTGAAATCATTATGGTATACACCAAGCAACACATGAAAAAAAAGTGTCTTAGCAAAAATATGGCAACAAAAAAAACCCCAAGACAAATCAAGGCCAAAGCAAACAAAACACACATATCCCCAAATCTTGGTGGCTGTTGATATGCTTATATTAAATATTTGACATTGTTTAGGAAGTTGTAAATGTAGATTATGAAGTGCTGGGCAGAAAGAAGTGTTCTACAGCCACTCAATAAGGTGAATATGCTCATTGATCCAACCCAAAACTAAATTATGTTTTGCTGATGCAGAGTTGCTGTTCAACGTTACTGCAGAAGCAGCACAGGGAGAGCAGCAGGAGCACGCAGTCAAGGTGGCCCTTTAAGTAAGCATCACAACTTTAGATCTCCTTTAACTTATTGTGAAACCACATACTAAGCCATAAAAAAGCATCTCGTAGTCTGAGACAACGTTCTGTAGTCTTACAAAATACAAACAGGGCGGTTCTGCAGCTGCCTGGAATTGGTGATGCTGCATTTAAATCGTGTAATTCTTCTATTTATTTTTTGTTTGTGCCTTTTTAGTAGGCTGTCTCAAAGTAATTTAGGAGTCAAACCTGCAAATGTTTCTTATTCTAAAATAAACAGCACTCAGCATGACACAAATGACATTTTGTGAGGCTCCAGGAGGGAGCAAAGTAGCACTGGCACACAGTCCTCTCTTCCTCTCTAAATGTCATTACACTGTTTGATATAGTAACAGAAATCACTTAACCAGTTGGACAGCACAGCAGGTCACTCTGGAAGTGATTTTAAACAATTTTAGAAAAAATGTTTCACACACACAAACACAAAATAAAAAATTAATACAAAACAGTCCCAAATGGTTCCTAATAGTCTACTTACTCAGCACTTCATTTGCCAAGATTATTGTATATGTACATAATAAACTTGATTGCATGCTGCAATAGTCTTGCTTATTGGTTCAGCCACATGAACTCATTACATATTCATTTTGGTGTTCATAATTTTTTTTGTCCACATGCTGTACAGAATCCAAACAGTTGAGATAATAATGTGCATACTCAGTGCAGTGTATATGAAGATTATGCTGAAGTTATTAGCCCTTACCTGAGTTAGAGCAGAACAAAAAGGTCTCAAAGAACGCTGAACATGTAATGCTCTAGTCTTCTGTGAAATTTAAGAGTTCTGTTCAATCCTTTGTCAGGTAAAGCAGAAGTACAAAGCACCTATGTATACATACATAGAGCATTCAGTCCATACCATTCAGATACAGACAGATTGTGTCATCCTCTTCAGCTATGTAAAGAGTTACAACCAAAAAATGTCAGATAACAAACCAAACCAAAACAATTTCCACTGTAACCCTTCACCTGAGACATTAAAATAAGCCAACCTTTGCATAAAAAAACCCAGCCCCCCAAAAGCATTATTTCCACTGTTACCCTTCAACTGAGACATTAAAATAAGCCAACCTTCACATAAAAAAACCCAGCCCCCCAAAAGCATTAACAGAAAAAACATGATTCATGCCATAAATAGTGTTACTTGTACATAAATGTTTTCATTTTATTCACTTTGCTTTTAAAGTCCATCAAACTGTTTTAATTTTATTCACTTTGCTTTTAAAGTCCATCATTTTTTAGTCACTAGGTGGTATAAAAAAAAGAAGACAATATAGAAGACAATTTTCAAGAAGTTTTAGAGGAAAAGGAGATGGACAGAGAGTCAACTGAAAACAACAAAAATAGATATTCCATTCCTTCTTACCTGCACAAAATGCAGCATGGGAGATTTTCCGATTTCCTGTTGCATTTTGCTCATTTTTGTTTTAGATCGTCAAATCAGAGGACTTTTCCTTCCCTCACAGGAGAAGTGTTGCAAAACATGTGCAAAAGAATTACCTTGGCACCTTATTTAGTCACCTCCAAACTCCACGTTTCCTGACATTTGATGGTTAGGCAGTTAGTATGACATTATTGCTGAAGATGTCAGCTGTAACTGTCTGTCTCCTACATTCCTGCTCACTTTTTGCATTCATTCTGGCTTGCACTGGAAGCACAAATGCTTTTGGGAGACCATTTCTTACTGAATGCATTAAGTTATATTTTGGAGACGAAAACCTGACTTGTCTTTATCTGCTACCACAATTATTTTACATGAACACTATCATGTGGTATCTAATCAATGGCACTGTCACTCTTCTTTTTTGTTAGGGGAAAAAAAAAAGCCCAACAAAAGCCCAAAACCTGTAAAGTATTTGACATTCTTTTTGTTCTTTAAAGTTCATTAAAGTTCACATAAGGAGGTGACAATTCCATAAGCAAATGTACAGTCTTAGCCTGCTTTGCTGTCCCAGGCATTCTCTCTCTGCCACCTTTCCCTTCTTATTTCCTCTGATATTACAGTTTCCTGCTTTCAGCATTTCAGCTTAAAAAATATTGTAGCATCTATCTTTGAAGCAATGTTTTTAAGCACTATAGTTCCAAAGCACTTAGGATCTTCAGATTATTTTTTTAAAAAACCTACAGAAGTACCTTTGTTGCTTTCTAAATTAATAAACTCTTTGGAATATTTACAGTAATATAAATCTCTAATAACTCAATTGTGCAACTAATCGATATATTTCTTTTATAATTTCATAAAATCATCCTGTCCAGTTGTTGCATGGAAACAATTTACTGTAATTGGGTTTTTAGCCAAACGTATGTTCTGTTTGCTTAAAACATTTAAAAAATAAAAGAAAAAACAACTACACTCCTTAGAAGAAGCATTTTAACATAAAAGTGGGCTCAAGATAGACTCAGCATAGACTGCAGCAGGCCACAAGGATATTGTGAGTTTTGAAATATGTGCACTGACAGCTGGTAGCACAGAGCCATCTATAAGCTTTAGTTAGCTTTTATTACATTGTTAAATTCTATTACCCAGAACTCAAAGTTTTCCATCTCTTACCCTGAAGCTAGAATTAAGATCTTACTCAAAAAGAAGCCTCTGTTTGGGTATATGTATCAATCCACTTGGCTATTGTCCATTTAAACAAACAATAGAATTATTGAAGAATTTAGAGCTCTACCTAAAAGGATTTTTTTGCTTTTCCACCTTTAATGTTGGCATATGATGTTGTCATAACCAGAGAATAACTGTGCCCTTCTATGCTCTTACTTTATTTAGCATCAATTAGTGATACAGTTGCAGCACATCCAATAATAACTAACAAACCCCATAAGAATTTCTCACTATGATAATTATAATTTCTGTTTGCTTGGCCTATTTTTTTAAACAATAGTTTTACAGACTGAAACCCTTAGTAATATGAATATTACTCTCCTAAATGTCCCCTGTTTTCCAGTACCAGAGTGCTGACAGATTTTTGATGCATTTGTTTTTTCTAACAATGCTTATTTTGTATCATTTCTGTTCCTTTTTTGGCCTGATGACTAAAGGACAAGAACGTCCCCAGAAGAATCTGTCTTTTACATGAGTTCAGATAACTCTATATGTTGAGAATGGCATTTTCCAAGGTCACTAATTTTATATCACTTTAATGGCAACTTTTAAAGGTAACATTTACCAAAATACTTTCAGCTCTGCTAATTTTACTGCAGAGAAATCACTGTCTTCTCTAACTGATGTGAAGAATTGTCACCTGGGAAACAAACTAGCAATGCTATTGTAACAATTTCTACTGCATAACTAATGCAGCATAAAAAAGGCTTCTCATATTTATTTAGTAACCATAAAAGCTCAGATAAAATATAGCAAGCATGAGGAGCACAGATTATTTTCTGTATGCTGTGTAATGATTACAATACAGCTTTCCTTTAACAAATGAAAAATTTCATAGAATTCAGAAAGTCGTTTCCCCCACGTTGTTTGTTTTACAGATTTTAATTTTTCTTACCATGTGGGGCATCTGAAGGTGGTGGCAGATGGAGAAAAGTAATGGGAAGACCTGAACCAATAGTTATATACATCTGTCGAAAAATTTATCTTGCTGAGAAGAATTACATATCTATCAACTGCTTAGGCAAACAAAGTTGTTGTGACTTCTGTTTTTTATAACCTCTTTCCTCATACTTCTTTCTTACCCCATCACATTGTACTTGTTTCCTACGGATGTACGCGCAGGAGAAATTTTCCTTACAAGTGCTGTACACAGAACCTGCCAGAAATCCCAGCCATCACTATCCTTTACATAATGACAACAGTGTGCTAAATTGTTTGGCTGCAATTCCTTCCATTTCCTAAATGAAAATTCTTCTTTTCATGACAAGAGGAACGTTGACATTTCCTTTGCTACACCAGTACTGAGTCTTTTTGTTGAATGTTCCTTGCAGTTCTTTTGCCACTGAGGCAGAACATTAGAAAACTGCTAGAAGCTTTTTCTTTTATGCTATGAGACGGGGAAGAGCATATGACCTAAAACTGTACTATTGGCTCCCTGCACTCAGTTTTTTCTCCTGCTAATCCTTCACTAATTTATAAGTGATAGAAATAAGGATAGGAACAAATTTTCAATGTGCAAAGATATAAATAGAGATTTAAACGAAGATGACCAAGTCAAGAATTTGAAAACAGAATGTGGTCAGGTCAGCAGCACGGGGATGGGCTTGGGGCTAAACAAATATTCATAAATGTATGAAATCCTCAGCAATACGTGGCTACACACATGGTTACTGCTGAGTTCTCAGTTCTGTGACCATTTGCTAAATGATCCAGTTTGCACCAGAGATGGCATCACAATTCAAAGTCAGGAAGTTGTTCATCAGACTTCAAGAAGGAATATGTAACACAGCAAATTCACTTTCTGGTTGTCAGCAGCATCTGTTGCGTAGATTGTTACTAACAGAGCACAGACTGATATTCTGATGAGGAGCTGATAGTAAGAAATTTAATCTGTCTTTGAAAAACAATTAGATGACTAAATATCTAATATCACACCCTAATTGGTGCAAAAACAGAGAACCTACTCAATTCAGACGGGAAGTGTTGGCTCAGGTCTTCATGTCAGACCTTCAGATTTTGCTTTGAGTGTCCTGGAAACCCAGAGTCAGTACTTGTGTATGAAATTGAATCAGAACAGAATCTTCACAAAATCATCTTCAGCTAGACCTCTACAATGCCAATGCCTGCGGTTATTAAGTGACTAAAATGTAAAGCCCTGGCACAGCTATGTTTTTTAATGTAGGTTAAATCCCATAATTTGAAGGGCAACAACTCTTTTGTCTGAAATTCATCAAAGGATGCAAATCTTGACATGAAAACTGAACCCACAAAGATGAACATATAACAAGAAACTGTATTAATTTATGAGTACATTAGTCATACAGAAATGCTAGTGTTGTCTCCAAATGGGTTTGTTTCCATGTACAACATATGCTATGCTATCAATGGGTATAAAAACCAAAAGGAAAGAAAACAAAACAAAACAAAACAAAATCATAGGTACATGTTAAAAATAACATGGAGATAAGGGGAGAGTTAGATTAGATACTAGAAAGAAATTCTTTCCTGTGAGGGTGGTGAGAGCCTGGCCCAGGTTGCCCAGAGAAGCTGTGGCTGCCCCATCCCTGGAGGGGTTCAAGGCCAGGCTGGATGGGGCTTGGAGCAACCTGGTCTGGTGGGAGGTGTCCCTGCCCAGGGCAGGGGGGTCAGAATTTGATGATCTTTAAGGTCCCTTCCAACTCCAACCATTCTATGATTCTATAACTATTTTATTAATAAATAAAAATTTAAGAAATTCTAACTGTAAGAGACTAAAACTGCTGCATGAACCTTCTAGAAAGTTTTCAGGTACAAAATTAGCTAGAGCTGACAATATAAATACAATGATTGCTTCATGTTTATAGAAGTAGTAGTAATTTATTTATTTTTCCCCTTCCATCTGCCGACTACTCATTGTGAATCCAACACTATTTATTACTATTTGCTTTTGAAACCAACACATTTTGGAGCTATGCAAATTTACAGCTGAGAATAATTCCTCCAGTTTATCAACAAAATGGAATTATAGAAATGGAATACAGCAGACTGCCTGCCTCCCAGAAAGGAGCTCCTTTGAGTACTGCTTTAGCAAAGCACTTAGGTACACATTTTATCTAAATTCTGCTCTCAACTCCCGCTAACTTCAAGGAGATGAACACGCGCTCAACTGCTTTGCTGCACAGTGATAGGATTAGTCAAGCACTTGAAATAAAGCATGTGTTTACAGACCATACACAACGTGAGTTATAGTTTACCTTAGTGTGTCAAACTGCAAATTATGGGAGTTCAGAAGAAACTCAGCGAGCTGTGCAGCTGATGACAAGGCAGAAAACCGTAACTTGGCCAAGTGTTGCAATGTAAATTGTTCCAACTGATGAATACAAGCAATTAAGAAACCTGTGTGGTTCTTTGCTTGGACTGGAATTTTCTTGGTAGCTGCAACTGTTCCTACACACGCTGCACAAACTGCCAGTGTCTCACCAGGATGAGAGTGGTCGTTTGCTTAAGCCTTATAGAATCCAGGAGTTGGGAAAACAGTGCTGACCTCTTCCAGAAGTCTCAATCAGAAGCCCTCCAAAGGCTTCCCATCATACTTAACACAATTTCAAGGGGTTTCACTCTGCAGTGATGTGAAAGGCTCTTTATCTACCTGGGGAACGTTGGTAGTTACAGGCCTCCAAATGGACTCTGAGCTCTGTCACTCAACCAGTTCTCAATTCACCTCACTGTCCATTTCTGATATGGCTTACAAAACTTCAAGTCTATGATAATTAAAGTGTAACTATAATAGCTCCATGTACTTCCTTGAAACTTGTGTACATGACCAAAGAAAACATTTCATTTCTTTTTGAGTTTCATCCTATGCAGGGAGTTGAATTAAGCATATACACTCTTGCTGAGACTTAAATCTCTTTTTAAATTGATGGCCTATATGGATAGAAGGCCAGCTGGTAAAGCATAATCAAAATATTTTCAAGGCTTCTACTAGGAAAATTTATAATCTCATGTATACCATACTTCCAGAAAGAGTGAATACCCTACAATTAGTGTTATGGTGAGAACATTTAATTGCTTAATCCAAGAAATTCCTGCCAAACTATCTTTCTCATTTATAATGGCCTTTGTTAATCTTTCATGCAATTAATCTTCCTCACACAATGTGTGCTTTCAATTTTTACTCCTCACTGGACATAATTACATTACCACCAGGAAACAGTGAGCTTTCAAATTAAAAGCATGCACAGAATGAAAGCATACCCCACACCAAATATTCTACTAGACTTTAGAAACCCTTAGAAGTCTAATAAAACTCAATTGTTTCTTGTTCATGGTCACTCATGGGTAGCTCCTATAATCTACTCTTATCAGCTGATCACCTTGTTCTTTATACCCTACTTTCCATGACCTTGGTCCCCAATTCACAAAGTGGTATTTGTATTTTTGGCATGGCTTCAGAGAGGAACTTAGCAGCTGTGGTTAAATGCACCTGGAAGCACAATATCAACCATATCTTTCAGCTGATGTCCTGAAGAGCCTGAAGTAAAAGGCACCTCAGAACAGGATGCAAACTAAGTCACCCCGCTGAGAGAGTTGGCAGCAAGAACTGTAGATGGTCTGACACCTTTCTGGCTGAATGAATCCTTAAGTCTTCTATGCAGTTACGCTGGCACAGCCATTCAGGCTGGCAGGGAGTGATTAGTGGAAAGCATGAGATCCTACATTATGTCAGAGAAAGAAATGGGACTGTAGATTTTCAGCTGGATTTCCATATGTTTTTACTACCAAAAAATATGATCATAACCACTGTCAGTGCGTATTCCAGAAGGTATGTTATGAACATACTACCAAATCATGCCTTTCCCCCTTCTCCTAGCAAAATAAATGGAGAAACATCTCATCTATGAGCTCCACAAATTTTGAGGTCGAGGGCTTCCTTAGTCTTCCAACTTCCTAGGCAAGTTCCAGGCTCACTATGTCTGTATATAGGGAGTAGCTAATGGAGGACATGATGATGATGGTATTCTCTCTCCTTTGGCATGCAGTCACTAGTGCTGAAATCTGCAGTTGTTCCAGATTTCTAAGACTGAGGTGTCGCAATACTGAAAGATGTGATAACTGGGACATAAAGGAATCTGGTGACAAAATGGGAGAACTTACGTTTTGCCCGCCCATCATAACAGCTAGAGGAGTGAAAATCTATACAGAATGATGGAGGGGAAAATTGTGCCAACTGGAATATTTACTTTATTTCAATTGATGATTTTTGGGTTTCTAATGGAGTCATAAGTCCTTATTAGTTTCTACAAATGCCCACACATTATTTTATTCTTGTTAGATAATTAGAAACAGTTGCACATTTAATATTTTTATTTAGACTTCCATGTAGTCTTGAACTTAATGCGTCATTGGTGTCGTTCCACTCCATTTAATTACGCCTGTTCTAAAGCTGGCCTTTTGTAATTGTTTCCTGACAAGACTTTTAGAAGACCAAACTATGAAGCAATATTTGCAATGATCACTGCAAGTGCAGATTCAAAATTACAGTATTGAGTTAAAAGCTAGAGGCCTCTGGTTGAGTAATCAAATCTCTTTGTTCCAAACCTAATTGTTTGAGTCTGACTCACTTTGTTCTATTTAAAGACTGACTAAAGACCTGCAATATTGAGGGTTCACTTCAATAAGCTGCTATTACACTTTCCATTAAGGAAACAGAGAATGATATTACAATTTATTTGCAATTTGTAGAACTAGAAAGGTGTTTTATTGGATGTTAAGAGTCATCTGTAATTGCACAACTCAGATCCAGATTTTTCATTTCATAAAAATGCATCTTTGTATTATTTTACTCCCTCTCTGCATCTCTAAAGGTCAATAGAAGAGTCAGCCATCCCCCCTCCCCCAATTGCTATAAAGGACCAAATACATGCAATGAAAACTCTTAAAAGCTCCTATATGTTCCTGGTGACCAATACTGCCATCCAATTGGTTAAGCTTAAACAGCAGTAAAAAGGATGAAGGAAATAGGTCAGGCTATCCTAACAATAAGAAAACCCTCAGGAAATGCACTTAGCCCACCTGTTTCCTTGGTCAGTCAACTCTATTAATCAAAATATTAAAAATAGCACAAGAGCAGAGTTTTAAATCTTGAGTCTCCTGAGAGGTCCCTCCTTTAAATTAGAACCCCAAGATCTGGATGTTAATCCTCGTCTTTGATCCAGAGCAGAAAGCAGCCTGGTTTCTAAAGAAGCAATCAATGGTACACAAGGCTTTTCTTTTCAAGCCTCCAGCTAATGTCAGTGAACCAATCTTATTAGCTATAACCTATTAGCAGGGTGTCTGCTGTGGCATATACTGCTATACCTAGAATAGTGTCACTTTTCTCTAATGCAAGAGAAAAGGAAAATGGAAGAAGTGATGAAAAAATTAAGAACATCAACCTAGTGTGGGAAAGTTACTGTCTCTAGTAACCCAGTGTAAAAGACACCCAAAATCTTCTGAATTTGAAGAGCTTTGTTACAGGAAGGAATCAGGGAAAGGTTTCTATACAATCACTGTATTCAGTGATTGCTGGCAAGGCTAAGTAACTGGATTTTATTTACCTTCCAAAATGTTGCTATCTGCTCCCGGGTTGGGGAGAGCAAGAAATCATCTTGGTTTTACAAAGACAGAGTAAAAACATAGTAACAAAATCTGACACTATAAAACCTAGCAACAGTGTGGAATTTTACCGCTTAAAACTGTGCTACTTATCAACATTAACAGGATAATTGAACTGCATTTTAAGAAATAGGTAGTGCTTGAAATCTCCATCTGAGACTGTTTGCAATTTGAAAAATATATATACATTAATGAAAATTTTAAATAGATAATTCTTTCCAAAAAATAGTTCCCAGTGACATAAAGATACCGTGTTCTGCTGTAAAGCAGCTTCAAGAAGTGTTTAGCAAGATTTACAGATAATGCACAAAAAAGTCTGCCGAGAGAATTTTCCTTTCCTGATATCACTCATCCCAAAAGTCTGGAATCCAATCTAGTCTGTTCCTAAAGATCTGTAGTTTATGAGTTGCTGCAGACTCACACTAAAGTCTTGATTTAGTCCCTGGTGTTAACCATTACACAAAGGTAGGAACAGTTCATTTTAGCCTTTGAAATAAAAAAAAAAAAAAAAAAAAAAAACAAAACAAAACAAAACATGTGTTTGGCATCTCTACAAGTTTAAATTAGAAGTTTTTGGTCTAAACAAAAATTGAAGTGGTGAATCACAACTGTTCCACTTGAAGACATTAGCAACTCAGGTGGGTAGTTGTGTTGTTTCCAAAGCAGCACAGTAACGCAGCTGCTTCAGCCCCAGCTGTACCCTGTAGCTCAGGACCTGGCAGCCAAACGATCAACAACAGACACAAAACCAAATCAAGCACAAGAAGTTATTAGGAAGGGAATAGATAACAAAACAAAACATTGTGCCACGGTACAAAATCTGTGGTATAAGAGCATCTTGGAATATGCAGTTCCGGTGTCCATCTCAAAAAGGTTCAGAGAAGGCAGTTACACTTATTGAAAGCGTGAAATTGCACCAGAATGAGAAATAACCAAGCACAGTAGAGCTCTTCAACTTGGAAAAGAAAAAATCCTACCTGTTTGGCCGTGTCCTCCTACATTCATCCCTAGAAATCACCTTTTGGCCACTGGCCAGGATGGACACTGAACTACGTGGCTCTTTTTTTGGGTAGGCTTTGCTCATTCTTACAGTGCAGCTGACATAACTCTGTCTTCTGCTCCTCCTGTCTCCCTGGTACCCACTCTGCTTCTCAGGCAGGTTCTCCAGGTCGCATTCGCTCCTTTGCCAAGGCACCTGCAGCCTCAGCTAGAAAGTTTAAGGGCAGGTCTTGTATAACTATCTTGCAGCACAGCACTCATATAACAGAAGTGAACAGACACAGAGGAAGTGAGTAATTTTTAGCGCTGAAAATTCTAACTTAGTTTGAAATATAAGCATATTTGACAATAGTTTTCCTGATCAAAATATAACACCACAAGTGTTCAGGCACAGGCCAAGCACAGTGACCCAATGAAGCACTGCTGAGCACCTCTGTATTCAGTGATTTCTGAGACTGGGGTCTTTGCTGCAATGCTCCTTAGCAGTTGGCCCTCTATGATGTCTTGAAAACAAAACAGAAAGCAGTAATAGGGGCCTCTCCAGTAGTTGTAAATATGTGAAAATGCCCAGCTAAATATTATTTCCTCATCACATTTCTCTCACATGCCCAATATTGCCAAGTGGCACCAGTGCTCAGTGCCATCCATTGGGACTTATGGGTACTCAAAGCCACTGCATTCTCAACAATTATCTAGAATTCATCCTGTGCAAATGATGACAAAAGCTAAATTAAATACCAAAAAATTAATCTTCTCTTATTAAATCTTGAAGAACTCTCTCTTCAGTAAATTGCAAGCAAAGACTACAAAACAGGCTGAGCTGTAACAGCAAAATTCCCCAACAATTTTCCTGCTTCCCACCCCCCTGTCACACAGATTGCAACCATTTCAGGAAGGCTGGAAAAAGAATCAAATTGCTTGGGCGGGCTTTGCATTTTAAATGCAAAGCTAAAAAAAATCTCTGTTTCACTGGTTAGACACTCAAAAAGCGCTTTGAATTTGCAAACACTCATCAGCTTTCAGCATCACCAAATCTTTAAAGACACAGCAGTCATTTTAACACCATCTCCAACATCCTTCTCTTTCTCCAGAGGGTAACAGTGGAAGGGGAGAGTGTTTGTTTTTATCATTAGAGGATCATACAGCTGTGACAGTCGGAGTGACGTGAGGGCCAGCAGTGCTTCTCAGCTGTGTAATTGCAGACACCCTGAGAAGCATTTACCTACTTTCCAGCTGCTTGTTTTTTTATCACAGAAGAAGAAAAAAAGGACCATTCTATCATTAGCCCCGATTACGCATTATAAGTAAATGAGCCAAATTGCACATTTGGTGATTCTACAAAAAGAGAGTAACGAGGTCAAGGAAATCAGCAGGAAAGGTGTAACAATATCAAATTGTGACACAAACCTTCAGGCTACTGGCCAATTATCTAAGGCCTGATCCTGACGATGCTGAGTTCAGTGGCTCTTCCTCTGGGTTGTCAGACACTCTCAGCTGGGGTCCCCTTGTTCAAAGTCATTAAGGCTCAAGCTACTACTTTCAGAGAATGCCCTGAATCCGGAAGGCCACTGATGTCAGCATTTCAAAGGAGATGGGCTTCTCTACGGAAGATTTTTAAAGTAGAATCTCTCCTCAAAACCTCTGTTAGGACCAAACATGAAAGAGACAGTCATCTCTGCACTTGTACTGCACAAGTGCTGACTGTACAGTTTCTAGTGTTCACCATTATAAATCACCACATGACATGAGGGTAGCTGGACGGGGGCAAACTGCTTTGTGACTCTGAGGTAGCGAGCCCACCCCCCCAGATCTCACACACAGATCATGGGGTTTACACCACAGAATCCCAACTCCTATTTCCCATGGCCCCATCAGCAAATCTGTCCCTGGACTTTTCTCCCTTTCTGTCACCTCACATCCCATCCCTGGCTGGTCAGACTGGTGGGAGCTCTCTGGCAAGTACTCCTCAGAGAGATGGAGAAGCTGGGATAGGACACTGGTGCTGTGGGACACTTCAGGTGGTAGTTTTTTCCTCACAGCCTGGCACTTTGGCCTCTCCCCTGCATGTGTTATACTTCTCTTCAGTCACACACTCTGATACGCTATCGCCTTAGGCAGATACTTCAAAGATCTGCAAATACTGTTAGTTATTCTCCTCCAGAGACTATTCCATATCTCCTGCTGCTGCTGTTCTGGCATTCCCCACACAACTTGACATGCTGCAGACAGCAGCAACGAACTTTAGACAGTTCACGCACAGTCACAGGGAAATGATACTGGAGCTCTGGTAAAAATGTGTTTTAAGCACTTAATTCAATGCAGCATTTAAGCTCCTCAAGAGACCTGACCGTCGGATGGAGACATGACCACAAACAAGAACTGGTAGAACATAAACTTTCTCTGTAAGTCATCGAAGGGACAGAATCCAGCTCGAGCAATGACAAAGGTGTCTCTCTGCCTGTGGCCAGACAACTGCTTCACTGAATTTTTCACCTTTCTGTGCAATTGGTTCTTTTGCATTAGGAGGTTGGCAAGTGCTGACCTTTTGTTGCGTAGCACAGTCAAATTTAGGTATTAAAGGTGGTTGAGCTGTTTTGTAATCTGACAGTGCAGCCACCCAACTGCAACAACCTTATGTGGCTTGGTTTTTTGGTTTGTTTATTTCTTTCTTTCTCAGACCCAAAGACAACTTGGTGCATAATACAAAATGAATCAAACAGGAATCCTATATTTCAGTGTATCATTTTAACTAATCAAAAGCCCTGACATTCTTGTTAGATAAAGATCCCAAAAACACATTTTGGCACAAATTGCAAGCACGTTGCTATATTGGTGAAATTGTGAAAATCAGTTGGTTTTTTCCTCTCTGTATTTATTAGGCTTTTTTTTTTTTTAATTAAAGATCCAATAATTAATTCTTTGCTCCCATTGGCTGCCAGTGACTCGTACATGTAGTGGGTTGATTCAGCATAACATTTGTTTGAATAATTAAACACTCGTGAAAGTAAAACTAACCCAAAGCATGTTTCAAGGAAAAAGAAATTCTTAATGTGAAAAGATTCCTTCAGGGGACAGAAATGCCAATTCCACACCTGAGGCAAGTTGCAGAGAGTCGAGCCATATAAACTATGTCTTTATGATATTATGATTATTTGCCATGAGATTATGACATTTTTAAAAAAGGTTTGTGTCACTGGGTGATGAAGAGGGAAGAGCTGAACTCAGCAGCCATAAGCAGTACAATTTTTTATGCAAGAGAGTCTAAAATCATCATGAAGAGAAACAGAAACTATGGCATGTGATAAGAGAATTGCCCTCCACAGAGGATCCAGTAACTCTTTGCATTCCTTATGTACGTCAGAGTGGATGCCCAAAGAGCTTTGCGAAATGAGAACTAATAAACAGAGTCATTTTTTTTTAAATTGCTAAAATATGCTGTTAAAGGAGATCCACAGTCTTCAAAGCTTCTGACAACGGAGAAGAAGCATCTCCATTATGCTTGCAATTGCCTTTTTGAAAATGTGCTAATAAAATCTATGATGATCTATACCTGTGTCTGGAAAATGTATTAGGCTGATATCAAAGTGATCCCTGCAAGTATTAATGTTTAAAAACAGATATTGATGAACATCAAGGCATTTTTTCCACTCTGCTTCGATATGGCAGAAGAGTAGAAAATCAATCAAAAGTGTCAGTTTCCAGTCACTCTAATAATTAGATAACAGCATTGTCCTAGCTCTCTGATGCACTATTCATAAGTGCACAGTGTACTTGTGTTTAGAAAGTTGATAGATTTTACATTTGACAAGTATTTCCTGAGGGATAAAATGGCTGGCAGAGACAGAGAAGTCAAAATTTAGTACTTCAAGGAAAATAGTAGTAGAGGAAACAAATTTTTTTTGAAGCTACTGGTTGTGAGTATCATGGTAAGATGGCACTTACACTCTCCTTTAATGAAGAAAATGTAAAAGTCAGTGATGAGGAGTAGACTGAAGCTATTTTGACTTAACATTAAGGTTTTACATATGAGGATCAAATGCCTCATTGCCCTCAGCTTGACATGGACATGAACAGGAGTTCCATTAATGCTTTTATATCAGCACATGGCCCCATCCCTGCAGATAGATTCCCTGCAGTCTTAGATAAGTCACCGGCGCTCTGTACAGTCATCTATTTGTATAGAGATCACTGCAGAATCAGGACCTGTATGCTTAAAAAAGCCCAGTTTGATAGCACGAATTGTTGGCAATATATGTTCCTTCCCTGCTCAAAAAGCATGACTGAAAAAGTAACACTATGAATGAGATAACGTTAGGCAGAGACTTTAATATTACCTGAATACCTGATTTTCTGTGCCAGCTGCAGCTTCAGGTTTCTGCAGCTTCATCAATGCCGTTCATCAGAAATCAGACAGGAAAAATTGGGGTCTTTTGTCTTCCTTTGAACCAGGCATCCAGAGTCTGTCAAGTAAAAGAGATGGCATGAAGCATATCTAATTTTTGAAGAGCTTGTACTCATATAAATCTTTCTATCATGGCTTTCATCTACAGCAAACACCACACAAAGTATTCCTGGAACATAAAAAGGGAGACTATTTCAAAAGATAAATAGGGATTCTGCAGATAAGAAATATAGATTATGATCAAATAAAATGCTTTAGGATGGCATTTGTAAGATAACTTGAGTGAAGACTTTTTTCACAGGATGCGCCTACTAATGACTCTGTTTATTAAAATAAGATCTCCCCTCTTTCAGTTTAAAACCATTAGCCCTCGTCCTATCACCCTGATAGAGTCCCTCCCCATCTCTCCTGTAGCCCCCTTCAGGTACTGGAACAGGCTCTAAGGTCTCTCTGGAGCCCTCTCTTCTCCAGGCTGAACAACCCCAACTCTCTAGGGATTTTAACTTTCTGCATCTGAAGTTACCTTAATACAAATAAGTCATCACAGTTATCATTTTACTCTTGATTGTGACCCAAAATACTGTGGCTTTACAAAAATTAAGTATTCTATACTTATATTCTATACTTAATTTTCAGCACTAATATTTAGCACGCCCAGTAGGTAGGATTCTCAGTGCTTTCTCACTGGTACATTCATGGGATCAAATTTCCAGACAGTGTGTGCTGTCTGAAAGTAAGTAAGATATTACTTACTTCAGAGGATGGACATGGCAATCAAGACTAAAATTTTCTCTGGGAAGGAGAACCAAACCATGAAGCACAGATTATTAGAACTGCTGGGTGAGTGTAAGGTATTCTGTACGGGCCAGGGTGCCCAGACAATCTTCAGAGCTAAATGTCTGTCAGGAAAGTGACTTTCAAAGACAAAATGAAAGCTCCTAAAAGATCTCATATCTTTTTGGAGAGAGCATGTGGTGGAAAGAATGCACAGAATCATTATGGGATTTTAACTTTCTGCATCTGAAGTTACCTTAATACAAATAAGTCGTCACAGTTATCATTTTACTCTTGATTGTGACCCAAAATACTGTGGCTTTACAAAAATTAAGTATTCTATACTTATATTCTATACTTAATTTTCAGCACTAATATTTAGCACGCCCAGTAGGTAGGATTCTCAGTGCTTTCTCACTGGTACATTCATGGGATCAAATTTCCAGACAGTGTGTGCTGTCTGAAAGTAAGTAAGATATTACTTACTTCAGAGGATGGACATGGCAATCAAGACTAAAATTTTCTCTGGGAAGGAGAACCAAACCATGAAGCACAGATTATTAGAACTGCTGGGTGAGTGTAAGGTATTCTGTACGGGCCAGGGTGCCCAGACAATCTTCAGAGCTAAATGTCTGTCAGGAAAGTGACTTTCAAAGACAAAATGAAAGCTCCTAAAAGATCTCAGACCTTTTTTGAGAGAGCACGTGGTGGAAAGAATGCACAGAATCATTATGCAGTGCCTATTACCATCATCAAGGGAAACAACTGACAGGATTTTTTTCTGAGTACACCAGCCTGACCACATGTTGAGTCATTCCAATCCCAGCCTAATAAGATTAAGTTACTCTCTCAAAGCTTTAAAACCACATGGTGGAATTCCCAATAAAAATGTTAAACAGATAACATGAGTTTGAGAGGACTAAACCTGCTATCACGAATAGCTTCATAAATAAGTCTACATGAGTTAGTTTTTTTGTTCAGCTAAACAAAATATTTTTTCTTAACCATCTAGTGAAGAGTGAACAACTATAAATACTAGGAAAATCTGCTTTGGTCAAATCTGTTAAGCTTGAACACACATCCCTGGGGGGATATTGATTATCTCTTAACCTATCTTTCAAAGCTGATCATTAAATTTGTTACATGGGAAAACTATCCTACTTAACATGTTGGCCTAATTCAAGCTTCTGAGCACCCTATAGTCATTCAATTAGAACTAGTTAACACAAATAAGCTTTTGAAGAAAAAAGAATCATATAAGATTATGGGGTCCAAATTCTAATCCTATTACTTAAGTTTCCTCATAGGAAAGATTTATTCTTACAGTCTTAGCAAAACTCTATTGATAAAACACTTTATTTGAAAAAAAGACATAAAAATAAATTGCTTTGCTGGCCCACCTAGGATTAAAGCCTGAGGAATCAATATTCTTGTGTTTTATGTGTTGTAGTCTGATAGCAATTTTTCTTTTTTGCTACTGAGCTGCATTTTGAAAGCTTTTTGAACTACTCACCCTGACAAACAAGCCCCTGACTTCTGATACTGCCCAAGGAACCTGATTTCCTCCAGATTTAATATATTGATTTACAGGGCACTACAACATAGAGAGTCCCATTAAAGGAAAGCTAAGGTAATAAAATTTGTCAATTTTCTACCTAGGCCAGCTTATAAAGAAAAAAATCACTTTTAGAAAGTGTGCCTCAAATGGAGTTTTATAATGGATAAAGAGTCAGATTACTTCTATCATGAACCTGAACAGAACAGACAAGAGCCTTCTATTCCTCTTTGGATGGCTCTGAAGTAGTTTGTGTTGTCCATGACATCTACCTGGAAACTATGACTCTTCCACTTAAAATTAGTTTTAAGTCCATTAATGTATCTCTCTGGGTTTTCACACTATCCAGGTAATTTCTTCACCTATAAAGTTCCAGTATACTAAATTCAAACTCCTAACCTTCTTTCCCACACAGGTCTCCATCCGAGAACATCTTGCCAATACTGCAAAAGTCTATTGCATTCAATAACCATATGGATACAGAAAATACACAAGATTCAGAAAGGCACACATCTTGCTGGCTGTAGCTAAAAAAAGCAGCAGAATGGAGGGGAAAAGAATGGAAGTGATGGAGAATTGTTAGCTATCCTGTTAATGCTTATTAATCACCCACCTTTACTGCTTAGATGTATTAAAAGCTTCTAAACCACAGGAAAGACATATTATTTAAAAAAAACACAATACCTTGGTCAAAAATTATTTTCTTTTTTTATTTTATAAGAGAGATTCTCATGAATCACTCAACATGGTCTCCATTTAGTCAGCAAGGCTAAATCTCAGATGAGAAAGAGCTGGGTGCTTTTCAGTTCTAGAGTTTTCAAAGAGCAGATTATCCCTGTGTGAAATCTAAAGAGCATGTATAATAAATAAAAGAGTAACAGCCTTTCAAAATCATACATTTCAAAAAAATGCTGCGAAAAAGCAGCATTGCAATTCTAACCTCAGGTTGTGTTTATCCAAAGACTATCTAAAGCACCACTGTGTTAGGACTATAAAAGTTACAGATCCAGGCTTTACCATGACTCTTACATGGAATTTGTCTGAACTTGTTTCCACTTACACAGCAGGTCTCATGAGATATTTTCAGGTTTGATAGAGGGTCTTTTCTTCTTCCTGCCATGCACTTGATCATTGCAGACCAACCTCTTTCTATACTTAAACTTATTTAGTTAATGAGTTGTCTGGATTATAATATGGGTATCATCTCCAATTGGAGCACAATCCCAAACCTACTGACTGAAAGCCTCGCGCTACAATTTGAGTAGGGCATAAGCCAAATCCAGCCTAATCAGCTGAAAAAATTAAACTTGGCTTTCTTTTTTCCACTTGTTGCTCTTAAGTTCACTGCTGATGGTGATTTTCTTTTTTAAAAATATTTTCATCCATTATTTTAATCAATACAAATGGGATTTAATAGAAAAACAGGAAATACAAAGTTTTCAATGCTTGTTGAGAACTCATCACTCAAAGTTCAACCGATGAAAACTCATGTCAATTTTAACCTGTTAAAGTTATATACGCATCTTGATTTTCAAAAATTTATAAGCAATTAAAAATAAAGATCTTCAATAGTAAAGTAAGTAATACTACCAATTTTTAATTTATACTTGGATTTGCACACAGAAAGGTCAGGAGAAACCTACTATATTTAATTGATTTTCCTATATTCTTAACATAAGATGCTTCTGTGGTCCTTGGTTGGTAAAAAGCAGTTTTGACTGTTAAGCTTCAGTAAAACTGTGTGACTTGATACTAAGTCAGCACTTACACTTGTGTGTAAATACAAAAATAATTAGAGAACTGGTCTTGTAGTTGCATAAGCCTCAAGAAGATAACATTTCATAACTAGTGATACTGTTTAAATTAGAAACTTGTTGAGAACAAAAATATAGTGGTTTGATTCTGAATATTATCTCCATAATTCAGAATGGTGAGACACCATCTCATTTCACTTAGATGGAATAAATTGACACCGTGCAAAGCTTCAAATCATCTAAATGTGCAGAAGAGTTAAGAAACAGTAGAGTATCTGAAAGTGCTGAGTCTGTCTGCTGACAGTTATAGCATGGTAAACACCAAAGGAAGAATGTTGTAGTTTTGAACTTAAGTGTAGAAAAATCACAGGATTATCTGCATCTGTGATTCAACCTCCATGCTATTTTGAAATGTATACAGGAGTATGCCCTTTAACAGTAAACAGAGTAAATCCACACATACTAGTTCTTTATGCTTCTGATAATTTATTTAAGTGCTACCTTTTAACCATCTATTGCATAAATATGATGCCATAATGGCAATGTGTTTGCTGGTCAAATTATTGAACGAATACCAGCATGTTGCTGAATTTTTCTTTCAAGAATATCTATCAGCTTAAAATGGTGCCCAGAAAACACAGAAATACTAAAGGGTATGTGAAAAGAGCAAAGAAAGAGAATCAATAAATCCACCTGATAATTTTGTAATTGGTTTTCCTTAATACACCTTATGTTCTTTAAGGGCTAATCACAGTGTCCTAGGTTAAATCATACAATGGTATGTGACAATTATAGCACTGTGGGAAATTGCTGTATTTCTGTTTCCATAAATCACTGTGTTTTAATACAGTTGAAAACTTCTTAGACTGTCTGTACAGACAAAATTTTCTCTGACAGATGTACAGTGCAAGAACTATAGCTTTACACTTGGCGTCTGATATAAAAGCTTCAGTATTATTATTGTATTAATACCAGATTAATTTTCCAGTTCTTCTTCTACTCTGTAGGAATTCAAGCAGCCTAGATACCTTATAAGTACCCCTGAGGTGCACCTATTCTTGATATATTAATATGAGGCCCTAAATTTTCTTCTGTCTTCTCTAATAGTGCTGTGTATGTTCCATTACCTCCACGTTTGACATTTACTTTGTAAATATCATAATGCTCTCTGCAGTTAATGTGGCCTAGTCTCACATTAAAAGGTCAGTGTTTAATCTATAAAGAGACACCATAGTTGTAACTGCGGGATTTATGGTCCTTTTGCTGGATTAGCCTAAGTAGAAACAGCCCCCGGCAGGATGGCATGGACACAGAGTCTGATGAGAAATCCACTGACCCTTTGCTGGATTAACGTAAGTAGAAAAAGCCCCCGGCAGGATGGCTTGGACACAGAGTCTGATGAGAAATCCACTGAGGGAGAAACTAGACTTCGCAAAGAAACACTGGATCAACCTATAGAAAGAGAGCACGAGAGAGGGGAAAAGACATTTTTTTCTTGTTCATTGAGGATGTTGCAGTGCTTAATGTGGCCCAATGTAGAGCTGTGCAAAGATACCCAATCACTACAAAAATAAGCAATGTGGTCAGTGCTTCACTTCCCCGAGGCACCCAGAGAAAGGGTTACCTTGAACATTTCTGCATAGCACATCATGGTTCCCGTTCATACCAGTTGAGCAGATAGAGTACCATATCTACAGGTAAAATATCAGGCTTTATCTAGGTATATCATTACATTTTCACTACAGAAAAAACCTGGTCTCTCACCATATACCTACAACACTACACAAAACAAAAGGCCAGGGGGCAAGTTGGATGCTCAGGGCCATCTCGAGGCCAGGAACTCCGTTAGGAGCATCGCGCTGGCCTGTCTCAACAAGCTTCCTGCCTGGACAATGCCCAGGCACAGCTGAGCCTGCAGATGTCAAAAACAGCTCCTGGTAGTCAATCTAGAAGAGGAAAGACCAAATTTGGCGTCCTTTATCTCTCTGTGTAATCCTCCAAGAGTTTCCCACTAGGATTTAATACCTTAAACATCCCCATACGCCTACATGTCACATCCCACAGCATACAATGCATATTCTGAATTTCATACAGTCCACGCATTATTTCATGCTATTGATACTTAAAAATTACTCCCTCCACCCAAACGCACAATTGTGATTTTCTCTTGGGCTACCAAGGCCTGTTAAAAGCAAGGCCAAATGCTACGTATATCAAGGAATGATCTCGGGCTCTGTTTTGTTAGAGGTACAGAAATAGTGCCAGATACCAGTTCAGCAATTATTTGCTTTTTTACCAGACACCATCTATAAGTACAACAGTGTAACATGTGTAGGTCAGCCAGACCATCTTTTCTGTGTATATGGACTTGGGAGGTAGTCACTGGTTTAGAAATAGGAATGTCCTAAGTGGCTTTTGAAACAATTTAAAGAATCATTGAAAGATATTTTTTACCATTATTTAAAGAATAGCCCTCCCCCGCTCTCTGATTTTTTTCTGGCATACTTATAATATCATTATCAGAGAAAGAAAATGATCTCTAAATATTTTTGAAATCCTTTTGTCGTGAAGCACAACAGGGAAAGCATGGTATTGAGGAATGCCTTTGCTTTGATAGGATAGCACAGCTGTGGAACTGTGTACAGCTGCACGCTCTTTATGTTAAGGAACTTAAAATGGTCCAGTAGACTTTTGCTTCAGAATATGTAGTGTGGTATGCAGCAGATCAGGGCCTCACATAGGGCTGAGGAAAATATGATAAATTTGAAGCATAGTGCTTATATTGATAAGCATCCCAGAAATCAAGTATAAAACAACATATTGGCTTCAGTCACCAGCATGACAGCAGTGACAGCGCATCACGACACGCTCCCTGTACAGCTTTAGTCAGCGATAATGAAAATGCCTCCTATCAGGTACCTTTATTTAAAGGATTATAGCTCATCACTACTGCCACTAGGCAAAAACCTCTGATGGCGTGATACTTGACACGAGTTCTGATAGCTTGTTATTACTGGTTTTGACTATGAAAGGCACTTAATGAGTGAGTGAGGGCGCCAGCTGTGCATGCAGGCTGACAGAACAGCCCGCTTTGTGAGAGCGGTTTGGGAATCCTACCAGCTTTCACAGGAGTGCTTATGTCATTTTTGTGAAGGAGGAATTCCTGGGTAAAGGCAGAGAACAAGTGAGACTGTGACTAAAATATCAGTTTAATTGCCAGATCACTGACAAAGATGACAAACTTAAACCTCAGCTCCCCATATACCAGGGTAGTGCTTTATATTTTATACACTTCCACGATGGTGTTCTCCCTGTAACCCCTGTTTGTAGCCACTATATCTTTCCTTAAGTCATGTCAGAAGACATTTCCTTCAGTAGGCCAGGTCCTAGCAACTGAACCAGAGTCACTTTCTCTGATTTTTCCTGTCAAAAAAATCTAAGGCTGAGCACAACACAGACTAAGAATATCTGTAGACGGGAAGCACTGTCCCCACGCACTCCTTTTCTCATGGGCAGAACCCAGGGCTGAGCTTGTCACTTGTAGCAGACCTCCCTCAAGACCTCTGTCCTTCTGCTGACACCCAGGCCACGAGTTCACAAAGCTCCGTGGTGACACGCAGTAATTTTACGTGGAGTTCAGCACGTGTAGAAGCAGGACTTTTGAAGCATTGCGGCCCTGAGCATTGGGGTAACATTATGGTGCAATAATGTCTTGAGAAATATTCACCAAATCATCTTTTCAGTGACATATAATATTTTATTGCAGCCCTGAGCATTTGGGTAACATTATGGTGCAATGTTTTGAGAAATATTCACAAATCATCTTTTCAGTGACATATAATATTTTGAAATTGCAGTTTTCTCAGTACAAACATACTAAACACTACACTACAAACATGGGATATGTCTTATGGGATGTTCTTCAGGTCTGTGGCTTCCAGAAGCACAGTGATAGAAAGAAGAAGGAATGGTTGGATTCTCAGATAAAATTAATACACTATCTGGTGCATCTGAATCACATAGCACAGCTTGTCTAAGAGAAAAAGAACAGAAAATAATACCAACTTATATTGTTATTATTATTTATATGCAATTTATCATTTTAAAGAAAATAAGACAATTACAATTTTCTAGTCTTGACTAGGTATTGCAAGAGAACTTAACATAAGTTTTGTATCAAGTCAGTAACATGCAGTTCATTTGGCATATACTGGAAAGACATTCAAATGGCTGAATGGATAGAGAACTAAAACCCTGCCATCCATCTTCCATCATAATTGTTACAGGCTCAACTAAGCCACTGATAAACTTTGAAATATTTTGCAATCAGTATACCTGCCATCCATCTTTCATCATAATTGTACAGACTCAACTAAGCCACCGATAAACTTTGAAATATTTTGCAATCAGTATCACACAGTATCAAATTTCCGACAGCCTAAACCCAACCCAATATAAAAACAGTCCCTTCAGAGAAAGACTGTCAAATTCGAGTGCAACGTATTAAAAAAATTGTTTTCATAAGCTAATATCAATTATTCCATAAATTTGTCACTCTTCTTAACCACAAAATAAACCAATTGGCCAATATAAAAACAGTCCCTTCAGAGGAAGACTGTCAAATTCCAGTGCAGAGTATTTAAAAAATTGTTTTCATAAGCAAATATCAATTTTTCCATAAATTTGACACTCTTCTTAACCACAAAATAAACCAATTGCCACTATTTGTCTGTTTAGTTTTATATCAGAAATTCAGACCCAAAGCAAGCTTTGAATGGTTCTCTACTTGATAAAAATGTGACCTATTAATACTTAGCGATATTACCTGACTCTATCACAGGGATGGCTGAACAGTCCATTCCATCAGCCAAGGTGACCTTGCCAGCAGCCTGTCTACAGAGACAGGTGGTAGCTACTTATTTCCAAGGCCTACCTCTCCCTTCTGCATTTTGTGGCTGGAAGCATTTTGGACATGATAAACACTCCTCTCTCTCTCAAGGTTTGATATTAATCAGGTTACATTAAAAACTCTCTGCTGCTTTCACACAGCCCACTTTTTTTAATGACCTCCCCAGCATTGTCAACGAGTAAAATTGGAATTTCTCAAAGTGCTTATCCAGAGGCTGCCCAAAGTGAACATACACACCTAACCTATACTTTCTAATATATAACTTATTGAATCACATTACCCAGAGTAGCGAAATGCGCTTGTAGCAACATTAACCTTATCACAAGATTAGCTACAGCACTGTGACTAGAGGTCTATCGGAAGTAATTTGTCTTGTTTTGACCTGTCATGAGATCACTTAATAGGAAACTAAATAGCCCACAGAGCTTAGCACAATTTCAGTCGATTCAGCTCTTTGTGGTCACAGCAATGCATCCTTTTGTCTGAGACATGCCTTGTAGGCACTCCACTTGCTCACCCTTTGGTATGCTTTGATCTTCACTTTGGTATGTTTTTATACATGTCTTATTCCCTCAAGCCTTGAAGGGGCATGAACCTTATTTCTAAAATGAAAATGGAAAATGTTTTTCAATTGGTTTAATTGATTTTGTCTGAGGTCTAACAGATGGACACACAAAACACATTTAAGACTTAAAGCTGACCAACTGGAAGACCTTGGGAAGGGAGTGAAGACCTCGGGAAGGGAGTGAAGACCTCTCAGATAATTAATTTCCACAAGCCTCATAAAGAAGCAGAGATGGTGTCATTCCTGACAATCAAAATTAACAAAGGAAGAGGCAGAAATGGCATCGTATCTTTCTATTTACAAGCAAAACACAACCAAAATCTTACCATCACTACAGAAAGAAGAAAATTTATTGGCTATCAGTTATTGCATTGTCGCTCTGACAGACTGAATGGATAGCTATGGACCTACCTACAAAGAAAGAATCTTCTTTTCATCCTTCTTAACTAGGAGTAGTGCTGCTATACAGTGTTTGTCTAAGACTATTGTAGACTGACAGTATCCATTTAACCCTCAGAAAATTCCAGAGAGTGACCACCCTTGCTTTTCCATTCTTCTGTTCTCAGCCCTTACTTCTTTTTTCCTTAGCAACTGAAATAATAACAAAGGGGTCATTTTGTACCTGTCCCATTGCTACCCTCTGTGTTCTTCACCCACCAGTGAAGAATTTGGTGTAACTTCCTACAGCAAACCCCTTGACCAATCCAGTAACTTCATGTGGCATTTTCCTATGCTGTTTTTAAAAGCATTAGCATCAGAAAAAAAGAAAGAGAGTAGCAGCTTTCTCCCAGATAAAACTTGCATAACAATGCTGAAATCTATCCTCAGAAAAAATGACAAAACATTTGTCAAGGAGAAGGTAGATCTGTACGAGTAAATTGAACATGACCAGGGAATGTGCTCAAGATGCTGAAAGGTCATTGCTCATATGATTTAATTTTTGGAACAGCCTTTGGCATGCTTATGTTTCACAACCACGCTTTACCAGAGAATTCCCAGATGGTATTTCTCAGGTAATGTTTCCAAAAAACAACAGAGAGGAAACCATGCCATTTTGGCATACTTCCCTGGCATAGTTCCTGGGCATTATGCCACCAGGGTCACACCTTCACACTCTCACACCAGCTCCCCAGCAATGTAGAAGGCATGGCATTGTGATATTAAAAAATGGCCCCTTTCTGAGATCTCTCACTTTTCAAGACTCAGACAGCAAAGACCAAGTTGTCTCACCCAGAAAAGAGGTGTGTTTACCTCTGCCCAAAATGAGCTGGGGAAGATGGGAGAGGGATCTGACTCCAACTTAATCATCTCCACCAGCTATGCTGAGCTGGTGTTTGAAGACTCCACACAGCCACTACCATACACAGGAATAAATCTAAAAGTTAAAGCTGCCTTACTCAGAGCATGAGCCTGGCAGAGTCATTATTTCAGCATAATTGGAGCAGGCTTACACCATATCTCTCTCACAGTCAGAGTCACACTGAGGCTACAGTTCTGCCTCCCCCAGCTCCTGGTCCATCTGAAGCATTTTTGAACCTGCAGATGAGTGTGGAGGTGCCGAGATGAGCCCTGCCACATAGGATACACCAGGAGGCCAGGAGGATACACACTCGGTCCTTCTCAAAGTTTTTTTGTATATTTAGATTTAACATTTATATAAAATAAAGCTTGAACATAGTTCAGATTCATGTTACAGTTTTTTAAAAAGGAGTCACTAAGACTACTGGCTGGTAAGATAAAGGTGGCACCTGTGTCAGGGTGGCACCTGTAAGAAGTATGGATGGTGAGAGCTTTGATTTTGTGAGTTTGTGTGACAAGGGAAACTATTTTGTAAAAATCCATCCCTCTAAAGTCTGGAGGGAGAAAATGGAGAGGTGTCATTGAGAGGCATAATGGATAGAGAGAGAGACAGAACAGGAAAACTGCCTAAAACCAGACAGAACTTAAAGTGTAGTGACTGGAAGAAAGAGGAGGGACTGTGGGTACCTGCTAGAGGTAGATTGGCAGCGTGTGGTACAGACAGGGCACTTACAGACAAGCAAAACCCAGAGAGCTCTGAAAGAGCTGAAATCAGGATCTGTATTGCGTCAGTTCCTGGTCCCTGAGGTATCATCAGCACCCTGGGGGGATACAGCTTCTCACTATATGTCTGTGTATACATCCATAGTGCCTGGTTACACATAATGGGTCTGAACCAACCCATAAAGAAGTACAGTGAACGTTTTTATGAAACGCATAGAGAGAATTTTACAAAATGAACAGAGAGAACCTACAGTTATCTTGGTCTCGCTTCTGAATGTCCTTTCACTGCATTTTCCCTGCAGTAAACAATATCAGCAGAGCAATCCAATTTTCTTGCAATAACATTTCCAAGTGGATCTCAGGAGGGTCAAATTCTTTTAGCCATGTGTGCTGTTGAGTGCAACAGCCGTCTTTATTTGTGTTATACCACAGGGCAGATGGCCTTTTTCCAAATCACCCCATATGTATTTGACAAATCATGGAGACATTCCTCACATGCCATGAAAAGTAAGGACTTAGCATACTGAGTACCAAATTTGCGTCTTATTTTTCACAGTAAAAGGGTTTACCCTGCACTTTTATAGGCTCTTATCTGTTTTCTGTAATAATAAATTTATAATGCTGCCCAGAACATTTGGGTTTTAATCTAGAACAAAAATTGTTACTGGAATGCTGTCTCATCAGTAGTTATTTATACAGTGGTCTGCACTTATCCAGGGCAAAAGACAAATAGCAAACTAAGAAGAAAAAGCAGCCTAGAAAAAATATTCATCAATAGAAAATTATCTATGGCCTTACAGAGGATAAAGATGGAATAGAAGGTCAAAGAAGTGATCACTTACACCAATGGAAGACAAACCCCATTAGGATGACAAAAGTATGAAGCTTCTGTAAATCATATCTAATGCTTACAAGTGTGTCAAATGTTTTTCCCAACATAAAACAGAATAGTTCTGCCGCTCTCTGAAACAGCACTTGGTCTAGCTATTTCCAGCAATAGCAATCGTGCTAACTGCTCTTGGTCTAGCTATTTCCAGCAATAGCAATCGTGCTACCAAGGGCAAATGTTGAATGAGACATGAAAATCTGGCCATGGCTCTTGGCTTGCGTGGCAGCTGAATGGCAGCATATTTGGCCGTGATTTCTTCCCAGTGTGCCAGAGCCCCAGAACAGATTCAGAGCTGATTTGAAGGGAAAAGAATTGTGCAGATGTGCAACAGCTTGATGTCATATTACAGCATATGGCATCCCAACATAATGATCTTTATAATTATTCTGCCACTGGTCTTCACTTTCTGAACTGAGTTTCACAGAAGCGACAAGAGCGCATTAGTGGGGGACAAATTGCTTATCCAAATAAAAAAAAAAAATGAAGTTGGAGGCCAACCAAAAAATTTACAAAATCTTATTTGATTCACTGATTTGCTAACTAAATGGTTTCTAAATAAATCTTTTTTAAATGTTTGCACTGAAATGTATTTCAACTTACATTTATACAAATTTTAAGAAAATAATCAAAACTATAATAAACTAAAAAAAAAATATCTATTTTGCAGTCTCAGTGAAAGAAAACATGTTTTCTAGGCCTGTTTTCTCCAGTTCATCTATCCTCTCAGATATTATCTCTATGATTGAGTTTTCACCCTGCAATGCCTATTTCTCTCTGTTGACTAAATAAAAAGTTCAGATATTTTTACCTCTATTTGGTAAAATCAATTTCTCTCTGACTTACAAATACAGATAAATGACAAAAAACGATACCATCATACTAGTAAATGTACATTAGAAGTCTTTTAGTCTTCTTCTGTTTAAGAGTCCAAGAAAAATTCTCAGTAGAGCTCTGGACCCCTGTGTGGTAAATGTAAACCTACTGACAATAAACTATTCCTTAGTAACCTTTTAAAGACCTCTTGTCTGGAGGTACATACGGATCACAGACAGAAAACTGTTGTATTAGAAATAGAGAAAGGCATATAAAACCTATATGGCAATGAAATATAATCCAGTTCAAAAAGCACAATTTGGAATGCAGTAAGCTCAAAGTATTGAGGTACAATAGGAATGCGCTTTCAAAGTCTGATTACACTGTGAATTTATTCCCATATGTGCATAAGATAATGCGATAAGCTCAAAGTATTGAGGTACAAAATAGGAATACGCTTTCAAAGTCTGATTATACTGTGAATTTATTCCCATATGTGCATAAGAGACAGGTGAATAACTAAATTGTGGAGTCTATGAGCCATTAAAAATAAATAGTGTGTCAGAATGTAAGTTTAGTCACAGAGTAGTATTTGAAACACAAACAAGGGACTATGGAAAACTAATAAACCAAGCATAAAAACTGCTACTGCTTCACTGATGCCACATCCCACAATCTCATGTAAAGACTAAGTAAAATGAATGAAAAAAGGAAAGTGAAGAGAGAAGCCTTCGTGTGGCATTTAAAGAGTGTACTGTTCTGCCTCCAGTTTGCACTAAATACAGAGATACTCTGATAACCTTCCCCATGTTGAATGGGACCTACAGAGCTCCCAAAAGACCCTTAAGCATTACTGTGTTACTCAGTGGGAGCAAACAGCATAGTCTCATTCCCTGGGCTCAGAGGGAAGGCAAGAGGATTATTTGAGAACACAGCAACATGAGTAACACCAGCACGTCCGTCTGTATCTGCTTATATCCCAAAACACACTTCCAAAGCAGAAAATTTCTGTATGGGCTGACAAAGTCTGATAACATCTGAGCTTGTTGCAAATGAACGGAGAATGCTATGAAGAGATCAGCAGTGACTGCTGCTCAGAAGCCTCAGGTGAAGTCCAAAAACCGGAAAAAATCTTATGAAGAGTACCTATACTATCAACCTGTTCCCTTAGTACACTGCAATACACCTTGGAGCCTCTGCAGACTTTAAATTCCTCTGTCAGACAAGAAAACTAAAGGTCTACAGTTAAACAGCATGAATTCTCTTCCTCCTCACCTATTATAAATACTACTGATTTGTTTTCTTCCAGCCAAGATTATCGAACATTTACCAAATTACAAAAACTATACTAAATATAGAGCATATATTTTTACATACTATACTTATTAAATATCATAACTGGCAACATTTAAACATCTCATAGTGGAAATGATGGCGCATTTAGTGTGACCTGGACCTCAACTCCATGACTCTGTGGATGAGTTCAGAGTACGAATGTCAGATGTCAGCTCCCTGCATATAACCATGTTGACACATCACTGAGCATAACCGGAAATGATGGTGCAGAGTTCAGAGTACAAATGTCAGATGTCAGCTCCCTGCACATAACCATGTTGACACATCACTGAGCATAACCATATACTGCCTTTCTTTTGGGGTGAATTAGCCCAGGAGCAGCTCCACAGATCAATACATGACTTTGTCCAGCCCAATTTCAAATCTAGGTAAAGGAAAACAAGCCTGTTCACATCTGGTCATGTGCACATACTCTCTGGGTCTTAGGGTATTTTATATTTTAAAAGCTAAAAACCCAATTGATTTCCAATCAATGGCATTCCTCATATCTGTAAAATGTCACTTAAGATGAATAACCCTGGTAGTGTTTTTGCTACTAACCTCTTCAAGGAAATGACATTTCTAAATAGCTGTTGTATCTGTATTTTTCTCCAGGAACATTGCTAGTTTTAATTAATATTAATGAAAAAGGAAAAGGACAAAATCCTTGCCTGAAGGAGAAAGCAATTTAAAGTTAATGGCCTTTTAAAAATTATTGGTGATTTTCTTACAAGACCCAGAGGCAATATTTTTCAATAATATTTGTGGTTGAACTGCTTGGGTTTGGGGTGGTTTTTTTCAGCATATTGTTTATATTTCTTCAGAGCATCAAAATAATTTACTGCTGCTTGTATATCTCTGTGTTTGTGTGTGCACATACGCTGTGATTTTTGTATGTAGTCAACTTTCTTACAGCTTTACAAAACTGTAGTGAGTTTTCTTACAGTCACCATTTTTAGCCACAAATGGAACTCAGATGAGACAATCACAAACAAGCAATGGTCACTGATAGCTACCTTCCTCAAATAAAATTAGTGATGACATACTAATTTCCCATATCCCCACGCATTTATGATAGCTACCTTCCTCAAATAAAATTAATGATGACATACTAATTTCCCATATCCCCACATCTTCAAGTGTCAGGTCTGCTCTGTATCCTCAATGGCATGGCTGCTCATTTTATGTTTCTATTGTGGATTACGTCCTCTCTTGGATGTGGCAGTCTTCAAGTGTCAGCAACTCTGTATCCTCAGTGGCATGGCTGCTCATTTTATGTTTCTGTTGTGGATTACGTCCTCTCTTGGATGTGGCAACAGTAATAATGTATATAAATGACAGCTCACAAGGACAGAAAAATCAGCTGAAAGCTCTGTTAAGTTTGAATGAATCGCCTTGCTTTAGGTGGAAGTCAGTTTACTGTACTGGTAAAATTTCAGCTCTGTAGTTCTGAGTTTAATGAAATGAGTGTACCACTTGCTAGCAAATGAGAAAAGTTACCTGCTTTTTCCTGACCACATGATATAAGTTAGAGAAGGAGTGATCAACCTTGTTCATGAAGAGCCTCATGCAACATTTTTCAGAAGACTACAGCCACACAAAAAAGCTTGCATACCACTAGGAGCCCCAGCAAGGGGGACTCTAGGAATAGCTGAAAGAGCTCCCCTGGATCCCACTGTCTTGTCAAAAAAGAAACTAGTATTTCACTGTTTTGTGCTGCAACAGCAGCTCTGAGTTGCCTCCTCTTCCCAGAAATGCCAGTATCACTGCACCATTTTTGCCAATTGCTTGATCTGGCTTGGAAGAAATAACTCAACAGTTCAGATGCATCTGGCTCAGGAGTCATTGGTTGGACCCTTTGACTCTCTCCATTTGAGTGCAGGGATAGTTTGCTTGTGTTCTGCCGGGAAAGTTGCAAGAAAAAAAATATTTAGGGATCAAATTCTGAAGTCCTCATTCTACTAAAATGTACACAAAGAGAGCTTGTGGGTTCCTTCTGTTATTTACAGTGCTGAATTTTGTACTCTGACACTATAAGTCACAAATAAGGGAAAAAAATATTATCTTCTAAAATACATAAAAAATACTGTAATTTAAAACATTTCAGGTACATTCCAGGATCTCCAAAATAAATTCTGGCTGTGCAGGTAGGATTAAGTAGATGCTTATTCTCAAGCATGTTATGGATCTTTACATCCAATGCAAGGCTGCTGTACAGTGCTGTTGATCAGTACAAGCTTTTAAACTATGCCAGAGAGCAATCAGGTCCTTTTACTGCCTTTCCAGCCTTTGCCCCTTTTCCTGTACTCTTTGCACAGCGCATCAAGACAGCCTTTCTCTTTGTTACTTTCCTTCTTTTAAAGAATTTGTAATCTTTATGAAATGCACGTACCCCTCATGTTTTTACTTGCTTTTTGTCATTATGATGGCAGAGAAGCAATTCCCACTTTAATCTTAAGTCAATAATTAATGAACAGAACTAACACCACAGCCTAAGACCAGGAGATTTAGCGATTTCATCCCTCCAGGAAATGAATCAGCAAGATTTGTTTACTGAATCTCTATAACATTCTTGTGGTACCTAAAATCAAAAGACAAAGACAGCAGGGAACCCTTCCTGATGTGTGTGTGTGTACATGTACACATATTCACATAGAAAAATGCAAAGGCAAAAGTTAAGGGCTTTACTTTTAATGTCTCAGAGCACTGATTATTCTAGCATGCTGTATAATTTGAGTGAATTTGCTTTTCAGTCCTGCTCTGGGATTTGGAGGAAGGTGAGATATTAATATCTTATATAGTTCAAGTCTAACACTGATTAAGTAGGACAACTCACCTCTCTCTCCACATCCTTTCCCCCCTGCACTTGAAAATTACCAAGTCTCTCTTGCTGCCTCACAGGTTGTAGCCAAGGCCAGCCATTAAAGGGATGTCAACACTTCATATAGTTCATCTTCTGGCAATGAGAGTGTAAAATTTTTGAACTTAGTGATTTCAAACAGAATAAATCAACAGAGCTGTAAATCTTGGGGGTTTCTGCTAATCATTGCCCTTGAAAGAATTCTCATTATAGGGCATATGACAAAGGTGTCAGAGGCTTCTAATAAATTCATACTTTGGCTATAAATCTAAGCATACAGCCATAGGATGACTTTACCTATTCACTGGTGATAGACCCACAAAAAAGTTAGAGAGATATTGAAAAGAAGCAGAGATGCTATCATAACTCATTATTGTAGTTCTTTTTAGTTTAAAGCACCCTTTTAAAAAGTGACTTCAGTACTTCGATATCAGAAATAACTCCAAAGAAATGCAGACAAATGTGCAGAATTGATGGAAAACAATCCCAATCCCTGGAAGTTGCCCCATCCCTGCAGGTGTTCAAGGCCAGGCTGGATGGGGCTTTGAGCAACCTGGTCTGTTGGGAGGTTTATCCTCCATGTCCCCTCCACTGACAGAACTAAAAGAACTATAGTAGGTTTTTCATGAATTTTGAGAAACCTTACTAAGGCTCAGAGGTTGGACATAATATTTTTCATAGACGTGAGGTTAAAAGGAACCAGAGAATATAATTCTTAAAATAAAACAAAGGAAAAGGGTTCTAAAAAGTGCACTTGCACACACAGTACTGTCATAGTGAAAATAGTGTGAGTTTATGTATTTTGAAGTTACAACACATCGTATGTTACAGTCAAACAAAAAAGCAAAGAGCTCAGTTGGTGTTACAAGCTAATCACTTCAGGTGTTCTTTAAGACATAAAGGACATTGCCCATGTATTCATGTTCTTTTTTTACATTAAAGTTAATGGAAAGATTATGAATGAATACATTTTAAAAATTCGGGTTTTTTCACTTACAGAATTTAAGGTTTGATCAATTTGTTGTGAAGACATTCGGCACAAACATGTTTTGGTCATCAGAGAGAAGTACATGAAAACAAGGATTACTCCAGTGAGATTCGGTTGTTATTATCATTAATGTTATCTTTTAATAATGGTACCTAATGGTTTGTGCAGATTTATGTCATCAGGCAGGAGAGCCAGAATTTGATTCCGATCTCTCATTCACTTATTAGAATCAACCCGAATATGTCAGGTCTCAAAGAACTGAAGTGTTTGGCTTAATTTCAAGTGCATGGCTAACTCCATTAAAGTAAAAGGTTCATTTTCACACCTGCTATTTAAAATACACTGCGGAATCATGACAAACTGGTAAAGGTATCAGCAAATAGCACACTGTTATATGGGAGATTTAGGGAGGTAACACCCTCCCCCCTTCCCAAATTTCACATCAAATAGAAAACCAATGAGATTAAGATTTAGATCCTTACTTTAGGGCACTGATTTGGTGCTAATCAAATGGCATTTCCAGGGAAAATACAAATAGAAGCAATTAGATGATTACTATAATGGAAGTTGCAAAATCACGCCATCCTAGAACTCATTTGAATATCATCTTACAAGGACTGTGTAAGAGTAAAGTGAACATTCACTATATGTAGAAGACTAACTTGCATTTTCCTGAATTCAGGGCAAAGATTCTCATGCAATTTTACTGCCTTTCCAGCCTTTGCCCCTTTTCCTGTACTCTTTGCACAGCGCATCAAGACAGCCTTTCTCTTTGTTACTTTCCTTCTTTTAAAGAATTTGTAATCTTTATGAAATGCACGTACCCCTCATGTTTTTACTTGCTTTTTGTCATTATGATGGCAGAGAAGCAATTCCCACTTTAATCTTAAGTCAATAATTAATGAACAGAACTAACACCACAGCCTAAGACCAGGAGATTTAGCGATTTCATCCCTCCAGGAAATGAATCAGCAAGATTTGTTTACTGAATCTCTATAACATTCTTGTGGTACCTAAAATCAAAAGACAAAGACAGCAGGGAACCCTTCCTGATGTGTGTGTGTGTACATGTACACATATTCACATAGAAAAATGCAAAGGCAAAAGTTAAGGGCTTTACTTTTAATGTCTCAGAGCACTGATTATTCTAGCATGCTGTATAATTTGAGTGAATTTGCTTTTCAGTCCTGCTCTGGGATTTGGAGGAAGGTGAGATATTAATATCTTATATAGTTCAAGTCTAACACTGATTAAGTAGGACAACTCACCTCTCTCTCCACATCTTTTCCCCCCTGCACTTGAAAATTACCAAGTCTCTCTTGCTGCCTCACAGGTAGTAGCCAAGGCCAGCCATTAAAGGGATGTCAACACTTCATATAGTTCATCTTCTGGCAATGAGAGTGTAAAATTTTTGAACTTAGTGATTTCAAACAGAATAAATCAACAGAGCTGTAAATCTTGGGGGTTTCTGCTAATCATTGCCCTTGAAAGAATTCTCATTATAGGGCATATGACAAAGGTGTCAGAGGCTTCTAATAAATTCATACTTTGGCTATAAATCTAAGCATACAGCCATAGGATGACTTTACCTATTCACTGGTGATAGACCCACAAAAAAGTTAGAGAGATATTGAAAAGAAGCAGAGATGCTATCATAACTCATTATTGTAGTTCTTTTTAGTTTAAAGCACCCTTTTAAAAAGTGACTTCAGTACTTCAATATCAGAAATAACTCCAAAGAAATGCAGACAAATGTGCAGAATTGATGGAAAACAATCCCAATCCCTGGAAGTTGCCCCATCCCTGCAGGTGTTCAAGGCCAGGCTGGATGGGGCTTTGAGCAACCTGGTCTGTTGGGAGGTTTATCCTCCATGTCCCCTCCACTGACAGAACTAAAAGAACTATAGTAGGTTTTTCATGAATTTTGAGAAACCTTACTAAGGCTCAGAGGTTGGACATAATATTTTTCATAGACGTGAGGTTAAAAGGAACCAGAGAATATAATTCTTAAAATAAAACAAAGGAAAAGGGTTCTAAAAAGTGCACTTGCACACACAGTACTGTCATAGTGAAAATAGTGTGAGTTTATGTATTTTGAAGTTACAACACATCGTATGTTACAGTCAAACAAAAAAGCAAAGAGCTCAGTTGGTGTTACAAGCTAATCACTTCAGGTGTTCTTTAAGACATAAAGGACATTGCCCATGTATTCATGTTCTTTTTTTACATTAAAGTTAATGGAAAGATTATGAATGAATACATTTTAAAAATTCGGGTTTTTTCACTTACAGAATTTAAGGTTTGATCAATTTGTTGTGAAGACATTCGGCACAAACATGTTTTGGTCATCAGAGAGAAGTACATGAAAACAAGGATTACTCCAGTGAGATTCGGTTGTTATTATCATTAATGTTATCTTTTAATAATGGTACCTAATGGTTTGTGCAGATTTATGTCATCAGGCAGGAGAGCCAGAATTTGATTCCGATCTCTCATTCACTTATTAGAATCAACCCGAATATGTCAGGTCTCAAAGAACTGAAGTGTTTGGCTTAATTTCAAGTGCATGGCTAACTCCATTAAAGTAAAAGGTTCATTTTCACACCTGCTATTTAAAATACACTGCGGAATCATGACAAACTGGTAAAGGTATCAGCAAATAGCACACTGTTATATGGGAGATTTAGGGAGGTAACACCCTCCCCCCTTCCCAAATTTCACATCAAATAGAAAACCAATGAGATTAAGATTTAGATCCTTACTTTAGGGCACTGATTTGGTGCTAATCAAATGGCATTTCCAGGGAAAATACAAATAGAAGCAATTAGATGATTACTATAATGGAAGTTGCAAAATCACGCCATCCTAGAACTCATTTGAATATCATCTTACAAGGACTGTGTAAGAGTAAAGTGAACATTCACTATATGTAGAAGACTAACTTGCATTTTCCTGAATTCAGGGCAAAGATTCTCATGCAATATTTTCACCCTCTGACTGTTTTCTTGAATAGGATGTTAAGCCTCAATAGAGAAGCCTTGTTGAATCACAAAGTCCCAAAACATATAAACTACACACCACTAGACCGAAGAAAACACTTTGTAAAGAGCATTTAGAAACAGCTGTAGACAGAAGACTGGTTGGAACTTGGAGAGACAGAAAAAAAAACTATTTCTGATAAAAGGTTGGGTAAAAGCTAAGTTTCATGTAGTGTAACATGATGTAAATGTTACAGCTTGTGCTTGATAACACACAGCAGAGATCCCTGGCATATTCACAAACTCTTCAAAGACTCGTTAGAAATGTTTGCTCTGCAGGTATATTTTTTAGTTTTAATGGCTCAAAATGCAGCCTCTCTTTCCCAAGGTATTCTGTAAATGCTGTCATTGTTGACATTACAAATGAGGCAGAGAAGAAAATATGGGGACATAAGAGTCTAATAATAATGAAAACTGTTATCTGTACCATGAGCATTTGGTGTCAGATCCACTTAGGATCATCACATATTTTTCCCAATAGTCTAATCATTTGAGCATGCAAATGATTTTTCAGCAGGTACTTCTAAGGCCCATTACAGCTATCCTGTCACTTTGAACAACAAGAAAAGAATAAGGAAATTTTCAGAGGTGATTTTTTTATTTTTTTTAATGTAGATGTCAATGTATGGTTACAAAAGAAAAAATAAGGAATAAACTTCAGCAAGAAGTTTGAGTAAGCACATGAAAATATGGATATTTATCTGAACCTTATCTAAACCTACAAAGATATCTGAAACCTGATGAAAATCAGGCAGAGCCAGACAGTTCAGGAGATTCTAGGGCTAGAACCATCTGTTATTTACTACAGGTGAGGTCAGGTCATTTCAATTATGGGTTAAGTTATTATTGGATGAATATCACTGCAAGATCCCTCTTTCTAAAGGAGCTAGAGAAGATACAAGGGTAAGTCCCATCTATCAAATAGGGGTAGGCTTCTCATGTCACTTTGTCCCATTCATTTTCACTGGAAATATAGCTTAGTTCTAAAAATTATACAAAAGCAGGAAATTATTAAAGAAATGTTTCCATGCTGCCCTAGGCAAGTCTGAGACTGCTGAAGTTTCCTGTCAGAAAGCAGGGAAATGCCAGCCTTGAGTAAATTCATTTAAGATAAAGAAAAGTCAGGCTTCTTTTTCCACACTGCTTGATTCAGGCCAGGAGTTTAGTATCAGCTCCTAACATGCAACTGCTTTTCTTTTCCCCATCGATGCTGCGCTGTTCTCAGGCAAATCATTCTTGACCTGAGATTGTATTTTTAACATGAGACGACTTCTCTGGCAGTTGCTGAAACCAGGACATTTACATGAAAATTTCATCGATGCTGTGCTGTTCTCAGGCAAATCATTCTCTGGATTTGACCTGAGATTGTATTTTTATCGTGAGACAACTTCTCTGGTAATTGCTGAAACCAGGACATTTACATGAAAATTCAAGTTACAAAACGGAACTGATTTTTGGCAAAAATATTCCCAGTGCAATATGATAGGCATAGGACCAGATGCAAGGAACATATCATGGCTGCTATTTCACAGAAGCTACCACTTCTTTCCTTTTTCTCTCTGCAGCGCAGCACTTCTGCCATCTGTTCCAGTCATTTTAGTACAAAGCCAGCACCAACACATTCAATTCCTGTGTTCTCTCTAACCTTTTGAAATATAGTTGTAATCACCTATAAAATGTGAAAAGTCCTCACCCTGTCTTCTCTTATAGACATCTGATTTCAGCATTGAACAGGCATTATCAGGAGCGTAATTCTCCTTGGATCCTTCTCTCAGGCATAACCTGCATGTGTGACAGTAGTTTCCCCACCCTGTGTCTGGTAGCTAAGGCTCATCTCAACACTCATGTTATCCTACTCCTGTCCCAGCTGGTTCCCCTTGCTTCATTTCCCCTTCCACTTCTTCATCTCTCTGCAGCTCAATGACACTACATCGTACCATCAGGCTTCTCCTACCTTTCACTTGTGCGAAGCAGACAGGAATCTGGTTCCTTTTGCACGCTCTAACAACTCTTCCTTTTCTCTCTGGCTTTTGTACAAGATGATTTCCCTCCACCTTCTTCCTCAGCATATTTATCTTATATGATATTTTTGAGTCAGAGGAACGACTGAGCTGCATGAGAAGGGCATACAATTGAAGTCTGGCCAACTCCTAAATACTAATTCTCTCAAATACTGGAACTTATTCAATAATACAAGTAATTTTCGTGGTTGTTGAGAGTTCTGAATTGTTTCTGCATATTAGGTGGCGTCACAGCAAAAGTTAAAAAGATCTTGGGAAACCCTGGTAATTTTTGTAGTGCCACATGCTCTGAATATATAAAAAAGCCAGACAACATATTTGAACGCAAGTGGCTGATAAGAAGATCTTATTTAAGTAACATTGCACAAAAAATTCTGTGAATACATTTGCCATAAAGGCTGTGAGAGCCGTAAAGGATCTAAGGAGAGTTATTCACTTCACAGAGGCCCCTACAGAAGAAAAGTATTTTTTTCTTCCGCTTTGCTTTGCAGAAGGAAACCACATTGCAATGAAAAAGCTGGTTAGACATACAGAGAAGAAGAATGGATTCTGCCTGCTAAGGAAAGAATGGATTTTCTCCAAGGACCTCATCCTAAGCCAACCTGAGAAGAAAAGTCAGTACATCTAAAGTAAACCATAATTGTACTAATTTTACTACAATAGTCTCTTGAGCTAAAGAAAAATATTATTCCAAAGCGTTAATCACTGGGAAAAAAAAAAAAAAAAATCAGTCTATTAATTCCCTACAGATTAAAGAAGAAAATATTAATTTTTTTAAGGTATTTGGTGGTATTTTGGAACTTAACTTCTTTATCAGATCTGTTGGAATATGAAGATGAATATGATTATTTTTAAGGTATACCTGCTACAATTCTTATCCAGGCATTATAATATTACAGTATGATAACATCCTCATCTTCTATCTTAGATCTTTCAGCTTTTCATCATAAAGCTTTTCATCTGCAGAGTCGACTAATTGGCTTATTGCCAGTTCTTTATTTCTTCATTAGCTTTCCTTCCTTATCTCTCTCATTCTTCAAACACACACCCACTCTTTCAGGAGCTTGCCCCCTTCATCTATTCTGGGCACATGATCTTCAAACTCCACCCATTTCCAGTTTAAACTGCCTACTTGTTTGCTTCCTTCAGAATTATCTCTGGCCTTGCATGCAATCTGGACATGCAAAAACCCCACAAAAACCCAAAAAACCCCATCCCATACAATTTAAATCTATCAAGCCTCTAACTCCTCTAAAACTTTCCTTTCCTAGGATGTTAGAAAAATTTTTTAGATGTTAGAAGACGTGTTTGATAATGACTGGACAAAAAAAGAGCTTAGATTGTTGCCTCGAATGGTGATATAAGCACTTTTTGAGTAGCCTGTGATGCGTTGCTGAAACTTCAGATTCTGGAGCAGATACTGCCTCATGAGATCACACTGGTTATTCAGCACACCTGAAGCCTTTGCTGTTAAAATACAGCTGTCATTACATTTTACACCTACAGCTCTCTCTCTCTCCTTGGTTCTTGTTTATGTGAATAAGATCAGCGTGAAAAAAGTGATGATCCACCAAATTTCCTCACTTCTTTCCAAGATTACAAGTGAGATTTTAAAATCCACAAATCAAAAATTAGGCTGGCAGGGAAATTGTAGAATTCCAGATATGCAGGAACTGAAAGCATATTTTGATATAATGTTTAGCAGGAGCATCACAAGGACTCTGTTTTTTTGATGTTCAAATCCTTCTGTTCTCCTGGAGTCTCATATGATGGCTCTCCATGAGAATCCAACAGCTCTGATGTAATAGGGATGCTATCCAGAGATCTAGCCCCATCTTTTTTTGGAATATAAAAGATATTACACAAATTCAGGAGGTGTAAAAGTGATATATTCTTGTTTGAATTCCTCTTTGGACATCCTCAATCCTAGAGCATTTTGATTTTATCTTTTAAGGCACATTTTCAGCATAGTAATTTGACTATCTAGCACATATTCTGGTTGAAACTTGGGGAACTCTGTGCTTTGCTAGCTACAGTATCACATTGAAGAGTGGTTAGAAAAGGAGAAAATTAGGCACAACGTAGTCAATAATAAACAAAAACTTAAGCACAGGGAAGTAAAATATTCTGATTACAGTAAACTGTTCTCTTTTTGCAAGGAAGACTGTTATGGGAAATACTGATATAAAAGTTTTTGTGTTCTTAGGCTTTTCATACAGAAAAATATGCAATTTGTAGAAATCAAATCAGTTAGGATGTTAGATGTGCGTCTGGCCTCAGCAGTTTCTCATCACTTTAACAGTCCTCATTCTACATGGAGCTAAGCCGTGATATTTCAAAGATGCAGGAGCTGCTGCAATAGTTATTCAGGGTTTTATTCATTAGGGCACTCCTGAATATTATGTAAACCGAGATGAAATTCCCTGCCTGAGGTAACAGCAAATTCCTTGCTGTTTTCAGAAAGTCAGACAAACATTGCTGAGGTACAACTTGTGCTTATATTAGAAAGAGAAAAATTCATGAAGTTTTCTTTTGAGCTGAGCCATCACGCTCATAATCCTCTTCCCTCCGGTTACATCCAAAGTACACTTACATTTTGACAAGATTTAGTTTGTTCTTATGTTGCGATGAGAGATGCCAGATTCAGGCTGGAAAGCAGATGGAGTCAAAACGTATCTGGATTTCTATCTCTCCGAATGTTTAACCTTTTCCTGGGCAAAATTTTGTCCAGGTATAATTTGGGGATCTGAATCATATGGCAGAGACTTCAACATGGCTTCCACAAAAGGGAGATCAAGGTGTTTAGAATTTCTTTACATTTAGCTAGTAAGAATGCCATAGAATTCCAGATTATGCAGGAACTGAAAGCGTATTTTGATATAATGTTTAGCAGCAGCATCACAAGGACTTGTTTTTTTGATGTTCAAATCCTTCTGTTCTCCTGGAGTCTCATATGATGGCTCTCCATGAGAATCCAACAGCTCTGATGTAATAGGGGTGCTATCCAGAGATCTAGCCCCATCTTTTTTTTGGAATATAAAAGATATTACACAAATTCAGGAGATGTAAAAGTGATATATTCTTGTTTGAATTCCTCTTTGGACATCCTCAATCCTAGAGCATTTTGATTTTATCTTTTAAGGCACATTTTCAGCATAGTAATTTGACTATCTAGCACATATTCTGGTTGAAACTTGGGGAACTCTGTGCTTTGCTAGCTACAGTATCACATTGAAGAGTGGTTAGAAAAGGAGAAAATTAGGCACAACGTAGTCAATAATAAACAAAAACTTAAGCACAGGGAAGTAAAATATTCTGATTACAGTAAACTGTTCTCTTTTTGCAAGGAAGACTGTTATGGGAAATACTGATATAAAAGTTTTTGTGTTCTTAGGCTTTTCATACAGAAAAATATGCAATTTGTAGAAATCAAATCAGTTAGGATGTTAGATGTGCGTCTGGCCTCAGCAGTTTCTCATCACTTTAACAGTCCTCATTCTACATGGAGCTAAGCTGTGATATTTCAAAGATGCAGGAGCTGCTGCAATAGTTATTCAGGGTTTTATTCATTAGGGCACTCCTGAATATTATGTAAACCGAGATGAAATTCCCTGCCTGAGGTAACAGCAAATTCCTTGCTGTTTTCAGAAAGTCAGACAAACATTGCTGAGGTACAACTTGTGCTTATATTAGAAAGAGAAAAATTCATGAAGTTTTCTTTTGAGCTGAGCCATCACGCTCATAATCCTCTTCCCTCCGGTTACATCCAAAGTACACTTACATTTTGACAAGATTTAGTTTGTTCTTATGTTGTGATGAGAGATGCCAGATTCAGGCTGGAAAGCAGATGGAGTCAAAACGTATCTGGATTTCTATCTCTCCGAATGTTTAACCTTTTCCTGGGCAAAATTTTGTCCAGGTATAATTTGGGGATCTGAATCATATGGCAGAGATTTCAACATGGCTTCCACAAAAGGGAGATCAAGGTGTTTAGAATTTCTTTACATTTAGCTAGTAAGAATGCAAAAATCAACTTCACAGTTCCTTAAATTTCCCTTTGTCTACAAGATTCAGATAATACTCCTCATTTGTCACATCTTTTCAAAGAACAACTGCCCTGTTGAACATACAGCCCCAATGGTATAATGAAGGTCTCCTGGAGTCTCATATGATGGCTCTCCATGAGAATCCAACAGCTCTGATGTAATAGGGGTGCTATCCAGAGATCTAGCCCCATCTTTTTTTGGGGAAAGCAAAACTAGGCAGAGTTTAAACACCCATAATTTAGACAATATACAGTTTAGCTACACCTCACGGCCAAGACTGGATACATTTTACCTACTTTTCCATTTAACATACTGTACTGTTAAGAACATTATCCCTAGAAGGAAGAGAATTAATTTTTTTGTCTTTTACAGTAACTTAGAGTTCTAAACACTTCCCAAGAAGCAAAAAAATCCATGTGAATCTCTCAAGATCGTAATCATGACATTGCTGTCGTGAGGCAGAGAGATTAGGCAGATCATGTTAGTCAAATAACCTTGGATATTTGTTTTCTGAACTACGGCATGAGCATTACTGAAACATATTTATTTGCAGCGTGTCTAATTTTGGTGCTTTTATTCTCTTTGCTTCATTGCATTGTGCTTCCACAGATACTCCAATAAGTCATTTGCAGGAAAGCACCTAATTTTAAAAGTTCAAGGTGACCAACAAGTAGCTTCTGAAATATATCTGGAACTTAGATATCCAAACATAATTCCCATGGTACATTTATGCCACATCAGCAGCAATGTTTGGTGTTGATGAGACTTGGTTGAGAAGTTCCAATACCAGCAATAGAAGGGAGTCCATTAGCCAGGCCTGCTGAGGCAAACTCGGTGGGACACCCTCAGAAGCTGCTGCACACACTGCCTATCTGATGAACCTGGGGTGTCCTGACAACATCTAACAACAATGACATTGTCCTTGAGTAGCCACTGCCATCACTTCTTTGTACGCTATTGTAAGGGTTGCTGTTCCCTGAGATATGTGATGCATCCTTCTTGGGTCTGGCTTCTGTAAAATGTCAACGTGTGCTCCTCAGAGCAAGAAAAGCTCGCTCATCCGAGCAACCCAAAATATAATGACCCTGCTTAAAGTGCTACTAGACTTTATTCTTGGAAAACTCTTAAAGGATTGTGCAAAACACAAATCCCAATGCACGTGCCAGTACCACTGCCACAACTATTATTATTTCAGTGTTTTCTCCTCAGCAGAACGAACTCTGATAACACTACAACAGAAATGCCAGCATATAGTAGCAACTTCTAAACGGATTATAGAGAATTGTGCCTGGCATGTCCTTTCCCCCCAGAACTGGACACTGCTTGGGAGAGCACCAGTAGGCACAGACAAAAACCACACACCAGGGATCCTGTTTCCCATTGAACCACAGGAACAATGGTGGTACAGGGCTCAAATCCATTAAGAAAGTACTTTGTTCAGTTTAGCAGCAGATGCGGTCTTTAAATGCGAACTTAGGTCCTGAAATCTTTAACATTAATTACCTAGACCATTCGCCTTCTTAGGTAGTTAATGGAAATCAAATTAATTATTTAGTATTTACTGTTTCTCCTTAAACCTATAAACGTGCAAAGTGTTAAATATTAGGCTATTTTACAATGAGAGGAACAGATTTTCAGAAAACCTCATCAAGAATAATACAACTGAATCTTCCTAAAACAAACAGTATTTATTTGGAAGAAAATACCTGTCTCAATTAATATTAATATAACATTAAATAAGAATAAGCAACAATAAACCTTTTCATCAGTAGAGCTCAAATTGCCTTTCAAAAGAGATAACGATGACTAACTGCCATACTAAGTGATGTCAGGCAGCTGAAATCACCCAGCAGGGAAGCCAAGAACAGGGTTCAGCTCTCCTGGGATGCAGCCCCGTGACCCGATCATTAGGTAATGCTGCCTTGGTTTTCTGTTAGCAAATTATGACTTTCCTACAACCCCAATCACAACAAACTTTCCCCCAGAATGATTTAATTTTATCCACATTTCCAGGAGGACTTAAAGCAGGTATATGTGCCAATCTAACTTCAATCTAATCTGAATATACTTCCAAAGATAACTTTTTTATTAAAAAATCTAATAATGATAAAATTTCCCAAGTGAAATATTTGGGAATGAATTATTATTTATATTTTTCAATCCTAAAGCTTTTAGAACTATTTAATTTTTTAATCTACTTAATGAAAAACCTTATAATCAACACAGGCTATGAAGAAGACAGGCTATGTCACATGAAGTCATTTTCTTCCATAAAACACTTCCCGATCCACTGTGGATTTGATTGTCTGTAGATGTCAACAACTACTGATCAAAACTTGCTTTCAACAAGAAATTCTACAACTATGAACTTTTGCTTGCATTTAGAGTAAAAAAAAAAAAAAAAAAGTCCAAATGTTAAGAGTTTTCCATAGGTCAGAAATTTCATTTTCCAGCCGTTTTTCCTCATGGATGCATTTAAGAATTTAAAGCCATTAAAAGTTTAGAGCATTTTAGAGCCATTAAAAGTTAAATTGATTTGTTAAGGAACATGCAAGTGCATTCTTGCACTACAACTTTGGCAGAAGAAATCACTTTGCTTATTTAAATCTCTGTTCTTACTAATGAGATTTAGTAAGTGTCAGCCTGGACACAAGCAATTCCCGCATTCAGAGGTAAACACATTAAAGATTCTGGGCATAGAAAAAAGCTAAATGTGAAATTTAATTTCTTTTATTTGATTGGTGAAACATACACCATGAAGCCTTTTTAATATTTCCTGAAAACTTTTAAAACTGAAACCCTCTGGAGGAGGGAAGGAAGTGCTGCTGGGCATGGGTACAGCTCTTGCAAGTGGTAGAAATGATAAGGCTGGTTTGCAAACCTTAAGATTGAAAGTAAACAAAATATTCTAAGGAGGGCAAAGAACCAAACAAACTTCCCAAGCAGCTCCTACAATTTGGAGAACACTGTTTTCTTTACCTCCAACTTGGCCCACAATCCCATTCATTTGACTGTTAAGTCAACTTCATCAAGGAATGCTAATTTGAAGACACTGGATGCTACTGTCCAGGCCGGAAAGACATCCACAGAGGCAGCTCAGGAAACAAAGCCAGGACACTAATGTAAAGAGGAACATGCCAGGCATTTAAAAAATAAATAAAGTAGAAGAAATAAAACATCCCTTGAAAGACATCACAAGGGTATCGGATTAAGTGAACAACTGTACCAGACAACAATTCCAGGAAAGCACAGCTCAAACTGTATTTCCTATTATGCAAGAACAGGTGCAATTATAAATAAACAGTACTTTTCCCCATAGTGATTAAAACATTTGTTTTTCTATCACAAAGCCAAAGAAAGTAAACAGACCCATTTTTAATGCAGTACATAGGTACGACTTTACGGTGCCAAAACTTGCAGTTTCCTTTTAAGATCACAAATGTAAGACAGAGCAGATGCAAATTTCCCTATGATTTGTCAAAAATAGTTTGAGCCACAAGTGTTGAGGGAAAAAAAAAAAAAAAAAGTATTTTTTCACAGCTTTAATGGCAGTGTTGTCCTGTATACACAGCTGGCTGAATAATGAACTATACTTGTGAGTAATTACCCCACCATTGACTCCGGTTTTGTGGTGGTTTTTTTTTCAGCTGCCTAGATTCTCTCCCTCTAATGAACTTCTGATTCAGCTTGAAATAAAAAAAGCAATGCGAATTGTTTTCCAGATGGAATATGAGGATATTTTTATGGACTGGTGTTGAAAGAACCCAAAATGTCTCAACACATGTTTACAGGAGAGATGCTCCTACCCTTCAAGAACAGGAGCTTGAGAAAAAAAGGCAATTTATGTCCAGATGGAAACACACAATTTTTAAATTGTTCCATTCTTCCCTGCAAGATAATTCAAGGCTATTTACTATTGGACTAAGCCAATGCATTTGGCCTTGAATCAGAAAGTTACCACAAAGCAGAAGATGTGTAGTTAGTTTCTGCAGTAGCTTAACTCCACTAACTTGTTTGGTGATCAGCCCTTTATTTTAAAAATGTCATTAGGCAGATTTTCTCTTTTTTGTTCCACAAAAAGATCTAGAAAATACAATTCCAACCAGTTTTTTTATACTCCATGATCTCAGTTCTTGGCTAAGGCCAGCGATACCACAAACCCACCCATTACACAGAATTGAATAGGCAGAAGGGAAGCTTTCTTTGTTTTGCATTTTATTCATGTGATGTTCAGCTGTTAGAACTTCTAGAAAATCCTCCCTTACTACCTTTTATCCCTCACTCAGCTGTGAATAGCAGGAGGTTAAGGGCAAACGGAGTAAGAGTTACTGGTAGGAAGCATGAGCGGGTGGTTCTGCACCAGGCAGGGATCACTGGCTGTAGCGAGGGTTCAGGTTCATATACAAAGGACTGATAAGCTCTAATTTGCTGAATCCTGAAGGCTCCACTAGTTTATGATGAGTGACGCTACCAAAGAGCTTTCTGCAAATTTTCTGATCAATTTCTATTAACGTATATCGAGGACCAAGAGTACCTTGAGCACCACAGAACCCAAAACCCTAATTGCTGAATCATGTAAACCATTAAAGCCAATATCAGTAAATAAGTATTGTATCTAAGGGATATAGTATATATTTGTGCCCTACAGTTTGTTCTAGTCTTAGTTGATCAACAGCAAGACAAAAAAAAAATTAGATTTCACTTATTCATAATCAGTCCCATGTCTATATTTGAGAAGTTATTATAAAGAAAACATCAGCGTGTCCATCCAACTGTGCTCACGTTAGAAAAACCTGACAGAAGATAAGTCTTCACAGACACATTACAGAGATGTTTGAGAAGACATCTTACTGGAAATGACTGGTCGGGGGGGCTGTTTTTTTGTTTGCTTGGTTGTTTTTTGACTGTAAAAATGTCAGCTTTCTCAGGTGACAAAATATTTCAATTCATGTGGACTCCAGACAGCTTGTTTTAGCATGGGGTAGGGAGGCAGGAGGTGGGGGTATTCAGATCAGGCTTGCCAATTTGTTTCCTTTTATTTAAACAACTGCACTAATTTATTAGATCATGTTAGTGATCAGTGCAGTTATTCTCAAATAGCAAGGTGCCAATCAGGTTATAAACTATTACCAACTCCCCCTATATATGGAGGACTTGTTTGTTGGGTTGTGCTGGAAAATGGAATAACCCCAGAAATACAAAGTACCAGAGACATAATAGGAAAGTGTGTTACAGAGGATTCTTATGTGGTCATTCACTGGTGTTTATTAATTTGGGCTTGCTATACAGCTGAGCTAATGGCTCCTCTCAGGTTCCCATGAATGCCTTTGTCACCCTTTCTTTGTTTTCTTGGTCTCTTCTGAGCTCAGGTGCAGCCCCAAACTTCTGGGCCCAGTTCCCCACATCCAAACGAATATATTCTCTGGACACCTGGAGCATTAAAAGGTAAGGCAGTGATAACTACAGCATACTGATAAGTCCATGCTAAATCCAAACAGCATTCACATAGAGTGACACAAGGGTGTCCCCACACCCTCCAGAGAATTTCTAACCCTTGTAGCGTGGTTCAGAAATCCTCAGGCTGGTAATTTAGACCTAATAGGACTTAAGCTTCAGCTTTGTGCTGTGCAATACCACATAAGCTGCTTTTGGAATTTGCTGGTCCTGGAAACCATACAGCCACTTCTGTGAAGGACTATGCCTAAATTAATAAGCCTACCTAAACTTAACCTGTCTCTGCCTGGAGCCAGCTTGGATTTTTCTGCACCTATAAACAATCTCTACCTCATTTAAGGAGCTCACAGATAATGGAGATTATATATTACATACTGTCATATATTACATGAGAGTATCTAAGCACTAAAAAAATTGGCACTGCATGAGATTTTATATAACCTATGAGATTTTATTCAAATATCATTTTACTGGTCTGGGATTCAAGTGGACTTTGTTTTTTTTTTTTGCAGGACCGAGTCAAACAGGTTACATTTAGCTGTTATTTGACTGAGTCAAACAGGTTACATTTAGCTGTTATTTTCAGAGGTGACATAGAATTGCTTTACTTCACAATTCACAACCCTTTACATGGAAATCCTTTGCTTTGTCTATGTCTCTCTTCAGGGCACAGTCTCTCACTATGTATATGCAAAAATTATTACCTTGAAGGATTTTTATATTGCACTGAGGACCCATTTTTTCACTCGTATATATTAGTACACTCAGAAAGCTGAGAAATATTGAAAGGAAAAGACTGATTATTAATTTACTCTAGACTTAACAGTGGTGCTGCTTCCAGCAAAGATGCATTTCTAATACCAAAGGGTAAAAGTCTCATTTTAAACAGTTCCCGATCTCAAGTCATCATTTAGATACACAGTCACAGCTCCACCTGAAGCACCTGAGCAGTGCACACATGGGTTTTCCTCTGAATTCAGGTCATTTCCTCCTTTTCCAGCTCTGTCTTATGCTGAAAGACAAGTTTGAGACCTTATACCAAATAAAAATTGACATTCCCCCGTTTTCCGGACCTGCCTTTTCAATATGAAAACAAAGATCAAACAAATATTTCAGACTCTCTTTTCTCTCCAAAAGCTTATTTGGCTCACCTGGCAAAATCAGTTTATGTAACAAGCCTTTGTGGTATATGATAGTGGCTTATTTTCTTTGGAATGAGGATATGAAAAAGCATTTTTAGAAAGAGCTGAGGTTAAGATCTTTTTATTCAAGTAAATATTGAACACATTCCTAAGAACAGCCCTTCAGATCTGGAATAGGTTCAAGAACAGTTACTTAACAGTCTGAAGAACAAATAACTCTTAAGTTTTGATTTTGTAAGAAAAATGTCAAGAGGCAGATTGGACCTTGATCATACAATAGAGAATACTTTGAGTTTTTTGGTTTTCAGGTGGAGAGAGAAATACCCAGGGTGAAGAAGAACACTTAGCAGAAATTAAATCTAACCAGAAGTGATATCCATTACGAAGACGCTCTTTTTTGGTTGTGCTTCTATAAAAACAGTAATCAAAGAGTAGCCCAAACCACAATTTTTATTCAGAGCAACACAGAGACAAAGGAATACCAAATCCTGAGATTACCTGTAGGATTCAGAGACCACACATCTAATGAATGCAGGTGGAGTTTTGGGCCAGAATTCTCTTGCTCTTTGCTTTCAGACACGTGCAACTCTGGATCTAAATTACGTTGCTGCCTAAAAGATCTGGGCAACCTATTGAATACTGGACAGACTACTGGACTCAGATTCCAGCTCTGCAATCCAACTCTGTCTTTAAAACAAATGAAGCAAATCGAATATACAGACACATCAATGTAGAACTGTATGTTCCTTCTAGAAAACTAATTATACTTCCATGAAACCAATCTTTTGCATGTATTGCATCTCTTCATTATCAAAATCCCCACCTGTACCTTTTCCAACCTACTTTTTTTTGCCTCCCTTAACACCAAAGACTCCCCCAGTTTCTTCTGTAGCAAGTTCACCCAGTCAACAAGACTTGAGACCATTAAGTGCTAGTATCTAAACGGTATTTACTCAATACAATGGCATGTGCTGGTTCGATTCATGATACAAATCCAGTGACATATCAGCCAATACGCATGTTTATAAATGTCCTTCTTTTGATCAACAAGGTTAGATAGTACTAGGATCATTCATATTGTACATGGTAGACCTTTGTCCCAGCCACAGCCAAAATTAAATACCTGAAGCAAAAAAACAGTACAGTGAGTACTCTGCTCTAGTTCATGCTACTCTGTGATTATCAAATAGACAGGAAGGACTGAGAGACCTCAAGTCAGACTACACAGCTTGAATTTTTTCATCATGTTCCAAAGCAGGCTAACCTTCCTCAGCCTTTTCTATAGACTGGCTCTTCAACTGCCTCACTCACTAGTCTCCTGTGAGCCTGAGGGCCTAACCCAGAGGACATGAGTTCTGCAAAGCAACAAAGCTCCTTAAACACAGGTGTGGCTGGGGTGAATACCTTGGTCATCCTGAAAAACCTTCCCTTCGGCAGAGGAAGAGGCTGGTCTTTCTCCACAGTCATTAGGCTCTACTGGAGTGGGGTAAGAGGCACACAGAGCAAGGGGCTGTGCAGTTAGCTGGGATGCTCGCACTAAGAACGAGTAGCTGTTGCCACACATATGATTTTCTAGAAGCAGCAAAGTACATCTTTAAGGTGATACTTCTAAGAACAGCAAGAGAAACACCAGTCAGAGAGCTCCTGGGAGCAGAAAAAGCCTCTTCAGTACTTTAGGTGTCAAAACCAAGTACCTTTAATTGAAATTAGTTTGACTCAAAAGATGCAGAATAGAAAAAGCACCATTCTGTGTTTTTATATGTTTTTAAATAAAAGTGTGATTCATTAGTGCTGTTTTAAATTGAAGATAGGAGAGTTGGCAGACAAACACACACAAGTTTTGTCAAGTCAGTTGTAATCTAAAGCAAATGAGAGACATCGGACAGATTCAATAAAACCCGCTGTCATTCAGTCTCATATTATTTGTTAATACACTTTAAAAAACAGCCCAGTTTGTCACTTGAAAGTCTATGGACTGTCACTTTAACGTGAGTTCTTTTTGAAGCAGTTTTGTAAAATCACAATGCTGCATCTGATGGACCTAAACCTGAGTGACGATATTCAACCAGTCCAATTGGTCTTGGACTTCTGCTTAAATAATTTCCAAAGCCCTACAAATATTCAAACACACTGCCCTGTTGAATTAACAGTAGCATTTCTGCTCAATTCAGCGGAATCCACAGAACACAGCTAATCCACTCCATGTGGATGCTTGTTAAAGGGTCAGAGCACAGCAAGAGACAAGATGCACTAAGCAGGAAAAAAAAAAAAAAAAAAAAAAAAAAAAAGAGAGGAAAAAAAAGAGAAGCTATTAAAATAAAAATGATGGGAAAGCTAGAAATAATAATAGCACAATCCATTGCTAAATGACAATTTCATAGGCTTGAAGAACATGATTTGGAAACATATAAATTAGATTTAAATTATTTAGAATATTCTACAATGAAACAAACCCACTTTCTCGTTACACCTTACTTGAACACTACAGTTTATTTTTCCTTTGCTAAATATATCCAGCTTTCCTTTCATCCATTCAGAACGGCTGGATCCTCAGCTAATTATTACACTGATGTAGATGTCAACAGAGTTAGATCTGACCTATCAACTACCTTTTTCCTATAGAAGTTGAGACAGAATGACAAATCCATTCAGAAGGGCTGGATCCTCAGCTGGGCTAATTATTACACTGATGTAGATATCAACAGTTAGATCTGACCTATCAACTACATTTTTCCTATAGAAGTTGAGACAGAATGACAGGAGTTTCTTCTTTTTCCCAAATTCAGAAACACAAGCTTTTGAAAGAGTGTGTTTTCTGAAAAAGCAATACATTGTGTTCCCATTCAGGCAGACTAAAGTATATAAAATTCTAGCATTACTACTACTATTTTTGTTTCTAAACTCACAAAATCCAAAGTAAAGTTATGAACTTGCTTCGGTAAAACACTAATTACCTCTGTTTGGCTCTGACTTTACGCATGGAACAGCATTTAGCAAAGAAATAATAAAATATGAAATAATATTCATCATATAAATATAATTCTCTATTATTCATTAGTATATATCTTAAGTCTTATATAAAACACAAAGTATTATATAAAACACAAAGACAAATTTTATTACATAAATTTATATTTGAAGTATCAGACACTCAAACATTAGTAAATTTGGGTAATCAAGAAAACAAAAAACCCCATGTTTTTTTTCATTTCTTAATTAAAATAAAGAAGTTTCACTTATGTAACCACAAGCTATTTCAGGGGTCTGGCTCATTTATTATATGGGTGAATTGTGTTTAGTGGGGCAACTGTCCAATATTTTGTTTACATTTGGTTTTGTAAGCTTGGTTTGTAGCCCACAATTCAAACACTTTTATGGAGTCAGAGCTACTAATTTAAGTGAGGACTTGTCTGTTTTTACATATGATTACCTCATAAGGAAGGTTAAGGAATATTATACCCACAAAACTAATAATAATAACAACAACAAATGTTCATATTGGACACTGACTGCAAAACCACTAGCACTTCAGATAATTCAGGAATCACACTTTAACATCTGTAGCCTGACTTGTCAGAGAATACAACATATTTCAAGATCTGTATAACCAAAATTCTGACAAACTAAGCTAAGTGAAATCCATGTCCCTGGTTCAACGCAAAGCAGCATAATTTTTCAACTAATCAGTTCTTTAAAAGAAAATTGGGCAAAGTTTTTAGCAAACCAAAGTTAATGAACAATTTTTATATTTTTTTCTGAAACGGAAAAGCAGCAAAGCACATTTTAAACCTCAAGTCTGTCCATGCTTTAATTGAATAAAAGAGCTTCTTACAGCAGAAAATGCCAAAAATGCTTTAAATGTGGGAACTGCACTGCTCTAAATATGGGCATCTGTGTTCTTTATAATGATGGAAAATATCCAGGTATTCTTTGGATTAAGCATTAGAGCAGTTTAGAGTGCATTTATGATAATCCACTGAGAAAGTCTGGGTTTCCCACTGGCACGAGAAATAAATGCAGACCGCAGACCGCAAGCTTTTCCTTGAGGAACAAAGCATCAGTTTGTATTATATCTAGGTTAAAAGTATCCCTGGAAATGGCTATAGTCACATGAAGCAAGTCAGCTGAAAGAAACGGTAGTAGGCTTTATAAGCTGTTTTGTTGTGGTTTTTTTTCCCCCAGTCACAGGAATATGAAGTAACGTTTTTGAAGTAGAAAGAAACCTTGGCATTTGCAATGCTATAAGAAAATATAAAGAAAGACCAGCAAGACCCGAGTCCCTTGGAGTAAATCTTTCTTAAGCTTTGTGGCAGAAGACTGCAGTGAGCACTGCAGCTCTTTCTCCTGTGAATTAATGTATTAGCACTAGCATTTTTACTATTCCTTTTCAAAGCTGAGATGGGATCTCCCTCATTTTTTCATGCATTCAGAGTTATAACTGCTCACATGAATTAAAAAAGGTAACTTTTTTTTTTTTAAAAAACTGCTATTTAGTCATAGAAATGTTAAAGCAGATGAGATGAATAAGGAAGAACAGAAAAAAAAGTAGGTGGATCTGATACCTTTCCTTTGAAAACACAGTGATTGAGCCAGGGGCTTAATTTTATATTAAAATCATTAATTAGTGAGGTAAAAATCCCCCAAAAGATTTCCCCACGAGCACAATTTAGACTACAAATGTGCATATTTTGTTGCAATCATTATTCATATCAAAATTCCATTTTAAATTCCAACCTAAACTTCTGTTTGATTTTTTTTTTTTTAAAGAGGAAGTTAAACTTCCTTCTAACTTTTTTTTTAAAAAAAAAAAAAAGCTATCTAGTCATAGAAATGTTAAAGCAGATGAGATGAATAAGGAAAAACAGAAAAAAAGTAGGTGGATCTGATACCTTTCCTTTGAAAACACAGTGATTGAGCCAGGGGCTTAATTTTATATTAAAATCATTAATTAGTGAGGTAAAAATCCCCCAAAAGATTTCCCCACGAGCACAATTTAGACTACAAATGTGCATATTTTGTTGCAATCATTATTCATATCAAAATTCCATTTTAAATTCCAACCTAAACTTCTGTTTGATTTTTTTTTTTTTAAAGAGGAAGTTAAACTTCCTTTCACCTCCAGTAGTTCTGCAAAGTTTCTGGGCAAACAGGACTTTTGATATTCCATGTTTTTGCAATGAACTGAAAAAACGCTACAGCTTTTCAAACTTTGCAATATTGTTTTTGACAAATTAGAGTATACTGTTTTTCAAATAATTTTGGTGGAATCTCATTATTTTCACATTCCCACAGAAGTTCATGTTAACATTACAAGCATAAGATTTTGACATTGTAGACTCATTCAGACATTTCAGCAAGGCATTTTATAGTGTCGTATCATATGAAATTTAAGGAAACCATCTACATAAAAAATACAAATACTCTTTAAGTGATTTGAAAGATATTTTTTGCTTTGATCTTTTGAAACAAAGACAGATAGCTGGTGACAGCTCTTTATAAACTCAGGCACTACAATCACGCTGGGCTGAATTTCAAGCATCTCACTTATCATTTGAGAGAAATTACGGGGAGCACTGCCTCTAAGCCGCACTCTATAAGTTTTATCAATTTCATGCATGCAGGAATGGTGAAATTAAGAAAAATGAACTTCTGGGGAAGTTAATTCAAATGTAATCAGGCTGCAGGCTTCATGACCTTAGCAGTTTAATGACTTTCTGGAAGTTTCTGTCTAAATAAAAACATGTTCAATCTTGTCTAGGTAGATATTGATTGACCACCACAGCTCAACTAGCTAACCAGAGAACTCAGAGTGTGATCTTCTCCTAAGGAACAATATAATAATACAGTTCTTCACTAGGCTGCATTATCTATATGGAATATCTATCAAAGACCAAGACAGGATTGTTTGATTCAAACTATACACTCATTCTTTCAGAGACTTTCAAACCCTTTTAAGTTTAAATTGCTTTAACACACAGCAAGTGCGTGTACCAATACCTATTTAGAGTATCTGACTCCTTCAAATTCCCTGAGTCAATACCCCATAACTATTACGTGCTTCCAGTACTCGGAACCAAGTGATTTCATTCAGCAGAGTATTGCAAAGGAAGTAGACAATATTATTATGGTGGAATCCCAAGAGGTTGCCTGAGAAACAGTGGCTGGTTGCTATTTATGATTCCTGGCTTGGCAACAAAGAGCATTACTTCTCTGCATATACTGAGATAAACAATACAGTTTTGAGATTCTGGAACTTGATAATACAAGACTTGCAAAAGACATAGCAAAACCACACATTCAAAAAAAAAAAGAAATAGAGAAACGGAAGAAAGAGGTTTGAAGGACTCCAAAAAATGAAAAGAGCTAGCTATAGGGAGTGAGAAACTGCTTCTAAGCCATTACAGAGAGCAAGGAACCTGTTTCTTTCCCCAAAAGACACTGCAAAGAAAGAAGTATTGAGAATGAGAGAGGAGATTGCAGGACTTTGGGCTCTACAGAACTGATCTCAGTGCAGTTCTGCATAAACACAGCATACATCCTCAAATGTTTTAGCATTTGGAGATGATGTTTCTACTCAGAGACAAGTCTCAAATCCATCCTTACATATATAAGAATATAGAATTATACAGAGAAAGGAAAAAGAAGTTTACACAACACAGTTGTCTTTTGCTTTCCATTCAGTATAACAGTAATGAATGGGAAGCTATGAGTCCTTTACAGGGAACTAAGCACAGTAAACCACTAGAGTATAGCTCAGGAGCATCAATAAAATGCATAAAATTAATTCTATTGTGTATTCTCCATCATAAAATTAAACTTTAACTAGGTAAATAAGCAAGAGAAGTGTGTTTTATGGTTCCTATTAGTATGGGGTGAAAGAGTCTGTGTTGTGGCATTAGGGATCTGAACAGCAATTAGACGTTAATCAGAACAGAGCCAGCAAGTCATACAGATCATGAATTTTACACTTTTAGCTATTAAATTTAATTACAAGGCTACTTTCACTATTTTCTTAGCATTGTTTTCCTATGGAACTATTTCCTGTAACTGCCACACAGTTACAGTGTCAATGTAAGGGACGTGGGCCCTTGAAATGGCACAGAGAAAGAGAAGGTTCAAGAAGTTTAGTGGTGTTTTTTGTGAGTGTTAGGTTGATGGTTGGACGAGATGATCTGAAAGGTCCCTAGACAGGTCTATGACTCTATGATTCTATGTGTTGGACAACTGCTGGCAGCGTGGAGTAGATGAAGCACAACGTAGATCAGTAGCACACCTAGAAGCAAGGCTGATCCTTGGAGTGGAAAGAGTGAGTGTTGTGTGAGCCCAGGATATGTTTACAAATGTTTATTACTGAAGAAAAGTACCTCTAGAAACCAGGCCCTAGTTCTTCTATACCCAGAAATTGCTTGTGCTGATATAAGTTCACGTGATGACTAATTTCACACAAATGCACACTGAAGTTCAATGGTTGGTCATAAGCATATTTGGAAATACATATGTGCAAGTGTTCATGTGGGTAGATGGATAAGAGAGACAGATGGTATATATATAAACATAAACCCTCGCACACTTGCACCACTCCCATACATACTTTGAGTTCTTCCTACAGAAATTCACCATATAAGATGAGGGTTAGGGATTCGGAGTAAGATTTTATGTACGCTCAGAATAATAATTCACTTGTTCAGATTATTATTTTTTTGCTAAAACCCTGCTCTCATTTAAGCCTACATTTCAGAAGACTTCCTACAGAACTGATAAACAAATAGCCTTAACATATTTCTTTGTGCTGTGTGTTGCTATCTCCTAGTGAGCTGAAAAACAGCAGTTGCTACTGAGCAGGATTTTGTAGCATTTTATGTGACTTTTAAATTCACTTTTTAATGTAAACAAATACTTACTCTTACTGCCTAGTGAAATAGAACAGAGGAAAATCCTCCTTTCAAAGCTGCTCTGACATTGGTTCCTTTGAAACAAGGAGCCTCTAGGATAACTAGCTGTTTCACTGGTTTTATTTACACACCTATAAAAAGAAAGAAGGATAAAGAAGAATCCTCACACAAATATGGTCCGACTTCACCCCTTTCTCCCCAAAACAAAAGAAAAATCCATCTCATTTTCTGAACGTGGATCTGCTTTCTTTGCTTTCACTTAGCTATGCATGACACAGCAGGAAGGGAAAGCTAGCTTAAGGAATTTTCTCTTACACCTATAAGTGCCAGGTGTAATCACAATTTCTGAGTTGTCCTTAGGAGATAAGTTTAGGCCCACTCCAGTAACAAGCATGGATCATTTTCTGTCACCTGCAAAAAGTCATTTAATACATGTGTTTCTCCACAGAGAGAAAAAAAAAATCCCCACCTTATGGTGACAGTGTTGATGTGAATGGGATTTAGCTGAATAAATACCTTTGGGGTGCCCAAACAGTGCAAAGCTTGATCCCAAGAAGAGGGCAGCAAAGCCAGGATAATGAGAAGGAATTCACTTGGACTCATGTCAAAAATTCTAGGACTAGTTATTAGTTTAAAACACAACGTTGCTGATTCTTGACAGACTGCAAGGTGTGTGCAGAACTGGTTTTATGCCTGTCACTTTGTGCTGCATTCATTTTTTAACAAGGCTGCAGTGACTACTTAGCAAATTCAGTGCAGAGAGGAGGACAGCATCCTGTGCCAAGTCATTAGAGGATAAGGAAGAAAAAGAGAATATAAGAGGTGATTTCTCATTTCTCTGTTTCAGGAAGGGTCTATACGGTGTGAACATCAATGGTCTGCCACAGATTTCAATCATGCCAGCTTGAATTTTACAATAAATTTCATGAAGTTCTATTTATAGCAGAGGGTGAGAATTTTTAAAACCATTTAAATTGTCTTGACAAGACAAAGTTGGTGAATGTGGGCCACAACAATAAAAAAAACCTGTCAAAGCATTTTCCAAAATACACCTTCATAAATACAGTATAAAGTCATCTACTTGTCCCATGGTTTTCTGATACAATTTTGTGTTCACCTATCCTCCCTACCTTACTTTCCTCCAATGAGCTGAAGCATTATACATACATGTCTATGTATCTCATGGGTAAAAAGATCCACCTACAAAAATTCAGTTACATTGGACAAGAACTGGCTATTTAAAGCTACTGGATGAAATAACATGCAGTGAAGATGAATAGCCATTTTGTAGAATATAGTATTCAAACTTTTTTTAATTCTAATTTCACATGATTGTGCGAGGGAAACTCTCTTAATGCCTAAATGCATTTTACCACTGAAGTTAGATTATGAGGATATACAAATGGAGTAAGAAAGATTTTCCTTACCATTTACCCCAGGTGATACAAACAGAAATGTAGTACAGGTGATATTTTTTCCTGCAAGGGACAAATCTGTTAAATCAGCATAAGTAAAGCCACATGAAGTATCTACTTTCCCCAAAAAGTTATTTTTAGGTTAGAGGTTTCCTTGTGCCGAGGAAAAAAAAAAAGGTAACCCATAAGGGTATTTTTGCCAACTCTGACATCCATGTTTAGGGGTTCATATTAATTTCTGATTTATTCTTTCAATATTAAAGCTTTGCTTTTGCTGTCAAGACACAAACCTTTACAACTCAATGATCCTTATGGGTCCCTTCCAACTCAAGATATTCTATGACCGCTAAAATAAATAAACCTGTAGGCTACCTCGTCCAGACTGGCATGTGGCCTTTGAATTTTACAAGCAAATATTAGGCCATACTGATAGGAAAATCAACCCCCAAAATCAAATACACTCTGAATGTAGGGTGCCTGGAGAACAGAAGGCAGAGCAGCTCAGGAAATTGCAATGGTAGCATCTAAACAGGAAGGAAATCCAGGGTAATGTAGCATAAAAGGGTGCCAAATACGATGTAAAATGAGGAGAAACATAGGAAGAGGTAAACAGACAACAGAAAAACCTTCTAAACTGTGGAGGGAGAAAGTTGAGAAGAGTGTTATTCTTTTTTGTTGGAGAAGAAAACGGTATAATGGTCAGAATCCAAGGGATAAAAGAAAAGGTATATCTTTTCATGCAATTAACAGATTTTTTTCTGTATGGCCTAGATAGAAATTTAAATCTAAAATAATTACACTCAAAACTAGGACATGAAAGAAAAGGACTGGCAGACAGAGCAAACAGAGAAATCAGGTCAGGAAAAGGTGTGATCTATTATTTCTAGATTTCCCATTTATAAGCCATAGCTTTGGAGGACTTTCATAACTGTTGTTTCTGAAAGAGGAAAACGGCCAACTGAGAAGTGGGTGTTTTCTTTGGAACATGCTTAATCAACCCACCACACACCTAAATATTTAAAAGCTAAGTACACACGAGATAAAAATCATAACATTTACATTGCGTAACCTAAAGAAGCGAGGACCGTAAGCAACTGAATCAGGTGATTACAGAATGAATAAGACAGCTGAATCAGAGACCAAGCTTTCCAGTTGCAGGAGCCCAAAGGTGGAACTCACTATAACGACTTCTGAATCTAACGACTTGCCGAGATCTAAATGCAGGCCTCAGATCTTCAAGACAGCTTTTCTCAGACTTACAAGCAGGAGGGCAGAAAAAGTAAAACATACGCCCTAACTCCAAATCCCAACCACAGCCTAAAGAAAAAGACACCAAGAGATTGCTTTTTGGAATGATATTCATCTTATATTACTTTAAAGGATTAAAAATCAGTCATCTAGCCTAGACAGGGGAGACTGGAAATATCCAATGTATATGAGTGGGTCCACTCTTTATAAGGATTAGGTCTGTATTATCACACTTTGTGTGCTCTTTTTTGACAGAAAATATACCCAAGTGTGGGGAACAAAAGGGAGAGACAGCAGGCTCTGACCAGATCAGAGGCCCAGCCCACTTCAGAGCACCATCAATCTCTGTTTAGACACTGCTACAATTAACTCCAAATGGCAATTTAGACTGTCTTGGGGTGGATAGCTCACTGCAGGTTTCTCCAACAAGAGAGGAAGCCTACGTGACTTACTTTGATCAAGTTTCTAACATTTAGGTATGTAAAAGCTGATTAGACTTTATTTAGTTTTATTAGGGGACTGTAAGGAGAAGCTTAAATTAGTACGCGTGTTTCTGTTAGGTGTTAGAGCTACAGATGTACAATATCACACAAGAAACTCAGAACATCCACTATGGGCACAAAGGTTCTGTTATGTTATTATGGGACAAGACAAGCTTTATTCTTAACACAGGAAATGCCAGTTGTTTACACTGTGCCTGGTTTTACAGGCTTACCCAATGGAGGCCACAGTTTATGCCATCCTCATTCTCAGAAGATGGCACTTGATCCAGGCTACACAGTGTTCCTCTACAAAGAATAGATTACTGAATATTGACATTTTCTGATGGCAAAGACAGACATTGAAAAATAAAAGTTAGACTTGAAGTTTAGACTAGTACCACTCAGAAATAAATCATAATATAAGCAAACCTGGATTTGCAAAAATATCAGGGCTTTTTTTTTGCAATTAGTCTCTTGCAATTGGTGAAATTTTTTCATTAAGAGACTATGACTATATGTAAGCCTTTATCTTTATTTACTGCTTTACCACAACACTAACAACTGTTAATGCAAGGTGTCATAAATAATCAGTTGTGTTCTATGCCAAACAGCTGTATTAAAGGCTATTCAAAATTCACCTTGAGCCAATTCCTGACTATGTGGGTGATCCACTACTTAAAAATTCTGGAGTTCTGGAAGAACTGGCACTCTACTTTTTCTTTCTTAAAACCTCCCAAAGCATAACAAACCATAATGATAAGGTTGCTTAAAGTGCTAGAGAACAGCTAGGCTGCAGTACTCTGTTTTACACAGGATCTAAAACATACATAAAACTCTTCGTTTTTTTTCAGCAGAACCTCTCTGCTGATCTAACTTGCTTTACATTTAAACAAGAGGCAAATGTTTAAAAGATTGGACATCTTTAAAGGAAACGCAACTGAAGAGAACAAAACATATTGTTATAATATCCTCTGTATCATTTTTCTCAGGCACATTTACAAAACAGCTATTAAAGAATGTTTGAACATCTTCAAGGAAGCAGGAAAATACAAAGCTAACACTAACACATACCTATCTTCTGCTACACAGAGATCAAAAGGAGCAGAGTCAGAAACAGAGCAGCATTTTACATAAGTTTTCTCATCGCAATGTTCAACCTTTTTTGGCAGAAGCAATGGCTCTTCTATTGTTTGCTATTCACTTTAAGTCCTTACTAATAACTCCTCTGTAAACCAAAGGCATTGTAATAACTATCGTGGGATAACAAAAGAACTTCCACTGTTGGGTTTCAAGTCCTGCTACTGATTTTGGTAGACCCAGATTAGTTTTTGATGGTCAAGTAAATACACTGGTGTATACCTGCTACTGCTAAATTTGTCCACTCTTATTCTACCATTAACTGTTAGGGAAAAAAAAAAAAGAAAGAAGTATTTCAATAAATTATATTGTCACTGAATATGGTCACATCAAAGCACTAGCGGATCTGCCAAATGAGTTTGAATAGTAGGGAACCTTAACCTTATTCCAGAGAGCAATATGGTAAAAAGCTTTATTTCACCACCTTTCACAAGTCCTAAATCCCTGTCTCCATCATACATTCTCCATCATACATCCAAGCATTCCTTGTTTGCCTCAACGTATGTTTGTGAAACCAGTTTTGGTATCAGGAAATGTAGTGGCATATTACACAGCAGTAATTTAAGGTACTAATCTGTGATCTGTGGGGCTGTATGATGCAGCACTAAAGACAGCAAAATGAATGAGGAAGGTAGACAGCTTTATCACCCAAAGATCCAGCTAAATTAGTCGCCCAGTGGGACCTCTTCTCTGTAGGAAAGGAGACAAGCAGTGCATCCTCTGGCAAAATATTTGAACTCTGTTCGCACTCTGACAACTTTCTCTGTCCACATCCCTTCTTAACCTAGCCTAATCAGGAAGGAAAGTCTTTTAAAGTAAATTCAAGTCTTATCCTCTGTCATGAGTTAAGAGAATCAAAGTGATGTCACCACAATTTTAAGGTGTGGTATGCATTTTTAGAGAGGCCAAAGTTTCTTGGAGAAGATCAAAATCTCTATGCAATGCAAGTATTTAAAATTAAACAGCTTTCTTATTTTTACCTTTAAAATACAAAAATAATCCCTATAGCTACGCCATGTAATATGACTAGTATTCTTAAGTTGAATCCAATAGTAAAACAGTGATGATGTTTCAGACTATTATAATTAACATGTATGAGCAACATAGGGAATTTTTATTTTCATTGCACTGGCTCAAATTAATACCATAGAAATACTTGAATCAGTCTCAGAATAAAAAGTAACTAGCTAGTTCTTTTCTCTCTGGCTCTGGGGTTTTCTTTTTTTACTCCTTATTAGAAGATAGCTGATAATTTTCCTTTAGTTCTTATATTGGTGACAAAACTTCCCTATCAAAAGCCATCTTCTCTTTTATAATTATAAAAGTATTTCTACGAATTTTTAACCTTGCAAACTACTGTCATAAAAATATATTATGTAACAGCATAATTTGTAGGCTGATATGTACTGTTAAAAAAAATTGGAAAAGAGAAAAATCATTATTATTCCAGTCAAATATTACCAATTTGCTGCTGTCACTCTGCAAGACTAGCATCACCTTATCTGCACCGCCTTTAGCAGCTGTGCTCATGCTCAAGCCTGAGTCTGCAGAGTGAGTTGCACCCTTATTGCCTGGGGAGACAGAACTTGAAAAGGAGTTTTCCTTCCTCCCTCCACCCCTGCCCTCCTTTCTGTGACTGAGGTTCCTTGCTAGGCATGCCAACACGCTTCAGACTACAGCCACCACAGAGAAAAAAAATGAAGAATAAAGTCATAATGTAGCACAGCTATAGAGACGTTGCTGTAGACACTCACAGGCATCAAATGTGTCTGAAGAAAAGCTGTGGAATTAATCAGAATGTAATTGAAATGCAGAGTTATTTACTATTCTACTGCAGCATTACCCATACTTTTGAGGTATATTTAATGCATCCTCTCAGGAACACTAAAATACATGCCTCCCAAAGATGCCACTGTTTGAGGAATACAACATTCTAAACACTACATACTTTGTTCTCTGTCATCAGGGTATGACTGCTGAATAAATACAGACATTTCAGTTGCACCTGCTTCTCTTTTCTAGTCTCTTCTGCTAAGATTAAATGTTTTTAAACAAAGCATTCCTGCCCCTGTTGAGTTAAAGGGTAACGTACCCATTTTATTTGCTTTACTGTGAAAGCTTTGAGGTCCAGAGGTCATAACCAGTCAGTGGCATGAGGATTTCTACAATATCAGTTATACTCAAGTTCCTTAAAAAGTTTGGAAGGAAAAGGAATGGATGGATATAATGGATGTTCATGAACACGTTGCAAAGTTTTTAACATCAATTGTATATAATAGAACCACAGAATTGCTTGAATTAAATGTCTAAAAGTTGTCAATACTGTAGCTGGCATTCAGGTGATCTAAGTCAATGTAGATTAATTGAAGTCAGTGCTTTGATTTTCACTGATTGAAGCCCTGCTTCAAATTGCAATAGAGTGTGTGTGTGGTTATATCTGTAATAGGATAAGTGGGTTATCACAAAACTAGATTAGGTAGCTGTACCTTCTGTGTCTCCAGCAGATCATTTGGCACACTAGTAGAAGAAGAGCTTTAGGCCAATTCCATCACAGTAATTTATTTTATCAAAGTCTTTGAGTCAGCATGTGCAAACAGTAATTAGGTTAGGTCTATTGCCCAAGAATAATAATAAGAAAACTGAGATAAACATAAAAAGGAATTTCTTAATCATAATAAATAAATAGGGAATACAGTGGCAGATCAACTTAAGCATCTCCATAAAGCTCCCAAATTACTGTTAGCAGTCTCAAGAAAAACTGCAGCCCCCAGTTGGCCCAATAGAAAGTCAGCACCAGTTGCTCAGCAGAGAGCCAAAGGCTCCCAGAATGATACCAGAGTGCTTTGACTGTTTTAGTCCAGGAAGCCAATTAGACTTCAGCAGGCCTTTGAATTCCAACTGCTTGGAAATTCAGACTCTGTGAATTTGCTCTGCTTCCTAGGGATGGTCATCCATAGAGCTTTTGAGAAGGGATCAATACAGATTTGGACCTTTAGATCTTGATCAAAATTGTGCACGTAAGTTGTGCCATTGCACATGATACATCTTTCAACCTAATTGAAATAATAAGGTTTTTTCCAGCCGCTTGAATACCCTGGATCATAATTCAACTAATAACATTCATTAAAAATCCAACAGTACAGAGACAGCTTATACAAACTAAAGATCTGATGGGTAGGCACTTTGGACACTAGGCAAAAAATTAGGGAGCAAGAGAATTCTAGCTTTCCTTTGACCATTTATAACTGCTGTGTGAACTCATACTTGCAGTTCAGGCTTGGCCTGTGATTATCAAGTAGGAACTGATAATGAGCATTTTCTTGTCAGCAAATAACTATCATTATCAGAACCAAATGCTGCTAAACACAGGTGCTTTTGTATCCCATCCTTTGTGGATGTTGGTAGTATAGAAGATCATAACTCTGTAAGATGACAAGGATTTATGCTCTAGTAGGCTACGCTACAGTGCGAAATCAGACAAAGCAGCACACACTTAAAAACAGTTTCATGATAACAACATTTGGCATCCACTTCATACAGGTGCAAAGGTTTTCCAAGATGCAATACAATAAAACATCAGTACTCATAGACTACAATAGCTAAATGACACACTAGGGTGCTACTTGAACTTCTGACAACTTCAAAAGCTTCAAGTTTTTTAACAAACGACTCTTCCATTGCATGAATACTCAGATCCTATGTAACGCGGGCATTCTTAATTATATTAGTTCATTGAGATCGGTAATAAGATTTGATGCTGTTGATAGCAGAGGTACATCATATTTGATCAGAAAGAATATTTAATAGAGAACCTCTCAAAGTCCAATAGAACTTACTGTCAGCTCATAAACATAACCAGAGCAAAATAAAGGCTTGATAAAAACTCAAAAGTTAAACAGAGTGAGCAACACTGCAAACATCACCTGTTCAGATGAAAAACAGGTATGAGAACACAGGTTACTTCACAGCTGGATTTAACAAAATGTAAACTATTTTGTGATGTTTCAGCAAAACAAAGGGAAGCAAGGAAGGGAAGAAAGAAAGTTCTCAATGAAACCTTATTTTTTTTTAACCAACCCCTCTTTCTCATCAATTAAGAAATGTTGATGACTTTGTTAGCAGCTCTCTCTCACAGAAAAAAAGGAAAATAATTTAAAAAAAACATAACATTCTCACTGTCAGTACCATTTTTTCCATGTTTGTACTTGTATTTGATAGGCCTAACAGTTAACCTTCAGAAGTTGCTGTGAGCTTGTTACATGCTAAGCAAGAGAGATGACTTGTGAAAGAGCTCTTTGATCTTACTGCCAGGAGTTCACAATCATTCTGTTGAGCAAAATATATGAATGGAAAAAAACAGACATTATTTTCAAGTGATGACTCTAATCAGAAGTACGATGAATATCTTGGAAAACAGGCAAGCCACATTGCAAAACCTGGCTGGGGAGTGAGCAAGGGGGAAAACTCCTGAACACAGACCTAAAGAAAATTCTCCCAGTTGTTATTTTCTGCAAACCAGCAGGACTTTGC
>NW_015090803.1:16307996-16320422 GCF_001431845.1 Calidris pugnax
GGGTTTAATATTTTTCCTAGAACTTTTTTTTTTTTTTTTTTTTTTTTTTTTTTTTTTTTTTTTTTTTTTTTTTAAAAAAAAAAAAAAAAAAAAAAAAAGAAAAAAAAAGAGAGGAAAAAAAAGAGAAGCTATTAAAATAAAAATGATGGGAAAGCTAGAAATAATAATAGCACAATCCATTGCTAAATGACAATTTCATAGGCTTGAAGAACATGATTTGGAAACATATAAATTAGATTTAAATTATTTAGAATATTCTACAATGAAACAAACCCACTTTCTCGTTACACCTTACTTGAACACTACTGTTTATTTTTCCTTTGCTAAATATATCCAGCTTTCCTTTCATCCATTCAGAACGGCTGGATCCTCAGCTAATTATTACACTGATGTAGATGTCAACAGAGTTAGATCTGACCTATCAACTACCTTTTTCCTATAGAAGTTGAGACAGAATGACAGGAGTTTCTTCTTTTTCCCAAATTCAGAAACACAAGCTTTTGAAAGCGTGTGTTTTCTGAAAGAGCAATACATTGTGTTCCCATTCAGGCAGACTAAATTATATAAAATTCTAGCATAACTACTACTATTTTTGCTTCTAAACTCACAAAATCCAAAGTAAAGTTATGAGCTTGCTTCAGTAAAACACTAATTACCTCTGTTTGGCTCTGACTTTACGCATGGAACAGCATTTAGCAAAGAAATAATAAAATATGAAATAATATTCATCATATAAATATAATTCTCTATTATTCATTAGTATATATCTTAAGTCTTATATAAAACACAAAGTATTATATAAAACACAAAGACAAATTTTATTACATAAATTTATATTTGAAGTATCAGACACTCAAACATTAGTAAATTTGGGTAATCAAGAAAACAAAAAACCCCATGGTTTTTTTCATTTCTTAATTAAAATAAAGAAGTTTCACTTATGTAACCACAAGCTATTTCAGGGGTCTGGCTCATTTATTATATGGGTGAATTGTGTTTAGTGGGGCAACTGTCCAATATTTTGTTTACATTTGGTTTTGTAAGCTTGGTTTGTAGCCCACAATTCAAACACTTTTATGGAGTCAGAGCTACTAATTTAAGTGAGGACTTGTCTGTTTTTACATATGATTACCTCATAAGGAAGGTTAAGGAATATTATACCCACAAAACTAATAATAATAACAACAACAAATGTTCATATTGGACACTGACTGCAAAACCACTAGCACTTCAGATAATTCAGGAATTACACTTTAACATCTGTAGCCTGATTGGTCGGAGAATACAACATATTTCAAGATCTGTATAACCAAAATTCTGATAAACTAAGCTAACTGAAATCCATGTCCCTGGTTCAAGGCAAAGTAGCATAACTTTTCAACTAATCAGTTCTTTAAAAGAAAATTGGGCAAAGTTTTTAGCAAACCAAAGTTAATGAACAATTTTTATATTTTTTTCTGAAACGGAAAAGCAGCAAAGCACATTTTAAACCTCAAGTCTGTCCATGCTTTAATTGAATAAAAGAGCTTCTTACAGCAGAAAATGCCAAAAATGCTTTAAATGTGGGAACTGCACTGCTCTAAATATGGGCATCTGTGTTCTTTATAATGATGGAAAATATCCAGGTATTCTTTGGATTAAGCATTAGAGCAGTTTAGAGTGCATTTATGATAATCCACTGAGAAAGTCTGGGTTTCCCACTGGCACGAGAAATAAATGCAGACCGCAGACCGCAAGCTTTTCCTTGAGGAACAAAGCATCAGTTTGTATTATATCTAGGTTAAAAGTATCCCTGGAAATGGCTATAGTCACATGAAGCAAGTCAGCTGAAAGAAACGGTAGTAGGCTTTATAAGCTGTTTTGTTGGGGTTTTTTTTCCCAGTCACAGGAATATGAAGTAACGTTTTTGAAGCAGAAAGAAACCTTGGCATTTGCAATGCTATAAGAAAATATAAAGAAAGACCGACAAGACCTGAGTCCCTTGGAGTAAATCTTTCTTAAGCTTTGTGGCAGAAGACTGCAGTGAGCACTGCAGCTCTTTCTCCTGTGAATTAATGTATTAGCACTAGCATTTTTACTATTCCTTTTCAAAGCTGAGATGGGATCTCCCTCATTTTTTCATGCATTCAGAGTTATAACTGCTCACATGAATTAAAAAAGGTAACTTTTTTTTTTTTAAAAAACTGCTATTTAGTCATAGAAATGTTAAAGCAGATGAGATGAATAAGGAAGAACAGAAAAAAAAGTAGGTGGATCTGATACCTTTCCTTTGAAAACACAGTGATTGAGCCAGGGGCTTAATTTTATATTAAAATCATTAATTAGTGAGGTAAAAATCCCCCAAAAGATTTCCCCACGAGCACAATTTAGACTACAAATTTGCATATTTTGTTGCAAACATTATTCATATCAAAATTCCATTTTAAATTCCAACCTAAACTTCTGTTTGATTTTTTTTTTTTTTAAAGAGGAAGTTAAACTTCCTTTCACCTCCAGTAGTTCTGCAAAGTTTCTGGGCAAACAGGACTTTTGATATTCCATGTTTTTGCAATGAACTGAAAAAACGCTACAGCTTTTCAAACTTTGCAATATTGTTTTTGACAAATTAGAGTATACTGTTTTTCAAATAATTTTGGTGGAATCTCATTATTTTCACATTCCCACAGAAGTTCATGTTAACATTACAAGCATAAGATTTTGACATTGTAGACTCATTCAGACATTTCAGCAAGGCATTTTATAGTGTCGTATCATATGAAATTTAAGGAAACCATCTACATAAAAAATACAAATACTCTTTAAGTGATTTGAAAGATATTTTTTGCTTTGATCTTTTGAAACAAAGCTGGTGACAGCTCTTTATAAACTCAGGCACTACAATCACGCTGGGCTGAATTTCAAGCATCTCACTTATCATTTGAGAGAAATTACGGGGAGCACTGCCTCTAAGCCGCACTCTATAAGTTTTATCAATTTCATGCATGCAGGAATGGTGAAATTAAGAAAAATGAACTTCTGGGGAAGTTAATTCAAATGTAATCAGGCTGCAGGCTTCATGACCTTAGCAGTTTAATGACTTTCTGGAAGTTTCTGTCTAAATAAAAACATGTTCAATCTTGTCTAGGTAGATATTGATTGACCACCACAGCTCAACTAGCTAACCAGAGAACTCAGAGTGTGATCTTCTCCTAAGGAACAATATAATAATACAGTTCTTCACTAGGCTGCATTATCTATATGGAATATCTATCAAAGACCAAGACAGGATTGTTTGATTCAAACTATACACTCATTCTTTCAGAGACTTTCAAACCCTTTTAAGTTTAAATTGCTTTAACACACAGCAAGTGCGTGTACCAATACCTATTTAGAGTATCTGACTCCTTCAAATTCCCTGAGTCAATACCCCATAACTATTACGTGCTTCCAGTACTCGGAACCAAGTGATTTCATTCAGCAGAGTATTGCAAAGGAAGTAGACAATATTATTATGGTGGAATCCCAAGAGGTTGCCTGAGAAACAGTGGCTGGTTGCTATTTATGATTCCTGGCTTGGCAACAAAGAGCATTACTTCTCTGCATATACTGAGATAAACAATACAGTTTTGAGATTCTGGAACTTGATAATACAAGACTTGCAAAAGACATAGCAAAACCACACATTCAAAAAAAAAAAGAAATAGAGAAACGGAAGAAAGAGGTTTGAAGGACTCCAAAAAATGAAAAGAGCTAGCTATAGGGAGTGAGAAACTGCTTCTAAGCCATTACAGAGAGCAAGGAACCTGTTTTTTTCCCCAAAAGACACTGCAAAGAAAGAAGTATTGAGAATGAGAGAGGAGATTGCAGGACTTTGGGCTCTACAGAACTGATCTCAGTGCAGTTCTGCATAAACACAGCATACATCCTCAAATGTTTTAGCATTTGGAGATGATGTTTCTACTCAGAGACAAGTCTCAAATCCATCCTTACATATATAAGAATATAGAATTATACAGAGAAAGGAAAAAGAAGTTTACACAACACAGTTGTCTTTTGCTTTCCATTCAGTATAACAGTAATGAATGGGAAGCTATGAGTCCTTTACAGGGAACTAAGCACAGTAAACCACTAGAGTATAGCTCAGGAGCATCAATAAAATGCATAAAATTAATTCTATTGTGTATTCTCCATCATAAAATTAAACTTTAACTAGGTAAATAAGCAAGAGAAGTGTGTTTTATGGTTCCTATTAGTATGGGGTGAAAGAGTCTGTGTTGTGGCATTAGGGATCTGAACAGCAATTAGACATTAATCAGAACAGAGCCAGCAAGTCATACAGATCATGAATTTTACACTTTTAGCTATTAAATTTAATTACAAGGCTACTTTCACTATTTTCTTAGCATTGTTTTCCTATGGAACTATTTCCTGTAACTGCCACACAGTTACAGTGTCAATGTAAGGGACGTGGGCCCTTGAAATGGCACAGAGAAAGAGAAGGTTCAAGAAGTTTAGTGGTGTTTTTTGTGAGTGTTAGGTTGATGGTTGGACGGAGAAGGTTCAAGAAGTTTAGTGGTGATTTTTGTCAGTTTTAGGTTGATAGTTGGACAAGGTGGTCTGAAAGGTCCCTAGACAGGTCTATGACTCTATGATTCTATGTGTTGGACAACTGCTGGCAGCGTGGAGTAGATGAAGCACAACGTAGATCAGTAGCACACCTAGAAGCAAGGCTGATCCTTGGAGTGGAAAGAGTGAGTGTTGTGTGAGCCCAGGATATGTTTACAAATGTTTATTACTGAAGAAAAGTACCTCTAGAAACCAGGCCCTAGTTCTTCTATACCCAGAAATTGCTTGTGCTGATATAAGTTCACGTGATGACTAATTTCACACAAATGCACACTGAAGTTCAATGGTTGGTCATAAGCATATTTGGAAATACATATGTGCAAGTGTTCATGTGGGTAGATGGATAAGAGAGACAGATGGTATATATATAAACATAAACCCTCGCACACTTGCACCACTCCCATACATACTTTGAGTTCTTCCTACAGAAATTCACCATATAAGATGAGGGTTAGGGATTCGGAGTAAGATTTTATGTACGCTCAGAATAATAATTCACTTGTTCAGATTATTATTTTTTTGCTAAAACCCTGCTCTCATTTAAGCCTACATTTCAGAAGACTTCCTACAGAACTGATAAACAAATAGCCTTAACATATTTCTTTGTGCTGTGTGTTGCTATCTCCTAGTGAGCTGAAAAACAGCAGTTGCTACTGAGCAGGATTTTGTAGCATTTTATGTGACTTTTAAATTCACTTTTTAATGTAAACAAATACTTACTCTTACTGCCTAGTGAAATAGAACAGAGGAAAATCCTCCTTTCAAAGCTGCTCTGACATTGGTTCCTTTGAAACAAGGAGCCTCTAGGATAACTAGCTGTTTCACTGGTTTTATTTACACACCTATAAAAAGAAAGAAGGATAAAGAAGAATCCTCACACAAATATGGTCCGACTTCACCCCTTTCTCCCCAAAACAAAAGAAAAATCCATCTCATTTTCTGAACGTGGATCTGCTTTCTTTGCTTTCACTTAGCTATGCATGACACAGCAGGAAGGGAAAGCTAGCTTAAGGAATTTTCTCTTACACCTATAAGTGCCAGGTGTAATCACAATTTCTGAGTTGTCCTTAGGAGATAAGTTTAGGTCCACTCCAGTAACAAGCATGGATCATTTTCTGTCACCTGCAAAAAGTCATTTAATACATGTGTTTCTCCACAGAGAGAAAAAAAAAATCCCCACCTTATGGTGACAGTGTTGATGTGAATGGGATTTAGCTGAATAAATACCTTTGGGGTGCCCAAACAGTGCAAAGCTTGATCCCAAGAAGAGGGCAGCAAAGCCAGGATAATGAGAAGGAATTCACTTGGACTCATGTCAAAAATTCTAGGACTAGTTATTAGTTTAAAACACAACGTTGCTGATTCTTGACAGACTGCAAGGTGTGTGCAGAACTGGTTTTATGCCTGTCACTTTGTGCTGCATTCATTTTTTAACAAGGCTGCAGTGACTACTTAGCAAATTCAGTGCAGAGAGGAGGACAGCATCCTGTGCCAAGTCATTAGAGGATAAGGAAGAAAAAGAGAATATAAGAGGTGATTTCTCATTTCTCTGTTTCAGGAAGGGTCTATACGGTGTGAACATCAATGGTCTGCCACAGATTTCAATCATGCCAGCTTGAATTTTACAATAAATTTCATGAAGTTCTATTTATAGCAGAGGGTGAGAATTTTTAAAACCATTTAAATTGTCTTGACAAGACAAAGTTGGTGAATGTGGGCCACAACAATAAAAAAAACCTGTCAAAGCATTTTCCAAAATACACCTTCATAAATACAGTATAAAGTCATCTACTTGTCCCATGGTTTTCTGATACAATTTTGTGTTCACCTATCCTCCCTACCTTACTTTCCTCCAATGAGCTGAAGCATTATACATACATGTCTATGTATCTCATGGGTAAAAAGATCCACCTACAAAAATTCAGTTACATTGGACAAGAACTGGCTATTTAAAGCTACTGGATGAAATAACATGCAGTGAAGATGAATAGCCATTTTGTAGAATATAGTATTCAAACTTTTTTTAATTCTAATTTCACATGATTGTGCGAGGGAAACTCTCTTAATGCCTAAATGCATTTTACCACTGAAGTTAGATTATGAGGATATACAAATGGAGTAAGAAAGATTTTCCTTACCATTTACCCCAGGTGATACAAACAGAAATGTAGTACAGGTGATATTTTTTCCTGCAAGGGACAAATCTGTTAAATCAGCATAAGTAAAGCCACATGAAGTATCTACTTTCCCCAAAAAGTTATTTTTAGGTTAGAGGTTTCCTTGTGCCGAGGAAAAAAAAAAAGATGTAACTCAGTTACATTGGACAAGAACTGGCTATTTAAAGCTACTGGATGAAATAACATGCAGTGAAGATGAATAGCCATTTTGTAGAATATAGTATTCAAACTTTTTTTAATTCTAATTTCACATGATTGTGCGAGGGAAACTCTCTTAATGCCTAAATGCATTTTACCACTGAAGTTAGATTATGAGGATATACAAATGGAGTAAGAAAGATTTTCCTTACCATTTACCCCAGGTGATACAAACAGAAATGTAGTACAGGTGATATTTTTTCCTGCAAGGGACAAATCTGTTAAATCAGCATAAGTAAAGCCACATGAAGTATCTACTTTCCCCAAAAAGTTATTTTTAGGTTAGAGGTTTCCTTGTGCCGAGGAAAAAAAAAAAGGTAACCCATAAGGGTATTTTTGCCAACTCTGACATCCATGTTTAGGGGTTCATATTAATTTCTGATTTATTCTTTCAATATTAAAGCTTTGCTTTTGCTGTCAAGACACAAACCTTTACAACTCAATGATCCTTATGTGTCCCTTCCAACTCAAGATATTCTATGACCGCTAAAATAAATAAACCTGTAGGCTACCTCGTCCAGACTGGCATGTGGCCTTTGAATTTTACAAGCAAATATTAGGCCATACTGATAGGAAAATCAACCCCCAAAATCAAATACACTCTGAATGTAGGGTGCCTGGAGAACAGAAGGCAGAGCAGCTCAGGAAATTGCAATGGTAGCATCTAAACAGGAAGGAAATCCAGGGTAATGTAGCATAAAAGGGTGCCAAATACGATGTAAAATGAGGAGAAACATAGGAAGAGGTAAACAGACAACAGAAAAACCTTCTAAACTGTGGAGGGAGAAAGTTGAGAAGAGTGTTATTCTTTTTTGTTGGAGAAGAAAACGGTATAATGGTCAGAATCCAAGGGATAAAAGAAAAGGTATATCTTTTCATGCAATTAACAGATTTTTTTCTGTATGGCCTAGATAGAAATTTAAATCTAAAATAATTACACTCAAAACTAGGACATGAAAGAAAAGGACTGGCAGACAGAGCAAACAGAGAAATCAGGTCAGGAAAAGGTGTGATCTATTATTTCTAGATTTCCCATTTATAAGCCATAGCTTTGGAGGACTTTCATAACTGTTGTTTCTGAAAGAGGAAAACGGCCAACTGAGAAGTGGGTGTTTTCTTTGGAACATGCTTAATCAACCCACCACACACCTAAATATTTAAAAGCTAAGTACACACGAGATAAAAATCATAACATTTACATTGCGTAACCTAAAGAAGCGAGGACCGTAAGCAACTGAATCAGGTGATTACAGAATGAATAAGACAGCTGAATCAGAGACCAAGCTTTCCAGTTGCAGGAGCCCAAAGGTGGAACTCACTATAACGACTTCTGAATCTAACGACTTGCCGAGATCTAAATGCAGGCCTCAGATCTTCAAGACAGCTTTTCTCAGACTTACAAGCAGGAGGGCAGAAAAAGTAAAACATACGCCCTAACTCCAAATCCCAACCACAGCCTAAAGAAAAAGACACCAAGAGATTGCTTTTTGGAATGATATTCATCTTATATTACTTTAAAGGATTAAAAATCAGTCATCTAGCCTAGACAGGGGAGACTGGAAATATCCAATGTATATGAGTGGGTCCACCCTTTATAAGGATTAGGTCCATATTATCACACTTTGTGTGCTCTTTTTCTACAGAAAGTATACCCAAGTGTGGGGAACAAAAGGGAGAGAACAGCAGGCTCTGACCAGATCACCTATTTAGACAACCAGGAGATCAGGGGCCCAGCCCACTTCAGAGCACCATCAATCTCTGTTTAGACACTGCTACAATTACAGCAGGCTCTGACCAGATCAGAGGCCCAGCCCACTTCAGAGCACCATCAATCTCTGTTTAGACACTGCTACAATTAACTCCAAATGGCAATTTAGACTGTCTTGGGGTGGATAGCTCACTGCAGGTTTCTCCAACAAGAGAGGAAGCCTACGTGACTTACTTTGATCAAGTTTCTAACATTTAGGTATGTAAAAGCTGATTAGACTTTATTTAGTTTTATTAGGGGACTGTAAGGAGAAGCTTAAATTAGTACGCGTGTTTCTGTTAGGTGTTAGAGCTACAGATGTACAATATCACACAAGAAACTCAGAACATCCACTATGGGCACAAAGGTTCTGTTATGTTATTATGGGACAAGACAAGCTTTATTCTTAACACAGGAAATGCCAGTTGTTTACACTGTGCCTGGTTTTACAGGCTTACCCAATGGAGGCCACAGTTTATGCCATCCTCATTCTCAGAAGATGGCACTTGATCCAGGCTACACAGTGTTCCTCTACAAAGAATAGATTACTGAATATTGACATTTTCTGATGGCAAAGACAGACATTGAAAAATAAAAGTTAGACTTGAAGTTTAGACTAGTACCACTCAGAAATAAATCATAATATAAGCAAACCTGGATTTGCAAAAATATCAGGGCTTTTTTTTTGCAATTAGTCTCTTGCAATTGGTGAAATTTTTTCATTAAGAGACTATGACTATATGTAAGCCTTTATCTTTATTTACTGCTTTACCACAACACTAACAACTGTTAATGCAAGGTGTCATAAATAATCAGTTGTGTTCTATGCCAAACAGCTGTATTAAAGGCTATTCAAAATTCACCTTGAGCCAATTCCTGACTATGTGGGTGATCCACTACTTAAAAATTCTGGAGTTCTGGAAGAACTGGCACTCTACTTTTTCTTTCTTAAAACCTCCCAAAGCATAACAAACCATAATGATAAGGTTGCTTAAAGTGCTAGAGAACAGCTAGGCTGCAGTACTCTGTTTTACACAGGATCTAAAACATACATAAAACTCTTCGTTTTTTTTCAGCAGAACCTCTCTGCTGATCTAACTTGCTTTACATTTAAACAAGAGGCAAATGTTTAAAAGATTGGACATCTTTAAAGGAAACGCAACTGAAGAGAACAAAACATATTGTTATAATATCCTCTGTATCATTTTTCTCAGGCACATTTACAAAACAGCTATTAAAGAATGTTTGAACATCTTCAAGGAAGCAGGAAAATACAAAGCTAACACTAACACATACCTATCTTCTGCTACACAGAGATCAAAAGGAGCAGAGTCAGAAACAGAGCAGCATTTTACATAAGTTTTCTCATCGCAATGTTCAACCTTTTTTGGCAGAAGCAATGGCTCTTCTATTGTTTGCTATTCACTTTAAGTCCTTACTAATAACTCCTCTGTAAACCAAAGGCATTGTAATAACTATCGTGGGATAACAAAAGAACTTCCACTGTTGGGTTTCAAGTCCTGCTACTGATTTTGGTAGACCCAGATTAGTTTTTGATGGTCAAGTAAATACACTGGTGTATACCTGCTACTGCTAAATTTGTCCACTCTTATTCTACCATTAACTGTTAGGGAAAAAAAAAAAAGAAAGAAGTATTTCAATAAATTATATTGTCACTGAATATGGTCACATCAAAGCACTAGCGGATCTGCCAAATGAGTTTGAATAGTAGGGAACCTTAACCTTATTCCAGAGAGCAATATGGTAAAAAGCTTTATTTCACCACCTTTCACAAGTCCTAAATCCCTGTCTCCATCATACATTCTCCATCATACATCCAAGCATTCCTTGTTTGCCTCAACGTATGTTTGTGAAACCAGTTTTGGTATCAGGAAATGTAGTGGCATATTACACAGCAGTAATTTAAGGTACTAATCTGTGATCTGTGGGGCTGTATGATGCAGCACTAAAGACAGCAAAATGAATGAGGAAGGTAGACAGCTTTATCACCCAAAGATCCAGCTAAATTAGTCGCCCAGTGGGACCTCTTCTCTGTAGGAAAGGAGACAAGCAGTGCATCCTCTGGCAAAATATTTGAACTCTGTTCGCACTCTGACAACTTTCTCTGTCCACATCCCTTCTTAACCTAGCCTAATCAGGAAGGAAAGTCTTTTAAAGTAAATTCAAGTCTTATCCTCTGTCATGAGTTAAGAGAATCAAAGTGATGTCACCACAATTTTAAGGTGTGGTATGCATTTTTAGAGAGGCCAAAGTTTCTTGGAGAAGATCAAAATCTCTATGCAATGCAAGTATTTAAAATTAAATAGCTTTCTTATTTTTACTTTTAAAATACAAAAAAAATCCCTATAGCTACACCATGTAATATGACTAGTATTCTTAAGTTGAATCCAATAGTAAAACAGTGATGATGTTTCAGACTATTATAATTAACATGTAGGGGCAACATAGGGAATTTTTATTTTCATTGCACTGGCTCAAATTAATACCATAGAAATACTTGAATCAGTCTCAGAATAAAAAGTAACTAGCTAGTTCTTTTCTCTCTGGCTCTGGGGTTTTCTTTTTTTACTCCTTATTAGAAGATAGCTGATAATTTTCCTTTAGTTCTTATATTGGTGACAAAACTTCCCTATCAAAAGCCATCTTCTCTTTTATAATTATAAAAGGATTTCTACGAATTTTTAGCCTTGCAAACTACTATCATAAAATTATATTATGTAACAATTAGTATAATTTGTAGGCTGATATGTATTGTTAAAAAAAATTGGAAAAGAGAAAAATCATTATTATTCCAGTCAAATATTACCAATTTGCTGCTGTCACTCTGCAAGACTAGCATCACCTTATCTGCACCGCCTTTAGCGGCTGTGCTCATGCTCAAGCCTGAGTCTGCAGAGTGAGTTGCACCCTTATTGCCTGGGGAGACAGAACTTGAAAAGGAGTTTTCCTTCCTCCCTCCACCCCTGCCCTCCTTTCTGTGACTGAGGTTCCTTGCTAGGCATGCCAACACGCTTCAGACTACAGCCACCACAGAGAAAAAAAATGAAGAATAAAGTCATAATGTAGCACAGCTATAGAGACGTTGCTGTAGACACTCACAGGCATCAAATGTGTCTGAAGAAAAGCTGTGGAGTTAATCAGAATGTAATTGAAATGCAGAGTTATTTACTATTCTACTGCAGCATTACCCATACTTTTGAGGTATATTTAGTGCATCCTCTCAGGAAATACTTGAATCCGTCTCAGAATAAAAAGTAACTAGCTAGTTCTTTTCTCTCTGGCTCTGGGGTTTTCTTTTTTTACTCCTTATTAGAAGATAGCTGATAATTTTCCTTTAGTTCTTATATTGGTGACAAAACTTCCCTATCAAAAGCCATCTTCTCTTTTATAATTATAAAAGGATTTCTACGAATTTTTAGCCTTGCAAACTACTATCATAAAATTATATTATGTAACAATTAGTATAATTTGTAGGCTGATATGTATTGTTAAAAAAAATTGGAAAAGAGAAAAATCATTATTATTCCAGTCAAATATTACCAATTTGCTGCTGTCACTCTGCAAGACTAGCATCACCTTATCTGCACCGCCTTTAGCGGCTGTGCTCATGCTCAAGCCTGAGTCTGCAGAGTGAGTTGCACCCTTATTGCCTGGGGAGACAGAACTTGAAAAGGAGTT
>NW_015090803.1:16323891-16569575 GCF_001431845.1 Calidris pugnax
GTTTTTTGTGAGTGTTAGGTTGATGGTTGGACGAGATGATCTGAAAGGTCCCTAGACAGGTCTATGACTCTATGATTCTATGTGTTGGACAACTGCTGGCAGCGTGGAGTAGATGAAGCACAACGTAGATCAGTAGCACACCTAGAAGCAAGGCTGATCCTTGGAGTGGAAAGAGTGAGTGTTGTGTGAGCCCAGGATATGTTTACAAATGTTTATTACTGAAGAAAAGTACCTCTAGAAACCAGGCCCTAGTTCTTCTATACCCAGAAATTGCTTGTGCTGATATAAGTTCACGTGATGACTAATTTCACACAAATGCACACTGAAGTTCAATGGTTGGTCATAAGCATATTTGGAAATACATATGTGCAAGTGTTCATGTGGGTAGATGGATAAGAGAGACAGATGGTATATATATAAACATAAACCCTCGCACACTTGCACCACTCCCATACATACTTTGAGTTCTTCCTACAGAAATTCACCATATAAGATGAGGGTTAGGGATTCGGAGTAAGATTTTATGTACGCTCAGAATAATAATTCACTTGTTCAGATTATTATTTTTTTGCTAAAACCCTGCTCTCATTTAAGCCTACATTTCAGAAGACTTCCTACAGAACTGATAAACAAATAGCCTTAACATATTTCTTTGTGCTGTGTGTTGCTATCTCCTAGTGAGCTGAAAAACAGCAGTTGCTACTGAGCAGGATTTTGTAGCATTTTATGTGACTTTTAAATTCACTTTTTAATGTAAACAAATACTTACTCTTACTGCCTAGTGAAATAGAACAGAGGAAAATCCTCCTTTCAAAGCTGCTCTGACATTGGTTCCTTTGAAACAAGGAGCCTCTAGGATAACTAGCTGTTTCACTGGTTTTATTTACACACCTATAAAAAGAAAGAAGGATAAAGAAGAATCCTCACACAAATATGGTCCGACTTCACCCCTTTCTCCCCAAAACAAAAGAAAAATCCATCTCATTTTCTGAATGTGGATCTGCTTTCTTTGCTTTCACTTAGCTATGCATGACACAGCAGGAAGGGAAAGCTAGCTTAAGGAATTTTCTCTTACACCTATAAGTGCCAGGTGTAATCACAATTTCTGAGTTGTCCTTAGGAGATAAGTTTAGGTCCACTCCAGTAACAAGCATGGATCATTTTCTGTCACCTGCAAAAAGTCATTTAATACATGTGTTTCTCCACAGAGAGAAAAAAAAAATCCCCACCTTATGGTGACAGTGTTGATGTGAATGGGATTTAGCTGAATAAATACCTTTGGGGTGCCCAAACAGTGCAAAGCTTGATCCCAAGAAGAGGGCAGCAAAGCCAGGATAATGAGAAGGAATTCACTTGGACTCATGTCAAAAATTCTAGGACTAGTTATTAGTTTAAAACACAACGTTGCTGATTCTTGACAGACTGCAAGGTGTGTGCAGAACTGGTTTTATGCCTGTCACTTTGTGCTGCATTCATTTTTTAACAAGGCTGCAGTGACTACTTAGCAAATTCAGTGCAGAGAGGAGGACAGCATCCTGTGCCAAGTCATTAGAGGATAAGGAAGAAAAAGAGAATATAAGAGGTGATTTCTCATTTCTCTGTTTCAGGAAGGGTCTATACGGTGTGAACATCAATGGTCTGCCACAGATTTCAATCATGCCAGCTTGAATTTTACAATAAATTTCATGAAGTTCTATTTATAGCAGAGGGTGAGAATTTTTAAAACCATTTAAATTGTCTTGACAAGACAAAGTTGGTGAATGTGGGCCACAACAATAAAAAAAACCTGTCAAAGCATTTTCCAAAATACACCTTCATAAATACAGTATAAAGTCATCTACTTGTCCCATGGTTTTCTGATACAATTTTGTGTTCACCTATCCTCCCTACCTTACTTTCCTCCAATGAGCTGAAGCATTATACATACATGTCTATGTATCTCATGGGTAAAAAGATCCACCTACAAAAATTCAGATGTAACTCAGTTACATTGGACAAGAACTGGCTATTTAAAGCTACTGGATGAAATAACATGCAGTGAAGATGAATAGCCATTTTGTAGAATATAGTATTCAAACTTTTTTTAATTCTAATTTCACATGATTGTGCGAGGGAAACTCTCTTAATGCCTAAATGCATTTTACCACTGAAGTTAGATTATGAGGATATACAAATGGAGTAAGAAAGATTTTCCTTACCATTTACCCCAGGTGATACAAACAGAAATGTAGTACAGGTGATATTTTTTCCTGCAAGGGACAAATCTGTTAAATCAGCATAAGTAAAGCCACATGAAGTATCTACTTTCCCCAAAAAGTTATTTTTAGGTTAGAGGTTTCCTTGTGCCGAGGAAAAAAAAAAAGGTAACCCATAAGGGTATTTTTGCCAACTCTGACATCCATGTTTAGGGGTTCATATTAATTTCTGATTTATTCTTTCAATATTAAAGCTTTGCTTTTGCTGTCAAGACACAAACCTTTACAACTCAATGATCCTTATGGGTCCCTTCCAACTCAAGATATTCTATGACCGCTAAAATAAATAAACCTGTAGGCTACCTCGTCCAGACTGGCATGTGGCCTTTGAATTTTACAAGCAAATATTAGGCCATACTGACAGGAAAATCAACCCCCAAAATCAAATACACTCTGAATGTAGGGTGCCTGGAGAACAGAAGGCAGAGCAGCTCAGGAAATTGCAATGGTAGCATCTAAACAGGAAGGAAATCCAGGGTAATGTAGCATGAAAGGGTGCCAAATACGATGTAAAGTGAGGAGAAACATAGGAAGAGGTAAACAGACAACAGAAAAACCTTCTAAACTGTGGAGGGAGAAAGTTGAGAAGAGTGTTATTCTTTTTTGTTGGAGAAGAAAACGGTACAATGGTCAGAATCCAAGGGATAAAAGAAAAGGTATATCTTTTCATGCAATTAACAGATTTTTTTCTGTATGGCCTAGATAGAAATTTAAATCTAAAATAATTACACTCAAAACTAGGACATGAAAGAAAAGGACTGGCAGACAGAGCAAACAGAGAAATCAGGTCAGGAAAAGGTGTGATCTATTATTTCTAGATTTCCCATTTATAAGCCATAGCTTTGGAGGACTTTCATAACTGTTGTTTCTGAAAGAGGAAAACGGCCAACTGAGAAGTGGGTGTTTTCTTTGGAACATGCTTAATCAACCCACCACACACCTAAATATTTAAAAGCTAAGTACACACGAGATAAAAATCATAACATTTACATTGCGTAACCTAAAGAAGCGAGGACCGTAAGCAACTGAATCAGGTGATTACAGAATGAATAAGACAGCTGAATCAGAGACCAAGCTTTCCAGTTGCAGGAGCCCAAAGGTGGAACTCACTATAACGACTTCTGAATCTAACGACTTGCCGAGATCTAAATGCAGGCCTCAGATCTTCAAGACAGCTTTTCTCAGACTTACAAGCAGGAGGGCAGAAAAAGTAAAACATACGCCCTAACTCCAAATCCCAACCACAGCCTAAAGAAAAAGACACCAAGAGATTGCTTTTTGGAATGATATTCATCTTATATTACTTTAAAGGATTAAAAATCAGTCATCTAGCCTAGACAGGGGAGACTGGAAATATCCAATGTATATGAGTGGGTCCACTCTTTATAAGGATTAGGTCTGTATTATCACACTTTGTGTGCTCTTTTTTGACAGAAAATATACCCAAGTGTGGGGAACAAAAGGGAGAGACAGCAGGCTCTGACCAGATCAGAGGCCCAGCCCACTTCAGAGCACCATCAATCTCTGTTTAGACACTGCTACAATTAACTCCAAATGGCAATTTAGACTGTCTTGGGGTGGATAGCTCACTGCAGGTTTCTCCAACAAGAGAGGAAGCCTACGTGACTTACTTTGATCAAGTTTCTAACATTTAGGTATGTAAAAGCTGATTAGACTTTATTTAGTTTTATTAGGGGACTGTAAGGAGAAGCTTAAATTAGTACGCGTGTTTCTGTTAGGTGTTAGAGCTACAGATGTACAATATCACACAAGAAACTCAGAACATCCACTATGGGCACAAAGGTTCTGTTATGTTATTATGGGACAAGACAAGCTTTATTCTTAACACAGGAAATGCCAGTTGTTTACACTGTGCCTGGTTTTACAGGCTTACCCAATGGAGGCCACAGTTTATGCCATCCTCATTCTCAGAAGATGGCACTTGATCCAGGCTACACAGTGTTCCTCTACAAAGAATAGATTACTGAATATTGACATTTTCTGATGGCAAAGACAGACATTGAAAAATAAAAGTTAGACTTGAAGTTTAGACTAGTACCACTCAGAAATAAATCATAATATAAGCAAACCTGGATTTGCAAAAATATCAGGGCTTTTTTTTTGCAATTAGTCTCTTGCAATTGGTGAAATTTTTTCATTAAGAGACTATGACTATATGTAAGCCTTTATCTTTATTTACTGCTTTACCACAACACTAACAACTGTTAATGCAAGGTGTCATAAATAATCAGTTGTGTTCTATGCCAAACAGCTGTATTAAAGGCTATTCAAAATTCACCTTGAGCCAATTCCTGACTATGTGGGTGATCCACTACTTAAAAATTCTGGAGTTCTGGAAGAACTGGCACTCTACTTTTTCTTTCTTAAAACCTCCCAAAGCATAACAAACCATAATGATAAGGTTGCTTAAAGTGCTAGAGAACAGCTAGGCTGCAGTACTCTGTTTTACACAGGATCTAAAACATACATAAAACTCTTCGTTTTTTTTCAGCAGAACCTCTCTGCTGATCTAACTTGCTTTACATTTAAACAAGAGGCAAATGTTTAAAAGATTGGACATCTTTAAAGGAAACGCAACTGAAGAGAACAAAACATATTGTTATAATATCCTCTGTATCATTTTTCTCAGGCACATTTACAAAACAGCTATTAAAGAATGTTTGAACATCTTCAAGGAAGCAGGAAAATACAAAGCTAACACTAACACATACCTATCTTCTGCTACACAGAGATCAAAAGGAGCAGAGTCAGAAACAGAGCAGCATTTTACATAAGTTTTCTCATCGCAATGTTCAACCTTTTTTGGCAGAAGCAATGGCTCTTCTATTGTTTGCTATTCACTTTAAGTCCTTACTAATAACTCCTCTGTAAACCAAAGGCATTGTAATAACTATCGTGGGATAACAAAAGAACTTCCACTGTTGGGTTTCAAGTCCTGCTACTGATTTTGGTAGACCCAGATTAGTTTTTGATGGTCAAGTAAATACACTGGTGTATACCTGCTACTGCTAAATTTGTCCACTCTTATTCTACCATTAACTGTTAGGGAAAAAAAAAAAAGAAAGAAGTATTTCAATAAATTATATTGTCACTGAATATGGTCACATCAAAGCACTAGCGGATCTGCCAAATGAGTTTGAATAGTAGGGAACCTTAACCTTATTCCAGAGAGCAATATGGTAAAAAGCTTTATTTCACCACCTTTCACAAGTCCTAAATCCCTGTCTCCATCATACATTCTCCATCATACATCCAAGCATTCCTTGTTTGCCTCAACGTATGTTTGTGAAACCAGTTTTGGTATCAGGAAATGTAGTGGCATATTACACAGCAGTAATTTAAGGTACTAATCTGTGATCTGTGGGGCTGTATGATGCAGCACTAAAGACAGCAAAATGAATGAGGAAGGTAAACAGCTTTATCACCCAAAGATCCAGCTAAATTAGTCGCCCAGTGGGACCTCTTCTCTGTAGGAAAGGAGACAAGCAGTGCATCCTCTGGCAAAATATTTGAACTCTGTTCGCACTCTGACAACTTTCTCTGTCCACATCCCTTCTTAACCTAGCCTAATCAGGAAGGAAAGTCTTTTAAAGTAAATTCAAGTCTTATCCTCTGTCATGAGTTAAGAGAATCAAAGTGATGTCACCACAATTTTAAGGTGTGGTATGCATTTTTAGAGAGGCCAAAGTTTCTTGGAGAAGATCAAAATCTCTATGCAATGCAAGTATTTAAAATTAAACAGCTTTCTTATTTTTACCTTTAAAATACAAAAATAATCCCTATAGCTACGCCATGTAATATGACTAGTATTCTTAAGTTGAATCCAATAGTAAAACAGTGATGATGTTTCAGACTATTATAATTAACATGTATGAGCAACATAGGGAATTTTTATTTTCATTGCACTGGCTCAAATTAATACCATAGAAATACTTGAATCAGTCTCAGAATAAAAAGTAACTAGCTAGTTCTTTTCTCTCTGGCTCTGGGGTTTTCTTTTTTTACTCCTTATTAGAAGATAGCTGATAATTTTCCTTTAGTTCTTATATTGGTGACAAAACTTCCCTATCAAAAGCCATCTTACAGGTGATCTAAGTCAATGTAGATTAATTGAAGTCAGTGCTTTGATTTTCACTGATTGAAGCCCTGCTTCAAATTGCAATAGAGTGTGTGTGGGGTTATATCTGTAATAGGATAAGTGGGTTATCACAAAAATAGATTAGGTAGCTGTACCTTCTGTGTCTCCAGCAGATCATTTGGCACACTAGTAGAAGAAGAGCTTTAGGCCAATTCCATCACAGTAATTTATTTTATCAAAGTCTTTGAGTCAGCATGTGCAAACAGTAATTAGGTTAGGTCTATTGCCCAAGAATAATAATAAGAAAACTGAGATAAACATAAAAAGGAATTTCTTAATCATAATAAATAAATAGGGAATACAGTGGCAGATCAACTTAAGCATCTCCATAAAGCTCCCAAATTACTGTTAGCAGTCTCAAGAAAAACTGCAGCCCCCAGTTGGCCCAATAGAAAGTCAGCACCAGTTGCTCAGCAGAGAGCCAAAGGCTCCCAGAATGATACCAGAGTGCTTTGACTGTTTTAGTCCAGGAAGCCAATTAGACTTCAGCAGGCCTTTGAATTCCAACTGCTTGGAAATTCAGACTCTGTGAATTTGCTCTGCTTCCTAGGGATGGTCATCCATAGAGCTTTTGAGAAGGGATCAATACAGATTTGGACCTTTAGATCTTGATCAAAATTGTGCACGTAAGTTGTGCCATTGCACATGATACATCTTTCAACCTAATTGAAATAATAAGGTTTTTTCCAGCCGCTTGAATACCCTGGATCATAATTCAACTAATAACATTCATTAAAAATCCAACAGTACAGAGACAGCTTATACAAACTAAAGATCTGATGGGTAGGCACTTTGGACACTAGGCAAAAAATTAGGGAGCAAGAGAATTCTAGCTTTCCTTGACCATTTATAACTGCTGTGTGAACTCATACTTGCAGTTCAGGCTTGGCCTGTTATTATCAAGTAGGAACTGATAATGAGCATTTTCTTGTCAGCAAATAACTATCATTATCAGAACCAAATGCTGCTAAACACAGGTGCTTTTGTATCCCATCCTTTGTGGATGTTGGTAGTATAGAAGATCATAACTCTGTAAGATGACAAGGATTTATGCTCTAGTAGGCTACGCTACAGTGCGAAATCAGACAAAGCAGCACACACTTAAAAACAGTTTCATGATAACAACATTTGGCATCCACTTCATACAGGTGCAAAGGTTTTCCAAGATGCAATACAATAAAACATCAGTACTCATAGACTACAATAGCTAAATGACACACTAGGGTGCTACTTGAACTTCTGACAACTTCAAAAGCTTCAAGTTTTTTAACAAACGACTCTTCCATTGCATGAATACTCAGATCCTATGTAACGCGGGCATTCTTAATTATATTAGTTCATTGAGATCGGTAATAAGATTTGATGCTGTTGATAGCAGAGGTACATCATATTTGATCAGAAAGAATATTTAATAGAGAACCTCTCAAAGTCCAATAGAACTTACTGTCAGCTCATAAACATAACCAGAGCAAAATAAAGGCTTGATAAAAACTCAAAAGTTAAACAGAGTGAGCAACACTGCAAACATCACCTGTTCAGATGAAAAACAGGTATGAGAACACAGGTTACTTCACAGCTGGATTTAACAAAATGTAAACTATTTTGTGATGTTTCAGCAAAACAAAGGGAAGCAAGGAAGGGAAGAAAGAAAGTTCCCAATGAAACCTTTTTTTTTTAACCAACCCCTCTTTCTCATCAATTAAGAAATGTTGATGACTTTGTTAGCAGCTCTCTCTCACAGAAAAAAAGGAAAATAATTTAAAAAAAACATAACATTCTCACTGTCAGTACCATTTTTTCCATGTTTGTACTTGTATTTGATAGGCCTAACAGTTAACCTTCAGAAGTTGCTGTGAGCTTGTTACATGCTAAGCAAGAGAGATGACTTGTGAAAGAGCTCTTTGATCTTACTGCCAGGAGTTCACAATCATTCTGTTGAGCAAAATATATGAATGGAAAAAAACAGACATTATTTTCAAGTGATGACTCTAATCAGAAGTACGATGAGTATCTTGGAAACCAGGCAAGCCACATTGCAAAACCTGGCTGGGGAGTGAGCAAGGGGGAAAACTCCTGAACACAGACCTAAAGAAAATTCTCCCAGTTGTTATTTTCTGCAAACCAGCAGGACTTTGCACTTGCCCACATACACAAGCCACCAAAATATTTGTTCTGGGTAAGCGCAGCTGTTTTTCAATGATAAGAAGGATATTTTTTTTCCCTTTAAATAGGTACAAATTAGTCTGCTTTTAGAAGACAGCACTGATTTTTTTTTTCTTCTTTCTCTTCTACGTGCTTTGCAATTGTACAAACAAAATGCTTCTATAAAAACATACCCCCACATGATGAGTGGGGAAAGAAACATATTTGCCACTGACAATACAGTTCTAGCAGACATGTACTTCACCCAAGATATGTTTTTAAACACTAAAATTTTCTACTAATCTTTGAATAATGAAAGAATAGTGGCATTAGAAGTGCTTGAAAGTCTCCATTAACTTGTTTTTACTTCAGGCTGACTGGATGGAGCTTAATGTTTTTCAGTTTGGTAAGTTGACACAAAGCATAATATACATTTGTTCTATTGTTTAGCAATACATTTCAAATATTTTATGCACATACAAGGACAAGGAGATTCCCACAGAACCGTATCAGTGTTGGGTTTGCTGTGCTAAAGGGAGCTGTATATTGCTAAGATTTTGGCAGTAAACTGCAGAAAGAAATCCAGTTTTTCCTTCTCTTTCTAGAAAACAGCCTTGTGGCTGTTACTGAAACATCTCTGACTTCATCGACTCATCCCTGGGCAGGCAAGGGAATATAATCTTACCATTTCTGAAGTAATGTTTTGCTTTCTTAAACAGAGCATAACCATCTTAAATCTCTGAAGTATTTCACCAAAAGGTATTGTCAGAGATTCTATGCAGTTTCTCATACAATACTCTCCCAAGCACTATTTTGGCTTTGTTTTTCTCTCAGGATACTTTTCAGAAAGTTTATGTAGTATTTCTGGCAAATGTGAACCTTATATTTTTGATTGCCCTAAGGGGAAGGTCCTTCCCTTAGATACAGTTATGAGTGGGTTTTGTATATGCAGAAACCATCTCTTTCTCAGGCTAGAGCTATGATTTAGTACATTCTTAATTTAACTCCTTGGTAAAAAATAAGAGTTGTAATAAAACAAAACTGAAATGTTCTACCTATTCTCTTGCCTCACCCTCTATTAAAACAAGTGTCTAGCTGCCTTATAAACTATTTTCTATTGTTTCATTTTCTTTTCTCTCCTCAAAAAAATGCAAATGTAGTATTTCACTTCAGTAGCAATCAACTCACCCAATTTCACCTGTCTGAACTGTATCTATGCAGTGTAAACCACCAAGCCTCCCTCTAATATGTAACACTAAGAAAAATACTTTGGGGTTTGTATAAATACCTCTAGCTCCCTAGTTAGTCCCATGTAGAATCCCAGACCTTCTTTCTAGCTCAATATAACACAGAAAATTAACCCAGTTCAGCAATAACTTCCTTTCAGGTGTCTACCTAGACTGCCTCTCTGTACATGATGTAATTTCTATGGCTTCTGCCCTATCTGAACACTATTATTTGCAGCAGATTGTGTTGATTTATAAAAACACACTCTCACGACAAGGATCTTAATGACCCACCAGCAGAAACAGTCTCAGAATTTGCTCTCATTTAAATTATTGTAATACACATAACCAGGACAAATACATAGGATCTACTCCAGGTAAGGAATTCCAATTTACCGTGTAGGCCTTCTGAAAGATGTTTCAGGCATGGTGACACCATGCACGGCCCCTTCCTCTAGGCCTGCCTTTTGTTTTAGTACAGTCTTCCCACTTACTTCAAAATTAAGGAAGTATACTGAATAATTAGCTGCCTTATAAGCTATTATTTATTGTTTCATTTTCTTTTCTTTCCTCAAAGAAATGCAAATGTAGTATTTCACTTACGTGGTAATCAACTCACCTAATTTACCTGTCTGAACTATATCTATGCAGTGTAAACCAGGCACTGAGCCTCCCTCTAATATGTAACAGTAAGAAAAATACTGTCGTTGGGGTTTGTATAAATACCTCTAGCTCCCTAGTTAGTCCCATGTAGAATCCCAGACCTTCTTTCTAGCTCAATATAACACAGAAAATTAACCCAGTTCAGCAATAACTTCCTTTCAGGTGTCTACCTAGACTGCCTCTCTGTACATGATGTAATTTCTATGGCTTCTGCCCTATCTGAACACTATTATTTGCAGCAGATTGTGTTGATTTAACAGTCTGTTCCTTACTTCTCTTATTCACTTATTCTTACATTTTCACATGAGTCCATCTCCTCATCTTCGTACAGATACCTTCGACAATGCTGACTGTTGAGCTTCTGGTGTTTCAGATGCTTGTGTACCACAGAGAGCAGAATGCTAACAGGAAAAAAGTGGCAGGATTCTAAGTGGTCTATTTTTGTTTCTGCAGACTTTTTTTTCCCTGGAAAATGTACAAAACCTATTAAAATAATTTGGCTGGCTTTCACTCTCCGACAATGCTGACTGTTGAGCTTCTGGTGTTTCAGATGCTTGTGTACCACAGAGAGCAGAATGCTAACAGGAAAAAAGTGGCAGGATTCTAAGTGGTCTATTTTTGTTTCTGCAGACTTTTTTTTCCCTGGAAAATGTACAAAACCTATTAAAATAATTTGGCTGGCTTTCACTCTCTGTACTAATCTGACTGGCTAGCAAGTCATTTCATGGTAGCTGAGAAATACCCGTCTTCCAAAAATCTACTCGTAGCACCAATTAACACAGCAGGAAATATAACTATTTCTACCACACAATTGATTATTGCAAAGCAACCATACTCTTTGTTGACCAGAGTGAATAACAACTCCCAATACCTGTGCAAATTTCTACTTTCCAGCACTGAAAAAGAAAATAGGAGAAATGTATTTTAACCTATTTCCAAGCAAGAACAACTACACTCTTAATGCAGGGAAAAAAATCCTAAAATTCCCTGGAAAATGTACAAAACCTATTAAAATAATTTGGCTGGCTTTCACTCTCTGTACTAATCTGACTGGCTAGCAAGTGATTTCACGGTAGCTGAGAAATACCTGTCTTCCAAAAATCTACTAGTAGCACCAATTAATACAGCAGGAAATATAACTATTTCTACCATGCAATTGATTATTGCAAAGCAACCATATTCTTTGTTGACCAGAGTGAATAACAACTCCCAATACCTGTGCAAATTTCTACTTTCCAGCACTGAAAAAGAGAGTAGGAGAAATGTATTTTAACCTATTTCCAAGCAAGAACAACTACACTCTTAATGCAGGGAAAAAAATCCTAAAACTGTATTTGTCAGAATGTGAAAATGCCTGTGAGATGTAATGGCTATTAGCTTCTGTTTAGTGTCTTCTTCACACCAGGGAACTGTATAATAAGAAACAGCTAAGGAGAGATCAATATTTGCTTCCATGGATGTTCTGTATTCATAGGGATGGTTCCTGATTGATTGATTTGTTGGTAACATGAGATAAAAAGAATTTAAATTGGAAAAAAGAGAGCCTAATGTGGTCTGAAGTCTACATGAAAGACAAATGGGAGACTAACACCAAACCAAGAAAGAGATGCCTAACAGCTCTTCTGATCTTGCTTTATTAAAGTTTTGTGTGCATGAAAGGACAATGGAAAGAGAATGGCTTCTTCCCTGAAACTGACCCCCCCAAAGCAAAATAAACTGATCAAAACACATCAGTCATTGCAGAGTATAAGAGGGACTATTTGGCTGAAATAATAGCCGTGTGCCATTTATTCTTCTCTAGTTTACAAACAGCTGTATTCTAATTTATTTGTGTTTATAATAGTGTTGCAGAACTGATACTACAAGCTTCCACACAGGAGTATTGGGACAAAGCAAGAGTATGTGGTAGCTGGAAGTCAATCCACCACCTGATACCTTCAGAATATAGTCCCTCCAGAAAAGAAATGCTTTTCATAAATAGTAAAGCACATACAGAATATTCCTTTCCTCCTCCACATCAAATTGCATACGCCATACTATACACCTGTATCATCCTCAACTGCAAATGTTGAACAGAGAACCTACACATGCGGGAAGCAGAGGGGAACCTGGAGCATTCACAGAGGCACAGATGGATGAAGCTTGAAAATGGTATGAGACGAAAACTAGACCGTACATAAACTCAGCTCAATGCCACTCTCCATGGAAAAAGTTAGCTACATGCTCATGGTGGGCAATTTTTGCATGCATATTTTCTCTCCAACCAGTGCTGTGCTTCTCTTGTCTGTACCACAGGTCTCTGCTGTCTATCTTGACCGTGTCTAGTGCAGAGATTGCATTTTGAGATCAATGAAGGTGCATAGAAGGGGCAGGGAATGAGCAACAAAGATCCGTGGGGTAGATAAGACTCTTAAAAATCAAGCTCAAAGAAGGTGAATTTGCTCTGTGTGACTGCAGATTTATTTCAAGCTGTATACAATACACTGACATCCAAAGACAGATCTCAGGTTGTACTTATTTTCATTGCTTTTAAAGGAACATGTAAATAATTGTATATAGAGCCAGATCATGCAAGCTTTGTACACTATCCAGAAAAGAGCAGCAACTATTGTCATCCAGCACAGTCAGAGACAGTGTATAGATGCACTGAGGTGTAAAAATTGCAAACAGAGAGCCTCGAGTCTAATGTATAGCTGTGCACTTAGTCCCAAGTGCTCTCGGCAGAAAAGAATCAAGACGTAACATTAACGGTAACACCAAGTGCACTTGCTCTTGTCTTTTTTTCTCCTGGTGGTGGTGAAGTCACAGAACCAGGCTGTTATAATGTAAAGTGCCTTGATCTGTGCAGAATTACTGCCCTCCCCCCCGCCCCACCTTTATGAGTTTTCATTTGTGTGCTGTCTAGGATCAAGCATATTTTCCCAATACATGACAGAAATATCAGGAAAACTGAGCCCCTCATAAGGGTTCATCCCTTATCATCACTGAGCCCATCCTAGTATTTCATACAAACCACCCTTGCTAATAACTGCTATAAAACACAGCAAACTCTGAAGGACACCAAGATTAGACCATCATCTGAAAACAAGACCATAATACAGAGCAGAAAGTTTGCTTTAAAGAGTATCTGTTTATGCAATTCACTTTGCCTCAAAACTTTGAAGTTAGATAAACGCTGTTTTCTTCATCTAAGGCAGTAAATTCCAGTGAAACATCAGTCTCTGTAGCCCATCCTCTGTAATTCACCACTATAATCAAAGCTTTAACACAAATGACCCAGAAAGCACGTACTCACCAGCAACGCAGAACCACCACCTTTTAAGCCAGGCTCCACTGGCTTAAAAGAGGCCACTTCCTCATGCCACAGTATGAAGTATTAGGCACAATTTCAGGAAATAATTCAATCTTTCAAGTCTTTTGTTGATTGTTTGCATAATAAAATGCATCATTGTATAGTGACAAAAGACAGCTTTTCTCATTCACTGATGCCCTTCTTGGCTGACATATACCCACGAGAGTTTATGAAGGATACAAGGGGTTGCATCTCCCAGAAGTATGAACTTCCCACCCTGCAAGGAGTGTGAAGTCATTAGTCTTAACGAGTCAGTCAACTCACCTGAGGACACATCTGGTCATGACTGCTAGGCAAACCTTGGGAGGTCAGTTCCCAACTTTGGCAGTGCAATTTATTTACACATAGATGATGAAAAATCAGCTCAAAAATTTAATACGAAACACTAAATCATATAACCAGATACAGCTGTATGCTGCAAGTAAAAACACCCCAGTAAAACATCAGTGAAATATGTTTTAAATAGAAATGATCCAAAACGCACAGTTCCTATCCAGAAAAGAGCAGCAACTATTGTCATCCAGCACAGTCAGAGACAGTGTATAGATGCACCGAGGTGTGAAAATTGCAAACAGAGAGCCTCGAGTCTAATGTATAGCTGTGCACTTAGTCCCAAGTGCTCTTGGCAGAAAAGAATCAAGACATAACATTTAGCATTAACACCAAGTGCACTTGCTCTTATCTTTTTTTCTCCTGGTGGTGGTGAAGTCACAGAACCAGGCTGGTATAATGTAAAGTGCCTTGATCTGTGCAGGATTACTGCCCTCCCCCCGCCCCACCTTTATGAGTTTTCATTTGTGTGCTGTCTAGGATCAAGTATATTTTCCCAAAACATGACAGAAATATCAGGAAAACTGAGCCCCTCATAAGGGTTCATCCCTTATCATCACTGAGCCCATCCTAGTATTTCATACAAACCACCCTTGCTCATAACTGCTATAAAACACAGCAAACTCTGAAGGACACCAAGATTAGACCATTATCTGAAAACAAGACCATAATACAGAGTAGAAAGTTTGCTTTAAAGAGTATCTGTTTATGCAATTCACTTTGCCTCAAAACTTTGAAGTTAGATAAATGCTGTTTTCTTCGTCTAAGGCAGTAAATTCCAGTGAAACATGACTCTGTAGCCCATCCTCTGTAATTCACCATTATAATCAAAGCTTTAACACAAATGACCCAGAAAGCACGTACTCACCAGCAACGCAGAACCACCTCTGTCAGGCTCCACTGGCTTAAAAGAGGCCACTTCCTCATGCCACAGTATAAAATATTAGGCAGAATTTCAGGAAATAATTCAATCTTTCAAATCTTTTGTTGATTGTTTGCATAATAAAATGCATCATTGTATAGTGACAAAAGACAGCTTTTCTCATTCACTGATGCCCTTCTTGGCTGACATATACCCACGAGAGTTTATGAAGGATACAAGGGGTTGCATCTCCCAGAAGTATGAACTTCCCACCCTGCAAGGAGTGTGAAGTCATTAGTCTTAACGAGTCAGTCAACTCACCTGAGGACACATCTGGTCATGACTGCTAGGCAAACCTTGGGAGGTCAGTTCCCAACTTTGGCAGTGCAATTTATTTACACATAGATGATGAAAAATCAGCTCAAAAATTTAATACGAAACACTAAATCATATAACCAGATACAGCTGTATGCTGCAAGTAAAAACACCCCAGTAAAACATCAGTGAAATATGTTTTAAATAGAAATGATCCAAAACGCACAGTTCCCAGCCACTTAAACTAAAATCAGTTCTCATTAATACCAAGATTTTTACTCTATTTTGAGAGCCAGTCAGTAGAGACAGGGAAGATTAAAAACCTTTGTTTCTCAAAATTTAGGCCCAGCGTTAGAAACCTGGAGATCTAGGTTTGGTTTCTTGGCTGGCCTTACACAACCACGCTGGCAGGTTTACACACTGACTACATTGCAACTGTCTTTGCAGTTTAGTGGGGAAAATGTAGGGGCTTCATTTTCCCAAGCATTTTTCATGAGTCTTTAAAGGCCAAGTCAACTCCTCTGAGCAGGATGCTGAGTGCAAAAAGTACAAAGTGGTCCTACCCATCTCCCCACTTTATCCACACTTTGGTTTCTATACTGTGGAAACTGGGATATTTTCCTCTTATAAAGGAACTAAAAGAAGCTAAAATAATTGATATTCGGAAAACATTATGCTGAATACTGTTAATTAAAACCAGATTTCTTAATCTATGGAGAAGAACTGACAGAGAAAAGCAGAGAACATCACTGTGATACTCCTTAAACATAAGCAACTTTATGTCCTCAGTTGTGGGACAAGAAGGAGACAAATGCAGTCATTATTTACCACTCCACAGCAACATCAGCCACAGAAGTGTCCCAAGCTCTGTCCCCAGTAATGGCCAGGTTTTCATACAGCTTCCACCCCACCAAATAACCTAGATGGAGACTAGGTTTCTCATAGAATATCCCAGGTTGGAAGGGACCTCAGAAGATCATCTAGTCCAACCTCTCATGGGAAAGGGAGGCTGAGATTATCTGGCATTCTGTCCAATCTTGTCTTGAAAACCTACAGCAATGTGACTCTATTACATCCCTGGAGAGCCTGTTCCAGTGAATGAATGTTCTTACTGTGAAAAATTTCTTTCTTACCTCAAGATGAAATCTCCCCCAGTGCAATTTGTACTCATTTCCCCTTGTCTTCTCCATGTGGCTTTTTTTAAAAGTGCTCTGTCTCTTCTAACACCCAAGCTGCTATTTAGGACTGTAGATTTAAGGTTCTGAAAAACTGGATATTTACATTTGTGCTTAGGTGAAACCTGAACTTTGAACAAAACACAGCCCCAAATCTTTCCCAAGCAGCAACAGCAGCTGCTCAAACGATTAAAATTAATTACAAAATACTTAGAGGAAGAGGAAATCCACCAACGACATAGCAAATTTTCAATTTTCAAAGCACAGACTCCTTTTACATCAGCTTCTTATATATCTAAACCATAATTTCTTTCTGAAGTATCAACAAGATCTTCAGGGGTTTAGCGAATGAAGGATGTGTGCATTTTTCTCTACACTCTTTGCCAACCTTCCCCTCTAAACACATAACCAGGTTTAAAGGATGATTAAATAGGTAATGGAACGAGGCATAATGTGACAACTTACTGAAAGATAAGTGGGTAAACACAAGTATTGAAACATTTCTTCTAGCTCTTGATAGATTAAATAAGTATCATTAAGTGGAATAGTTTTGATGTTACTTTAAGTATCCTGTATGTGTCCCATAAAGCTTTTGTGTAAAGTCCTTCCCTGCATGTATAGAAATGAATCAGATCACATTACAGCTCTCTGTGCATTCTTCCTTGAGGACATTATGTTTTCAATTGCAAAATCCATTTTTATTTTCTTTTTCATTTGTCACCTCACCACTGGAAGGAAGGTTTCCTGGAGCTTATTCCATTGCATGTCTGACAAGATCAAGTCTGCCTTTAGTACATTAGTATAAAAATTGAGGATAAATGATTACATTTAGATGAGGTGAACGAAGAAGTATAGGAGACAGAAAGACTAGAGTATCTTCTGCTTTAAGCCTGCAAGAGACTTCTTGATGAGAATACAGAAGTGCAAAATAAGAGGGGAATAACTCAATTTTTCATGCTCAAGTAGTTTCCAGATAATCTCATTAATATTTGAGTAGATAAACTTGGTATGAAGATGTCCTCTTTGTTATCTGCCTTCTCACAATATTTGCAGCATCATATATTATTTCCCGTGGGCACGAACAACAAAATGCTCTTTTTTGACTAAAGTATGCTACACATCATTGCAGGGTACATGAAATTCTCTCTTGATCAGGAGTAAGCCACTAACCTGACCTTAGCCCAATCATCCATTTCTTGCACTGAAGCAGCACTTCGTGGTTCCCAGCCTCATTTTTTCTGGGAGTTTTCCAAACCATAGGCAAATTCAGCCTCTGAAATCAAGAGATTAAAGTATCAGATAACTTAAGATGAAATTTTCAAATATGGACCTCTTTTTCCTCCCAAAGCATTCTGAATTTCTTAGGGTAATAAACTTTTCTTACCATTCATCAAGACTTATGATTGTTTTAACAATTTGATCTCCTTTTACTACTACCTTAAGCAGGAATCACACGTAATTCTAAACACCTATGAGGGATTTCAGCAGAGTCACTGAAATAAGGATGCTGATAGATCTTCCTGATGCAGACAGATCTCAGATCTGAAATGTCATGCACAATTACCCTGGGGACCTTGTTTCTGAATCTCCAAATAACTCCCAGCACGATGCAAGCTCTCATCTTCCCCCTGACAACTTTCAGGACTTGAATTCAAAAAAGTACAAGATTCATCCTTGAGAAGTACTAGATAAGATGAGGGCTGTAACTTAACATGGAAAAAAATATAACATCCACTCTTAGGAATTAAGCAGGAGAATGCAAACTATTAGGACATGAACGCTAAGAATGCTTTACTAGGCAGGTTATCTAAAGATTTCAAGACTATGTTTTATTCAGTCTATTTTTTGGGAACTCTCTAATCAGGACAAAACATCCCTCTTCCTGATGGTGGAGCACGGAGACATCAGTTTTGGGAATCACACATAACATCGAATATCTTCAAATAAGTAAATATGATATTGAAATACTGAGCCTTTCTGCCTTCTCAGGCATGTTGGAGAGACCACCAAGTCTTGTGGGCACACACAAGTAAATTTCTTTTGTATTTCTGATCCTTTTGTTCCAAAGTCTTGTTTATGTTAAGTACTGTAACTTCAGTGGTCTCTCGTATACACAGATTTACTACTGGTTACCATTTTTCTTTAAGATGGTATGTGATTAAACCAATAGCTTGACTCCAAGCCCCTGAAATGAAGCATGGATAAGTGCCTTAAATACATTTTGCATACAGCCATAATTGGTGGTACTTTGAAGTCCAGCCCTACATATCCAATAGGTACACAAAGACCGATAACATCCAGGATTCTAGACTTAATGGATTATGATGGATATTAAATGAAAGACTTACTTGGTTATAAAATTCTGTCCTACTAGCAATACAATTCTGCACAAGTTTTCACAGCACAGAAAAACATATCAAAAGTAGAAGTAGAAGTAGAGAAGAGATCACTGGTTTCTGCTCAGTAAAGCGTGAACTCTGGGTCTTTTACATGCATAAAGTGCTGTCATAGTCCTAAGGAAAAAGACAAAAAACAGACAGAAAAGTTAAAAATGGTATTTCTCTGGCATCGTTTTCCAGGGAGCCAGAAACTCTATTCATTAGAAAAGGTCATAATTTTGTTTGCCAAGATGAATATTCATAGCATTAACCCATGAACTGGTCTTTGCTAGAACTACTTAAATAAAATAAATATTTTTCTCCTGCCCAAAGAACAGTCTTTGACCCAGATCATCATACATGAAGGTAAAACAATGTTTTTCAAGATTATTTATTATCTTGCAATTTCCTTGTCAATAATTCTGGGGAAAAAATAGTTTACTGTAATATTCCATCATAGATTAAGATGGTAGGGAAGGATGCATGCAAACACACACACACATCACCACTGATTCCATCTACTATAAAGTTCTTATAGAATAAACTTCCTTACCAATATGCTTACCAATAAACATGCTTACCAATAAAGAGAGGCTTATACACTGTGCAGAAGTGATTTTACTCGGTGCCCCTTATATTTCTGCATGAGCATGGCTATTTTATTTGATATTCACCTATTCCATTTTTTGTTATTGTCTGCATTAATTCTGACCAGATGGTTTCAGGGAAAGGCAATTTGCGTACATTACAAATCACAGCTGTGTCATCTTCTAATTTTTAAGTTGCTTTATATTGTATTTCCCTCATGAAAAGCATAAAATCAGCATAGCATTATTGTGCTTCAGATTGAAATCTTAAACAAAAACATTATTTGGACATCTGCAAAATATTCTATCTCCTGATTTTTTGCTTCTGGTAAACAATTATCATTAGCAAGAGGCCACAAATCCCATTTGATTATTGAATCGGATTTAGGTAAACCTTCCAGACTATCGGACAGCTGGTATATGCACTTAGTCTGAACACCTGTCACGGGCAAAACAGTCTTAACTAGGGGATTTTTTACTTAATTTAATTCATTGCCAGTTAACATCAATTTCTGGTTACTGATTCAGGTACTGGAAAAAAAACATAAGCAAATTAACAGGAACTTAAGTAAACCTTTCCTCCCTATTCTCCAAGCTCAACTTAAGCTGATGTGTCTGTATATGTTATTTTACAGCTGTGAGTCCTAATAGAATCAGTAAGTGTGTGCAACTCTCCTTGTTTAAAGCGTTCTATCAGACGTTTTGTTAAATGGGAAGTCTGCTAAAGCTGCAGAAACAGGCAGAGCCTACTCTCTCTCTCTCTGAGAGTCTAGCTCTCTTTCTGTCTGCAGGACCTCACCAGCTTCCACTGGTCCCCTGGGGACCGGGGTCCTGTGAGTGGGCTGCTCTTCACAGTCACAGGCACATTGCGCTTCCATCTGAACTAAGGCAGCCTGAGGGAGAAAATGATCAAAAACTTACTCAATCTAATTGAGCCTGGAAAAACAGTTTGAATATTGATTTGCGGACCCTTGACCTTTCTGAAATTAAATAATTGGCCCTCAGGAAGAAAACGCTGCACACTGCTGACGTAAATAAAGATATTAATTAGGTCCTGACAGAATACGTTTAATCTTCTCCTAGTTCTACAAATTAATTTCCATGACAAAGCAAAGAGTATACAGCATAATCTCAGAGTTATTAAGCTAATTTATAAAATATATATTGGATTGTGACAAGTGAAGGTGAATTATTAAAAAAAAATAATTCAAATTGTAACTTGTGTTCAAGTCTTCACATCTGGAATCTTTCTCAGATCCTCTTACTCAAGGAAATAAAATTTTAAACACATTCTTAAAAGGTAATTCTAGATTTATTATGTACATTGAGGCAAAAGAAAAATCAAGTTGTTGATATTACTGAATAATTTACCATCAGCAACAAACTAACAAGGGGTATGTCTGATCGACTGCTGTCATAGTGATGCCTGCACTATATTAGATAATGCCGAAACTTTATACAGTAGTGGTAGAAGAATTTGTCCTTTGCTAATAAGAATTAGATATATCATCTTCCTTACAAACAAAAAGGCTCTGATCTGTTATTTGTATTTAATAACTTCTCATCAAGTGTCAGTTAGCAGATTTACTGCCTCCAGAACCAGGCCCTGGTGACACCAGCAGGTTATCTCTCTTCAGCAGACAGAACCGTGAGCGATACACCCTGACCCAATTACTCTGAAAATTGTACAAAACACTCTGCATTTTTAAAAGCATGCACTTTGCAAGTGATTTGCGATCTTTGCCTTCACGAGCTTCGATAGGCACAGTGTAGAAGAGGAATGGACCCTGCCTTGGGCACCTCATCGCAGCTGGGCCTGGGCCTGCTGTGGGCCCCGCTGAACTGGAGCCCAGCCTCAAGTCCCAGGCAGGCGGCCTGGCCTGGCCCCAGGATGCCCCTCCTGAGCCTGTGTCTGAGCCTGGTGCCCCTCACCAACCTCTGGGACCATGTTTCAGCCCTTCCCCGACGCCCATCCCTGCCCCAAGTCTGCTGGTGGGACGTGCCCAGCTGCAAGGCCCTGCTCCGCCGCCCCTGGGAGCCCCCATGGCTCCTGGTCCACCACAAACCGCTGGCCCTCGCTGCACCCCAACACACAGTCCCTGGAAAGCTTTGCTTGAGCTCGTATCTCTTTCCTCTCCTCCTGCCTCACCCAGGAGACACTTTCTAATCTTGCACTGCATACCTAAGCTTGTACATACATACAGCCTAGCAGAATTACCCAAGTCAATCTTACTTCAAAACTACTCAGCTGCCATAGTGCTCACAAACAGTTTGTAAATCCAAAGATGAGGGGCCAATCTGGTTTCTAACTGAACATCTGCATGAAATTAAATGAAAAGTGAGCTTACAAACTCAGAGGTACAGCTCCACGGGCTGATCATAACGGGAGTCCCACAAGGGAAAAGGAATATAGTGATGTATGCTTCACACTAGATATCAGCTGGCTGACAGCGGTGGAAAATTTGAAGCAAGGAGAGAATAACTGAAAAGCTGTATGCACTAAATTATGATTAAACTCTTTGCCCTTTTCTCCATTGGTGGGATTAATTCATCTCACACATAAATCATTTCCAGTCAAGCAGAGGTTGGAAACTTCATGGGAAGTCTTGAGACAACTGAGGCTCAGGTGTGGAATGACAGCTTGCAGAAATAACTCTATTTTCTGGTTTTCTAAGTTTGCAATCCAAAAGAGAAAATAACATTTATAAGTCATAACAACTGTTGCTCCTGCTGTGGTTGCACTCTTAAGTCAACATCATCTAGCATCGTCACTATTAAAAATGGTAAGTCTCCAGGTAGAGCCCATGATGTAGAACATCTTCTAGAAAACAAAAGCTGTCCTAAGGTTTTTCTAAGGTTATGTCCTTTTAAAGCATGGTTTCTTATAATCACGTTCCTTCAAATACCACTGCACATTCATTCAAGTTTTAAAATCTCATTGAATAAAAATCTAAACCATAAACTTGCTGTATAACAAGATTTCTTCAGAGAGTCTGCTTTAAATCAGTAGCTCTTCAAATGATAGCCACATCATGTTTCTTTTTCCCATTCAGTCATTGAGATATGATCTGAGCAAAGAAACTATCATAAAGACTTATTTATTTTAAGCTTTGCTACATCTTACGAAAAATTGCTTATCCTCCACACAAACCATCTTGCTACGGATATCACATAAATAGCTTTATTCATTTGGAAAAATTTCTCACTATAACTTACAACAATCATTCACACAAAAATACATCAGAGCTGCAGTACATATCTCTTCAGCAGAGAAGCATTTAGAAATAGATTTGGACCTCAGAACACAGACAAGAGGAGTTAAGAATGAATCACCTGAAGACCTGATCTGAATTTATAGGTGGCAGGAAGAGATGTTTGTAATGGCAGCACTGAGTTGTTGGCCTGTTGGCTTCTGTATTGCCATATATTATTAAGAAAATTTGCCCTGAGGAGGCAACAAAGGTATTTGAAATTATCATTAAAGCTTAGAGAACAGGCAATGATTGTCCTCCATAGTGCAGCCACACAGCTTTTAAATGTCTATGATGTATGTGGATATTACCAAGGCTTTCCTAGATAACAATACTGAAAAGACGGCTACAAGTCCAGGGTACAAGCAGCAATAACTGAAGTCACAAAAAAATCAGCTTTGATGTGGCAAGGGCTTTTGTTATAAGCGAGCATTTAACTATATATTATGCTGATCGCTCAAGGTATTTTGCTGGTTAGAAAATTAGAACAATACATAAGTTGTGATTCAAGGCCACATGAAAACAAAACCAAAATATTACTACAGACTTCATTTACTTTATCAGTCTCAAGACACTTTTCCACTTTCTTTTTGCATTTCCAGACATTGCTACTATAATGCATGCAGTAACTCAGCTGTGTCTTAGTAAAACCCTTAAGGCTTGTCCTCCTAAAGTCCTCTGGCAGAGCAATACTGTCATCAAAATGCTAAACAAGCCTTTGAAGTTTTCTGAAACTGTTTCTTATCATAATAGCTTCCAAGATTACACTCACTTGATAGGTGAGAGTTTTACTATTGATTAGACCTCTCCATCAACTGCCAGACAAAGAGAAATCTAAGCCCATCCCACCTGAGGGGGTACAAATACCAGCATAGCCAGTGTCAATGTGTTGTAGCAAGCAATCTGGCTGCTGAAAGTCTTACAAACTTCTGTTTCCCCTAGGATATAACATATTCAGCTGTTTGTAGATATAAGGAAAGATAAAACCTACCCACTTCTTCCAATGGAAAAAGAAAAAAAGTTTCAGCTGTTCGTAGATATAAGGAGAGATAAAACCTTCTTCCACTACCCACTTCTTCCAATGGAAAAAGAAAAAAAGTCATGAAGAGCTCTAGTCATTGTTTCAAGTATGTTCAGAGGTTAGACTTTAGCCCAAATTCACTCTTTTTTATATATCCATCTCAGCAAGAACTGTGCACCTGTTTTTGAGAGCAAAAATGCATTTATTTACATAAATTTTGTGAAATGATTTATTATTAAAGCAAATTTTGCTGTGACTGTACAGTGCTAACTAACAGATGGTTAATTGTTTTACAAATAGATTATAAATAGTCAGAAAGCCAGCTTCTAATATTTCACTGATTTGCCAGGAACTGCCCACGGGTATGCAATAATATTGGGAAGAGGTATAGTCAGAATCATCTGGAAGGTGACCCATTTCAGATTCACAGCAGGTTTGGGGCAGTGGGGGGCAAAGATACAGCCTTAGTGACCTGCTGCAAAGAAGGAAACACTATATGCAGGCAAATGAATGAAGGGAACAGCTCTGCTCCATTTCTAAAATAGAGGCTGCAGGCTCAAACAGAGCAAAGCCAGAGTGTAATCAGAGTCTAGATAATCCCAACAACTGAAAACATGTGAAGGAATTTGGAGCTGAAAGTAGCTGCACGCACAACCAAAAGAGCTTTGTTATCTGCTATTACTGTATGCTCAGCAATGAGGGGTTTGGGAGGAATTCACTGCAATTTATTATTAGATGGAAATTAAATTTGAAGAATCATTGGGATCTATTCAATGTAAAGTGCAATCCAAAGTATTTTGGGATATTCATACCACAAGATGCTTTTCAAAACATTTCTCCTTTCCTAGTTACTAGGACTAATATTAGTTGCATATGAATATCAATCGTAATTCCATTTCAAGAATTTTTTTCTTAAAACAGTATCCCAAATTCAATCTCTCCCATAAATGGTTTTCTTAAAGGCAGTTGTTTCAAATACCAACCCACATCTCTACTGGGGAGGAGAAAGAAAGGGAGTATGAAGAGCAAAGAGAATTTATAAGCTCCAACTATAGATTAGATATGCCCTCTTCATTCTTTCATTCCATGCCATTCATCTAAATATCTCTTTCCTTTTTAATTCAATCTTCTGTATCCTCTCCATTAGTATTTTAAAAAGAACTGCAAATAAAAGTGCTTAGGATTGCTTTTAGCTATCCCAATTCAGACAGAGTTTAAAAGCTCAATAAATCAATTAATGAAAAAAGGCTTGGTCCAACCACAATTATTTTTGAAAGTTTCATTTTGATTTTTTTTTTCCATTTTGGTTCATTTGAAAACTGAATATGCATAAGGTGATCTATAACAGGAGCCAGGGGAAGTCCCTATCACATGTTTCTTTTACTTAATGCAGCATCAGTGCAGGACCCAACAGTGAAACTTCTCAGAGAACCTGTTAAATCTTGATTAGAGGGATAGCAGAAGATAGAAAAACATTTGTAATAATGGAGAGGGTGAAGCTAGAAAGGAATGAAAACTTGCCCGTGGGAAAGTGAGACTAAGAAAACTCAGTTATTTCTTTCTCTTTTTCTCTTTTTCCTTCTTTTTTTTTTTTAAAAAAAAATTATCCTACATATTGCAGTATTTTTGAGGAAGAGTCAGTCCATTACAGATCCATGAATTTGAGATGCACTAAAAATGCTTGATCTGGACTTCTTTTCAGTAAACCTTTGGCTTTCACATCATTGCCTTACATCTGCAATTTCCAAATCGTTTTTCTATTGCCAAGCTATTGTACACATTTCAGGATGCCAGCCAAATTCTAATAATGGCATCATTAAGAGAGAGCTATTGCAATGGTAAGCGCTGTATTACTTTGCTCATTTTGCCAATCAATGATGTCAGTAATATCCTGTTCTTTAGGAACCCTAATTAAATTCTTTCATTGAAATAATCAACATTTGTGTTTCCAACCACTTTGCAGCCACAGTAATTCTTTGTCTGCCAGCTGTGAGAATTTCCTATCCTACCCTCTCACATCAGCAAACCAGAGGGGAAAAGTTCATTTCACACTTATATAATGTATTCATGGTTGAGGTAAGTAACAGACATATTTTGCTTGTAACACTAAAGCCTAAGCCACAAACAGCTTAGAATAGACTCAAGTCAAATAAATAATTTATCAAATGCAGTCTTAACAAAGGGTCTTCAGAAACCACTGTCCTTTAATTAGTCGATCAAACAGCTAATCCACTCGTTGATGCAGGAAGAACATGATCCGTCCTCATTTGGATCTAAACCAACCAAAACTAATAAACAGTATACTTTAATTATATCAAAAGTCATTTGCAGAAGGTTTGCATATGAGTAGGACTCTGGTTGATGAATTCAAAAACACAAAACTAGCCAAAAAAACAGATTGAAAACAAAGACACAGACTACCTGCAAGATAAACTTCAGAGGAATGTTCTGCTGTGCACTTTTGACCTCCTTACTACCAGTGTTACACTGAATAATGACTTGAATCTAGAGCCAATAATTATTCCTTCCATAATGGAGAGCCTGATGTGTGAGCTTTAGGTGGCACCCACTGCCAAGAAGAGCCATTAGCTCACAGTAGAAACCCAGAGAAATGTTCTGGCTGATCAGAAAGCAAGGCAAAAAAAACTACTGTGTAGGGAATGTGAAACACAGAAGCATGAGCACCCTTATTTACCTGGGATCCACAGTTTACAATTCTCCTCAGAAATAAAGGGATTTAATCAAAATATCCCTTTAAGGAAAGGCTCATGCCTTTCTTTGTACATAGCTTTTCTATGGGAGAAAATAGCTAGACCCCTCCTTCTTGAAAGCTTCGTGTCTTGGGAAGACTGAAAAGGTGAAAAAACCCATCTCTTCTATTTCACAAAAGGGTGAATGAAGCCACCTTGCACCCCATCTGCTCTGATACTGTGCAGAAAAGAATGCAGGAACCTATGTGCAGAAAAAGCCAACATCTTCATGAGTAAGGTGCTCCTGAAACATGAGAGATCTGGCTGTGGAAGTCCTAGGGACAGCGGGGGACTTTGGTGCATGTCTGAATTCAGAACTGGTGAGCTTCTCTGACCAGCCTGTTAGAATACAAAATGACATGTTTTTCTTTTGTTATAGTTCAGAAACAAATGACTGGTGCTCTCCCTGAGGAGGATGCTACAGTTTGCTGCTATGTGTGCTCTGAACATATCTGATGAACTGTCTCAGAGGTCTCAGGCAGTAGAACACACACTAGGTGGACGTCAACAGGGTATAATGGAAGGGAAAAGAAACCAAAAAATATTTCACTTAGAGAAGAAATACATCATATCCTAGAGAGATTATACAAATTGGATCAGGAGGATTTAATGTACAAGCTAGTGGTGGTCTGAGCCAAAGGTGATCTCCAGGTTTTAGGTTTAAGAGACAGATGGCTGATAGTGTCCACAGTAACTAGAGAAGGGAGAAACAGACCTTGGAATAGTGATGAGCTTTCTCTAAGCTGATGTCTGGACATTCAGAAACTGGTGACAGAAATATATGTCAGGATTTTCCATTGAACAGGAGACACCTAAGTCAAAGAGAGAAAATGTGTTTCCGGGTGTGCACACTACTGAAAGACACCAGCCTTGCACGGTTGTGTATCTGTGACACCTCGTGTTCTCATCCTCATCAGTCTGTCCCTCTGCTGCTCAGAAGTGCCAAGTATAGGGGAACTGTGGCAATGGGGCTTGTGTTGGGCAAGGGAATTCTGTGCCCTTTGGTGAACAACAGAAGCGTTTGTTCAGTGCCTTTTAACACAAACTTGAGTGAAGGACTCAGCCTACAGAGATGGGACTGACTGGGGATCAGAAAGAGAAGTCCCGAACTGTGGTTGCCCCCAAACTCACTTGTTGCCCCAAAGGCCTAATAATACTATGTTTTCATGTGGTGTCAGGAAGCCTTTTTTGTAACAGCAGGAGGAAAGATTCAAATAACATTTTCTGTGGCTGGCACAGATAGAGTAATGAATTTGGAAAAAAGACAAAGTGACAGAAGAGCCAGACATACTGTCTCACTGGAACCAATAAGCTCAGAAGAAAAGGATTGAAACTTCAACTAAAAGAACTCACCAAAGATGAATTTGGAACTCCACCAACTTCAGTTGCTATTAAAGAAAGGCAAGACTTTACTCTCTTATTTGAGAAGCAGAAATAGAAAGAACATTCTAAGAGCAAGTCAGGATAACATATTTGAAAAACAATTTAGGAAAAGGCAACGCTGCTGTAAAAATATTCTCTCTATAGTCAAGATACACTGTTTTACTTAATGTTCAGGATTATCAGAAGCAATATTTATCTCTCCACACATCAAGCAGAAGTACTGTTTTAGTGTGAGAAGGAAAGAGTAGTAGAGAGTAAAAGATTTGGTGCTAAACCAAAGTTAGCTCCTTCTCTGTTACTTTAAGTAGTGGTCTGAGAATAAAAATAAACACAAATGAAAATATTCACTAGATAGTATCAAAGCAGAAGGCAAGAGGCTATCAAACCACCAAATGTTATTTAGTTTAAGTGTAAGGTCCATATCGATGGAAAGTTAGTTAATTAGCACTAGGCACAGACATTTTTTGGATTACATTCAAACTAGGGTTGGAAAAAAAATTGTTCAAATTGAGCAAGTCAGCTGTGAAGGCCTGGGAAGGCTGTTTTACCAGCAGTAGGAACAAAAGAGGATTTGTACTTCCTAATGGATTTTTTCCCATTAAAATAATAATTTCACTGTATAGTTAACTAATAGAAAGCCTAGAGAATAGCCACATATTTTCCCAGTTACTGTAGTAGAAAACAGAGATTAGATGTTACTGTCTCCCTTTCTATTGTATTGTGTCGACATATATCCTTTTTAGTTGCCTTATATTTGACTGCTGAGTCTATGCATCCTTTCAACATGCACAACTTTCAACAGTGTTATTAGAAACAAAAAAAGGTACAAAGCGAAAAGAACGTTTGTTTTTAATTGTGTGCTGGAAAAGACAGATCCCCTTACCATGCTTAGAAACCACAAGAATGAAAGAATGACATTTTTTATGGCACGATTAGATTGTTTTGCTTTACCTGGCATTCCCTGCCATAATTGCAGAGGCCCCATCTGTCAACAGAGCCACTGAAATTTGGCACTGTCTTGATAAATGCCTCTCACAGTGCAAGTGTTGTTGGTGTTCCATGTCACACAGTGATAATAACAGCTATTGTTTCTCAGGGCAACAGAATAATTTTTTAGATTCAGTGACTGCTTGTCATTGATTATACAAGTTATATCCACCTTTTAGTTGAATTTAATTCGACTCAGATGGCTGACTCTTTTGAAAACCATGTATTGCTTCCTGTATATGCTTTAAGCAAATAAAATCATAGGAGATTTACACAATTCGATCTCCTAGAGAGAGACAAAATCTTTCTGGATTCATTCTAATAGCATAAAAGTAGGGCAGGACAGTGTCTGACTGGTTCCTGGTCTAAAAGTCAAAACTGAGTTCTTTGGCTCTCTAATGCCTACAGAGAGTCTTTCAGGTGGATACAAAACAGGAGAGTCGTGTACAGTCCTTATATTCAGCATGGAGATACTTAAAATTTGCCAGAGAAAAAATGTATAGTTTATACAATACAATATTGTGAATTTTTTTACGATTTCTGAGTAGCTACAGAATCCAAACTAAAAATGAGACTTGCATGAATTTCCTTTTCACTTTGAAGATTCTGAGTCTATGCTTCCCGTTTAGAAAAGCCTCCTAGACATCAGTTCATACATTATTGTGGATGCACAGGGGAAGGAGAAACGCACAGTTCAACCCAGGAGTGATCAAAATTTTGCCATGAATACATCATTAAGAACAATTTTTTTTAAATTCTAGCTTTTCTCTTTGATCACATAAAGATAAAAATTTCTTTGTTGCTTTTATAGGATTATTTATCATTTGGAAAGCATTTTATAAGGAGTTAATTGGAGAATGTCATATTTGTAATTGGAGATGACTGTGTTCGATTCAGTAATAAGATAAACTGATGTGCCAAAGCTAGGAATCATGGAATCATATTGCTGGCATGCAGAACAAGCAACGTAAATTTAAAATTTGCTTTCCACATTTTAAAGTAGCTAAAATTTGCTATTCCATGGGATACACTAGCAAATGAAATAAGTAAAACCATTCCAAATTTTGGATATTTGTGGAAAGGGTGTGTAGTATTCAGCAACTCTTAGAAGTTCTAAATCCTGCAGATTTTGTGCTTTTAGAGGAGGCTAGAAAAATGAAAGGTGGAAACAACTTCAGCAACTTCTTCAAATTTAAGCCAACTTGGAAAAAGAAAATCAATAATCAGAGAAATTCAGAAAGAGGATTCTGTATCAGGAACCATTTTTTTTTCTGGTTATTCCGAATTCCCTGGGAAATCATCTGTATATAAACATTTGACTAACACATAGTTTAGCCACGTAGTCTCAAAGAAAATGTTAATGCCTATATGTCATGTTTTCATAAGCTGATAGCAAAATTTCTACAAATTGTGTTTGGAGCCACTGGAGTTCAACACATTAGCTCTCTGTGACAGCTTGCACGATGGTACATACTACATCTGAAGTTTAAGGTTTTCTCTCCAAACCTGCTCTAGTTTAATTAAAGTTGTGATTTCACCTCCACAAGACAAGAGATGTGATAAGTTGTCTTCTATAATTCAATTCACACTTCATAGACATTTTTAAAGTCATTTTCATCTCAGGTTAAATCAACACATGCCAAGATTGCACAGAGTGCAACCTCATGGACAGCCTAACCCAAATTCCTTCTAACCAGTACGAAACCACGTTGGTAAAACCTCAGTGTGGTCCACACTAACAGGGCTCGCAGCTGCAGCAAAAAAAGGTGATGATATGTGGATCTTAGATAGCATAGCCAACTATGGAAACCTCTGTGTCTGAAAAACAGGCTATGGAAAAGGTAGCATAAAAAACCAGAACAGCATTGCCTAAATAGCATAACAAAGATTTCCAGCTTGTACCATCTGAACCTTATTTTCACAATTCCTTGAACATGCTTTCACTGTTCTATTTTTTTATTCCACAGGCTGTGTCAAGTACTAAACAGTTTAATCCACCTACTCTTTGGTATTGCAGAGTTTTCATTGCTGAGATGCATAATTAGGCTTTGATTTGCAGTTTCTAATTAGTAGCAGAAGCAGCATCTAAGTAACAAGCTGTAGTACAGAACTACCAGATTTAAGAAGGCAAGAGGCATAATAATTTAAATTACTCCCACATATTGTTGGATCCTAAAAATGTAACCACTTAGGAAAAAGATATGAACATATTGTAGGCAAATCACCAAAAAAGCATATGATTATAATACAACTGAAGTTTCAAAAAATGTAGTTTAAAAATTCTTGTTTAAAAATCCAGACTTGGAAGTCATTTTAAAAATCTGTAGTACTACAAACTGAGATAACAAGCATAATTTCTTCAAATATGTTGCTCTGTCTCATAAAAGATATAGCAGATGCAGAAAGAGCTGTGGGATGAGAGAAGAAATTATTAGAATGCATACTGAAAGTTCCTAATATTAACAAAATGGAAGATCTTTTGAGATATTACAAGTGTATGCACAATGTCAGCATAAGAATTTCTTAAATTCCTCTACCAGAGGATGAAGGAGTCCTGGAATTGGCCTGAGATCAGCTCCAGTGCTGAGGAATGGGGGTAAGGATAATTTCACCTCCCAAATAAACTTATTCCAATCTTCAGTTGCTGGAGAGGGATCAAATCCTGATTTACAAAGTTTTTTATTCCTCATAATATCTTTTCACTAGTACTACTTATTACAATAGTCTTGTTCATTTCCTCCTTGAACTTTGCTAAATCCATCCATTCCAGGACTCATCACTCTCAATGCAACAGTTCCTTTCGCTTTGTGTCATAAAGAAGAGATAAAAGAGACAATCTGAATTACTATCCAACTAGTTCATCATTACTTGCAGCTTTTCTAAAGTAAACATATCTAGGTTTTAAAACTGTCTTCAGGTTAAAGTGTTTCTCCCTGTACCACATCTTTTCACCTCTACCTGACCCCTCCATAGCTTTTCAATATCCTTTCTGAGCCTGAGTAAGAATTACAGTTTCATTGCTGAGATCAGATTGTTGATTTATTCATATAGCAGCTTTAGAATGTATTCCTTGCTGCTCCCCATCCTATACTTTATTACCATAACATCTTGTTTCCATTTTGTACAACTGCTGCTCATTAAACCAGACTCTTCATCCAGCTATACTCCCAAGCAGACAGACCCATCTCCTGAGTTAACACAGGTAATTTGGAACCCTGTATGGCAACTCAAAAATTTATGGAGCGGCTCTGGAGGCATCTAAAGAGATCTTTTCTCCCCTCTAGAACTGCAGGGAATAAATACTGCTTCCAGATCTCCTACAGACCTATACACATCAAGCCAAACACGTCACCAAGAAAACAGTGCAAAACATGAAGAAAACCTAAGAGACAGATTTACTAGAACTGAAATAGTGCTTCAACCTATCCACTGGGACAAAAACATGCATGAACTTTTCCTTTCATAGAATTGGGTTCATCCAGAAATGAAGCCACAGTGGGAGAAAAAACAGTTCAGGTCTTGATGAGGAGAAAAGATGTTCACCTAGGGTGGAGAAGGTAGGCAGCTGGGACCTGATGCACCACAGGCATCAAAGTCCTAAGTGTCACCTCCTTTTGATTTGCATTAGACATGTAGAAAGTGTGGATCCAAATATGTTCTTTCTTCATTCAGGTAATAGTCCTGAATTTATTCTTTCATGTCTTTACTCATGTAGAAATAGCTTTTACTTACAAAGCCCGAATTAAAGCCAATCATCTTTGTGTCCCAACAAATGGGATGGAATCCCTTCCCATTTTCCTCTACAGCACTGTGCAGTACCTACAGCACAGTCATAACCCAGACAAGTTAGCGTTAGTACCTAACACAAGGAGGTTAAAGTAGTCTGGGTTTACCTACAGAAAGTTTGAAACAGATGCATTTGTTGATTGAGGTAAAGCAACAGCAAAAATCACTTTCCTCTCAGAACTGAATGCAGGTGCCTCAGCAGCACCATTCCCTGTTAGAAATCTCAGCTGATCCATCTCTGGTGAAGATTAACAGCATTTGGATTCTGATAAAAGCGGCTCGATTATAATCATCAACATTTTTCTTCCTTCATCTACTGTCGTGCATTTAACATCAAATCATATTCATGCCTCTTACGGCCAGGTTGATTTCTGAAATATTTTCAGACAGAAAGATTGGTCCATTTGGCCTCAAAGGACAACATGTTCATCAGAGGAAGAAGCACATCCCATGGATGTCACTGTGCTGTCACGCACAGTTTACTGTCTGAAGGCAGTCAGGAGGCTGCTGTCAATCTGTGCTGCACAGAGAAACACTTGGAAAAACACAGGTTTTCCCACCATGGTGAACTCATTTCTGGCACATATTTTAGCTTTATCTATTCTTACCGGTTCCAGTAAGGACATTTTGTGGGGGAAGGTAATGTGCTATCAAAAAAAGGGTGGTGTCCTGGCCATAGTAGTGTAGCTGAAAAAAATAATAATAACATGCAGAGTAATCAGAAGCGGGTTTTGCTAGTGATGAGCTTCAACTGTTGGCTTTTCAAGAGCCGTTACTCAGCAACTGAATTACTGAGAACTCTCTGCCCAGAATAATGACCCAATTCCTTATAATAACATTATATGAATGTTCAGCTCTCCCTTTGCTCTCTCAGGCAAGATACGGCAGAAAGAGAAGTAAATAAAAGATGGTGTAACCAGGTAACCGTGTAATACAGCCTTGCCATTGTAGTAACAGGCCATAAGCTTCGTACAGAATTACGGGGCCTCAGGACCGAGGCTTGTCAGGCTGGCTCTGTCTGAACTCTGCCTGACCTGCCTCCAGCTTTGTTTTACTCAGTTTAGCTGAGTGGCAGTGACAGCAATTTCTCATATTAACCATGTGTCTATGGCTAATTTATTTTACTTTTGTTTACCTTTGTATAGTGGAAATTTATAAGGTTTTATATAGAAAGCAGTAACAAGGAGTTACCCTATGCAGAATGAGCTGTTTATGACTCTAATGTGATGATGGGGGACAGAGAAAAAATGCCTGGTATGACAGCAGAGCCCCCGAGCAGTGAAGACGCGATGCAGTGAGGAGGACCACAAGCACAGGGTGCTGGAGAAAGGGGCACAGGCTGGCACTGGACACCCCTTGGCTATAACTCACCAGTTAAAGAAACGCAGACCTGAAGCTGGGCAGAACTGGTTTTAAGGGAAAAAAAAGTATCTGACATAGGGAAAAGCACCATATGTAGTAAATTCAGGGGAAATGCGGAACTGCCAAGCAACGAACACCGAGCAAAGGTATAAAAGCATGTTAGCAAATGTATAAAAATCACTCTTAATCCTATGGGTAGCAAGCAGAAATCATCAACACAAACATTATATTCCTCGTGGCAAAGGACTCAAGGTGCTGACAGTTCACTGTAACACCCCACCAGTGCCACCCACGTGAAGCCACCAAGCTCAGCACCCAGGGAAGCGGTGGATGAGCTAGATGAGCCTAACACTAGCAGACTGGGCATGAATTAGGAAGGGTGTGTATAACAATTTTAACTGTGCTATTATTTTATTTTTTTTCTTTTTCTCTAAGAATTGGAACTAGACTAATAGTGGTTCTTGAATTAGACTGTTAGATTTTCAATTATATTAACAATGAGTTCTTGACTTTATACAGAGGGGGAGTTTCTTCTGTGCCTATAAACAAGATTTTGAGTGTAACAAGGAGCAGAAATGAAGAGCAATTCTGTATGTGCTAGGAATGAAAAAAAAAGCCACTGTTTAGAATAGGAGTACTGTCTGTTTTCCATCAATAGTTGAATATACACAGATTAGCCCAGCCAGATAATTTAATCACAAACACCAATGATATGAATATTCCCAATTAAGATGAGCTATGATAGCAGCACAGAAAACGTAATGTGATACAGACAGAAGGTAGGTCAGAAATTTCTGTTTACATTTTGCTAGAAAAAAAACAACACCTGGCTCTGTCTGAACTCTGCCTGACCTGCCTCCAGCTTTGTTTTACTCAGTTTAGCTGAGTGGCAGTGACAGCAATTTCTCATATTAACCATGTGTCTACGGCTAATTTATTTTATTTTTGTTTACCTATGTATAGTGGAAATTTATATGCTTTTATATAGAAAGCAGTAACAAGGAGTTATCCTATGCAGAATGACTCACGTTATGACTCTAATGTGATGATGGGGGACAGAGAAAAACATGCCTGGTACGACAGCAGAGCCCCCGAGCAGTGAAGACGGGATGCAGTGAGGAGGACCACAAGCACAGGGTGCTGGAGAAAGGGGCACAGGCTGGCACTGGACACCCCTTGGCTATAACTCACCAGTTAAAGAAACGCAGACCTGAAGCTGGGCAGAACTGGTTTTAAGGGAAAAAAAAGTATCTGACATAGGGAAAAGCACCATATGTAGTAAATTCAGGGGAAATGCGGAACTGCCGAGCAACGAACACCGAGCAAAGGTATAAAAGCATGTTAGCAAATGTATAAAAATCACTCTTAATCCTATGGGTAGCAAGCAGAAATCATCAACACAAACATTATATTCCTCGTGGCAAAGGACTCAAGGTGCTGACAGTTCACTGTAACACCCCACCAGTGCCACCCACGTGAAGCCACCAAGCTCAGCACCCAGGGAAGCGGTGGATGAGCTAGATGAGCCTAACACTAGCAGACTGGGCATGAATTAGGAAGGGTGTGTATAACAATTTTAACTGTGCTATTATTTTATTTTTTTTCTTTTTCTCTAAGAATTGGAACTAGACTAATAGTGGTTCTTGAATTAGACTGTTAGATTTTCAATTATATTAACAATGAGTTCTTGACTTTATACAGAGGGGGAGTTTCTTCTGTGCCTATAAACAAGATTTTGAGTGTAACAAGGAGCAGAAATGAAGAGCAATTCTGTATGTGCTAGGAATGAAAAAAAAAGCCACTGTTTAGAATAGGAGTACTGTCTGTTTTCCATCAATAGTTGAATATACACAGATTAGCCCAGCCAGATAATTTAATCACAAACACCAATGATATGAATATTCCCAATTAAGATGAGCTATGATAGCAGCACAGAAAACGTAATGTGATACAGACAGAAGGTAGGTCAGAAATTTCTGTTTACATTTTGCTAGAAAAAAAACAACATAGAAGGATTTGGTGATATCAAAGCACATTACATTTCATTCTAGCCACTAACATAACTGCATATTGCACATGATTAACCTCCAATATTCATTGCCTTGATAGACTGTAGAAGCCAATTGCTTAATAAGATTCAGAGAAAGTATTGGAAGTTTATTTAAAGCAATGAGTACATCTCAGGAAGGACAAAATTGACTGAAAACAAAGAGGCTCTATAACCCTTCTGCCAAATATCAGATTTTCATCTGAAACAAAATGGCATAAAGCCGCTGACTTCCATCAGGGGGTGATCTGTTACAGGCAGAACGACTCACATGCTGCAGGGCACAAAACAATCTCTAGTGGAGGTTAATGAGAATCCCTGTCTCTGGTAATATTACTCTGCTATTGCCTGTTTGCTTGTCTCTTCCTCACTGGCAACTGCTCAAGACACTATTCTAAACTATAGAGACAACTCATCTGATTTGGTATAGCAATGACTAGAAATCCAAATAACATCCTGAAGAGCTAGAAAAATCCTGTGTTTTTAACTGTTAAGAGCACTGTTGATCAGTGACAGCCAGTACATAGGCTCCTCCACCACACAAGCTCCATCACAGAAGAGCAGTCAATCCTTTTCTCCCCTTTGAGATACCACATAAATATTGTCCTTCCACTAATGAACCACTGTCTCAGGAGAAATAACAAATTAGCACATCACTGTTGACATGAAAACACATTTTAAAAATGTGATAGAGAGAGATTCTTTACTTGAGCCATAAATAATAAAGCATGTATTTTAGTTTTCCTGTAACTGTTTGATGAATGTAGGGTGACCTTATTAAAAAAGTAGACCCCATCAAGCAATTATGACTACACAGTTATCTAGATGTCCTGAATTCTTTTGAGGTTCATTCAAACTCTACAAGGAAGGAGGAGCAACTCAGAGGCAGTAGCCCTCCTGGCACTAGCTGGAAGAATTGGAGAACGTGTAAGCAAGGCATAAATGACAGAAATCAGATTCTTTGAGAAAACTGCCAATGTACAGAATCCAGGTTGTCAGAGACACTGAGCAAAATTATTCATGTCCTGTAATTAAACCAGATGTTCTATATAGAAAAATGCGATCAAAAGTGAAGTAAGGTATCTGGTTTCAGTTATACATCTGCATTGTCTGGTAAAATGTTGGATATTAAGCTAACAGAAGGTGCTCTCTGATATAGAGAGACAAGGATTTCTAGTTTTTTCTTTTATCTGGGCCAAATATTCCTCAGTTTTCAGGAGTCAGCGATCTGTATTTCCAGACATAAAATTAACACTCATAGTGTTTCAAAGCCAGGAATTTAGATCCACAGATAGTCCATTACTACTATTTCTGGAAAAAAGGGAATAGGGATGTCAAGTTTCTGAAGCTGGATTTGACAGTACAGACAAACAGGAAGAGTGCTTCCACTGATTGCTACTTGATTTCATAACACGGATAATTAAAAGATCACACACAGAGCCTTTTCCTGGCACTTAAAACATGGCAATTTGTCGTAATCCTCTTTCAATTATTGGTGAACGTTTTTGCCTTTGAGTTGCTGACTCCTCTTTCCTGACAAGCGAGCAACCCTAAAGTAAAGCTTTCTGTAACCTCTTGCTCTAATTTCGTCAGAGCTCAAAGGGCAGACACTTAACCAAGCACTTGGGAACCTAAAACGCTGTTTGCAAACTCAGGAGAGCAGCTCAGGAAACCTTTTCTAACTTGTTTAGACACTCAAGACACCTTAGGTTTAGGCTTTTATGGCACATCGATAGGAGAAAATAATGGTCTTTCAACAGTAAGCTTGTTTGCCTGTTGTTTTGCAGGATTCTAGCTTGGTAAAGCACGTTGGCAGCAAGGTGGGGATGGCCTTACTAGCATCCTCCTGTGTTGGTCCTCTCTCAGCCACACTAGCTGCTTCCTCTGCCACCTCCCTGCATTTTCCACTGCTCACTCAATTCTTCTGACAGAACAAGGGATATAATTCATATTGAGTACTAGGATAAACCTATTTTAAGCTCAAGAAATCAAAAAATTTAAACCCATCCTCTTCTATTTGCTCACAACCAGAGATTTGCACAGGGGTACAGAATTCATCCCCAGCTGATTACAGAACTGGCAACAAAGTCGCTTAAGGTTCTCCACGCAGAAAAGAAGGCAAAATCTGCTGCTTAGCTCTCTAAGCTGCATTTCTAAAACTGTGCCTTCCCTCCACAAGGAGCAATTTGAGTAAGTGGTTTCTCCGTAGGCAGTCTTCAATGGCCTTGTCAAGGAAGCAAAAAGCAAAACAAACGAAACAAACAATACAATGAGAAATAATGGCTAATAAACAGGGAAACGCAGCAATCTAATCCTATTGTATTTTCTATTTTTATACACTGGGGACCAAATCCAGAAGTGATGTGAATTGGTTAAGACTGAAATTGGTCCTAATTCTTGTTGTCAAAATCTCTCCCAGTGAATTGGAGAGGCAATTGGGGGAAAAAAATAAAATACAAGCTACCTAGTTGAATGTTCACCTCCCAGTAACAGAAAAAGTGAAGTTGCTGTTTTTATGTAGGTACATGCAATGTTCTTAAACATTCAGAACCTTCAGAACACATCATTTGTACTTTCTTCAAGTCACTGGGAGGTTGGCTGTTGTTATTTTTGTAAATGGGATAGAATTTTATGGTCATTTTCCACTTGCTTTCAATCCAAACACAGCTTATTAATACGTGGGAATGCTAAACCTTTTGATGGATTTACACACTTTCGTCATGTTACACAGGGATACCCTTACCATGAACTTTTATAACCATCCAGTCTGTAAAAGCAATTTTTGTCAAAAAAGCTAGATTCTTAATAAACCTGCCTTAATGTTTTTAAAAATGCCAAGGCAGGGAATATAGAGTGATCAACTTATAAGGATTTTGTCTTTAATTCTGTGGGAGAAGCAGCCTGCTGTTTTAATGAATAACCACTAAATGGCTGCTGTGCTCGTAGATATTGATTTCCGCAGGGGCTACTTGTCTCCTAGGCTGACATTTAATATCTGTTAAAGGGATTCGCCTGCTGAGTGACTTCAGCAAAAGCATTACATTAGGACTACGGCCAAGCTTGTTGGGATTAGTGATTCTCATTGAAAACATCTTTCAATCAGCACTGTGAAAAACCAAAAGCGAGGCAAAAGTTTCGATTTGGCAAAATTAGAATGAACAGCACTAGATTACAGAAGAGTGAGAAAGCCTCAACGCTTAACTCCTGTAGATTTCTACACTGCACGTAATCTATAAGGAAACAAATCACCTGACATAAGCATCCTGTCCCAAAAGCATTGAAAATGCACCCTGCCTTCCCACGTCACTTGCTACAACTCTGTCAGTGTAGTTGCATAAACTCACCCATCCAGAGGTACCAAGGAACCTTACACTAAAAGGATAAAAGAGTTATCTGAAAGAGGAGAAACCACTTTTCTTAGTTTGGTAGAACAGAAAGGATACAGATTTTTCATTCATACATCATGAGTAGGAGATAGATGGAAAAAAGCAGATCATTTATCTGGCACTTTAGGTGATCATTAAAGAGCAAATAAAATGGTTATTTGAATTCTAACAGTTGAAACAAAAAAATTACCTATTTTTTCTGTTGAATCTAAAATAAACAAAAAAATTATCTATTTTTTCTGTTGAATCTAAAAATCTAAAATATTGTAAAGACTGCCTGAGTTTTACAGAATATTCCAAATTACTTTTTTTCTGTTTTAAAATAAAATTACAAAGAGAGTTAAAATAAACAGTATCTAATTAAGAAATCTGCACAAGGGTTGAAGAACTTATTGTGAGAATGGGTGACCACAGGAGCAGCTCTTGGATGTTTACCAGAAACAGTTTTCAATGTTACTTTAACAGATTTTTTTTACACAGCCTACTTTTCTGCTGAAGTGCACTGCTCTTACAAGATTTCTTCTTTATAGTTCTTCTTGGTACTAGGATTTTAATCCAAAACTCATTAAATCCAGTGGTAGTCTGTACATTCATTTCATTGAGTCCCAGATCAGACCTTATGAGAGCAGAAAGCGGAGAAAAAGGCTTCTGAATTTCTTGTACTACTTGCATTATAAAAGCATTTCAATCTGTAGTACAAAGACACCCCAAAGAACCAGACATGATTTGCAGTTTCTAATTACTTGCTCTAGGAGAGCTCTACATCTCATCTTTTATATTTGTGCAATCTTCTCCTGAGAGCAATTCCTAACATGAGCAGTGCTCCCCTTTTCTTCATAACGCTTCAGAAACGTGCTGGGCTATTGCCCCTGCCACCTCTGTGTCCTCAGGGCGCTGCTCAGCTCCAATTGTACCACTGAGAGTGAATTTGGCCCTGAGCACTATGTTAACAATATATTAGCTAAGATCCACATGTTATAACTCAAGCATGGTGAGTCCCTATCTTACAATCCCCCTGGGCTTGCAGCTAAGCACTTTGCCATCTCGAGCACACTTTCCATTAGCTATCAAGCTTGGGGTGCTTTATTGTTTTCTTTTTTCTGATGTTATGTGGCTTTCTCTTGGTTGTTTTGTTGTTGTGGTGTTTTGTTTTTTTCTCTTCAGCTTCTAGCATTCTTCAGCTATGGAAAGCTACAGATGTGTTTTTGTGCAGTAAGGCTGCTGCTTCCAAAGAGTAGTTTGCAGTAGAGAAAAAATAGGAGGGTCACAACGTGCTCCATTAGCAAGGCTTTCTTCGTTCAGCTGCCATGCGGATGCAATATTTCCTCTTTTTATGTTTTTCCTTGGAGTCTGTGCACTTTGAAACTGCTGTAACTTTCTGTTATGCTTGATCTTGCTGGGTTAGGAAGCTGGAATCCAGGAAGAATGCACACCAACACGAACAGTGGTTTGCTTGCACATTCCTAGTATGTTTTTTACCAGAGGCTCTCTGCGTGTTTGGCAAACATTAAATTACTCATTCTGTGAGGCGCGCACACATTGTGGTCTAAATTATATAGCTGAGGAAACTGAGGTTCACCAAATATCGAGCACTAGCATTGGCAGAGGCTGGGTACCAGCTGGTCCCAACGAATCAAAATTACAAGTATTTGGTACCTGCACACACCTTCCCACAGGGTTATCCAGAAAAAGCACTGCAGGTCTGGAAACAACCCAAGAGTCCTGCTTCCCAGCCTGTACACTCATCAAATCATTGCCTTTCCCACAGTTAAAAGAAAGGTAAATGGACAGAGACAAAGAGCATAAACAGAATCAGACATCTTCAGTTACTGACCATAGCCAAATCAGTTATTAACAGGTGTTTTAACATGGACTAGTTAATGCTTATTATCATGGAGTGTAATACTTTATGATTGAGGAGAAGCATGAAGAGAGTGACATTCATGAATCAAGAAAAAAGAAAAGAAAAATTAAAGCCCTTCGGAAAGGAAAGGGAAGGGGAAAGGGAAGGAGAAAAGAAAAGGGGAAGTGAGGAAAGAGAAAGAATGAGATGGAGAGGGAAGGTTTTTCTAATCTCTCTCTGACAAAATTCTATACTGGTGGCAAAATACTCTGCTTGAAATTCTGCATCTAACAATATTTAAGGACAGGGGAATATCAAAGGCAGTCCCTCCTTTTTAAGACTAGATAATTCTACCTTGGTTTTAGTTTATTAATTACTTTAAGAAACCGGTAAAACTCAGAGCAAAATTAGCTGTGATGGGCACAACTAGCAGGTAAAAACACAGGTAATTCTCTGACACACACTGGAAGGACCCCTCCGTGTATTCTTACAGGATGGGAAGAAGTATAAGCTCGGAATAAAGCCTGTGTCTTTTGCTATTTACACAATGGAAGAACCCTTTCTATGAACAACCATAGATATTGGTGGTCACAGCATTCTTTCACATTGCTTTTTTATCCTGTGTGGTGATCCTGCACAGATTTTCAAGCAGAGCACACTGAAGTTACCCAGTAAACCCCAGGAGAAAAAAGGAAAGGGAGTTGGTCTTTGTGCATACTTTTTAGATCTGATAGTGAAGGATTTTTTTGATGTTTATCCATTTGATTCTCATCTGATCAGGTGGTTCCAGTCTTCGAATAAAAATTCCATTTCCCCTTTCATTTGGCAGCAATACAGCAGAAAAGAAAATATCCATCACAGAAGTACCAGGATATGTAATTTTTGCAAACCCTGGTTCAATTCCCTGCTGATGTGCTAGAGATATAAAACGACAGTAAACACGATTTGAATATAGATAGTGATATGATTATAGGGATGTATGTTTTTTGAAATCTGAAGCCTCTGTAGTATGTAACGTTTCATAACACATACGGTTTAAATACACTTCCTTAATTTCATTGCGTTTCTACCATGTAAAATTGTCTCCTTAGACAGCTGGAGGTTTTTTTAGACACTCTTTTCCTTCCACATTACCCCTTCTACCCTGGCACTATTTAAAACCTTTGTAATAAATTAAGAATACTGTTAATAGTTTCTGTAGCACTTCTTTTCCCCCTCAGAAAAGGTATGTTATTTACCAGGGCATGAGTTGTAGTAACTGTTCTCACCTTTGTGTGTGAGTGGGGGGGAGCTGAGGAAGGAATGAGAGGGTTGTGCAGAACAGGGACTTTTATTAAAAACCAAGTACTATTCATCCATTAATTTCTCCAACCTTGTATTTTTAACTAAATGCAGCTAGAACATGGACGTTTTCTCTTTGCATGTGTGAATTTAAGTAAAATCTTGTGTCATGGATAACATTAGTTTAATTTTGTTCCTTAGTTTAAAGCCCAGAAATCCCTCGAGCTGTTCATATTGGTCTCTACGTTATGAACTCTTCAAGCTAAATAGCATGATATCTGTCTTGCACAGCATGAACACACTACCAGTTTTAAGAAAATAATAAATAACAATAATACTAAATGTTATGCACAATAAACCACTATTTTCCTGGCTTTAAAGTGTGCCTGGCAAAATTTCAAAGGCCTGGAAGTTCTGTCTGCATAGATATGTTGAGTCAAAACAAAATTCCAGGCACTTAATTTTAAGCAAATCCATCTCCCCAGAACATTTCAAACCCAATTGTGAAATCCAGACTTCAGGATTTAGGAGCTGGATGTATATGATTTATATCCAAGTTTTTGATGTCTCAGTTCAGACAGTTCCAAAGGGAACAGTAGAGCTGATGTCAGTGTTGCAAGAACATTTTCTATCATATTTTTAACATGAAAGTGTTGAATCTTGTGAATATATATTTTGTTAGTTGCTTCTATTGAAAGAGTTCATGGAAAGAGAATTGTTAAAAAGAAAAAAACAACAAAAAAATTCAAACCAAACCAAAACAAACCCCAACAACGAGACTTTGCTTTTTTTCCTTAGTCTCTGATTCAGAGAGAGTAGCTCGAGCTGCTGTCTGGAAACAAAACACATAAATGCACCAAAAAAAAATGGGGGAAAAAAAAAGACTGTCTGCATGTGCTTGAAATCCTTTGTTACAAACCTCATGCAAGTGGATGTGTTGAATAAGTGATTCCTAACAGGTATTATAGTTGCACACTTTTGTTGTCTCTGGTTGTGAAGCTGTCTCGAAAGATCCCAAACCTCTGCTATTATCCCAACAGAGAGATGATATTGGCCTTGGTATGGGAGAACAGATATTTCCTGCTGAACTCTGCGCCAAAACTCAAGTATAATTTCAAACTTTAAATCCAAAATTTTTTTCAGGAACTTTTAAATCACGGTTATCATGACTACCTTGTACTCGTTTTCTAAGCCTCACTTGCACAACGTCTAGGCACTGGGAAACCTTCTCTTTTTTATGGTTCACCGTTTTATAGCTGAGGTAACGTTATTTCATAAAATTTCCTGCTCCCTTCTGACAGGCACTAACTTAGCCTCTAACCAAGCTTTCCTCCTGATGTCTCCACTGAACCGCTCCCATCCTCTCAATCTTCGTTTTTTTCTAATGGGACTCCAACCAAATCCATACACCCTCGAAAAATATCTTAAACTCTACATTGTCTGTCAGTGACAAACAGACTTTTTGGAACCTCATTTGTTAAAAGACATTAATAGAAGAACTAGCCTTTCCCCTATGAATTAGTTATTATCCTTAGCCTTATTTCTTACTTGGATTATTTTATTGATGAAAAATTCTAACATATATTTTTCCTTTACTGTTGTCCATGTGGAGTGTTCTGGATGTGATACTATTTTTAATTTTAGAAATATAGAAAAAAAAAATACAGTTAACCATAGCTGACAGATATCTTAATGAAAAACTACAGACAGGAGGGGAACTATAGAAAACAATTAGAGGTTGTAGCTGCCCTAATTAATTGTCCAAATAATTTTAAATAGTCAGCATAAGCTGTAACTAAAATAAAATTGCAAAATTGCATTTTACTTAACAGCAAGTTCAAACAACTGTGCAATAACTAAATACTGTCCAGAACTAATTTTTATGGGATTTGGATAACTAATTCACCAAAGCTCCTTTGAAAATCCCAGCCTGAGCTACATTAATTTACAGTTGAACAAGCAAAAGGAATGTGTATGCTGGTGCAAAGGTTAATTATGAGGTAATTTTACATCCCAGATAACTGCTATTTTTTCTGGACTGTGTTGGATAGGTACTAGGAATATATGACACACAGATTTTCTCCTGCATTGAGGATCAAAGCAAAACCAAAACGTGGCTCTAATCACGTACTCAGCCCATTAGAACTCCTTTCCACAGGACTCACTTCCACCTTCAAGGTTTTACCTCAGGTTAGAATCCCTCCAAACACATTACAAAATCTGCTTAGGTAACTCTTTTCAGTTCCTTTTTAAAATAAACCATTTCTATTTTATTTTGCTCTCAGAGGAATGTATTTTTCTTAAAAACAGACCCCTGCCACCCATGTCATCAGTTCGCAATTATCCACCACTCTAATCTACAACAGTGCCTCCCCTAAACTCTTCTACATTGAAACCCTGGCATTTCACCCAAAGGAAGCTTTTTCCTAACAAACCAACACCAATAGCTTTAAAACATATGCAAATCTTTAAGAACATATGCAAAGCAAACACACTAAATGCCACTTGTTTCTGGTTACTTCAATCACAACAGTTTATAACTCCCAACAAAACATCTGAGAAGCAAATGCTGTTTACAAGACTGAAATCACCAGTGAACCCGAGAGAGACAAAAGACGTTTGCCAAGCCAACACTTAACCATTATCCTATAATAAAAATCTACTTTCCCCTTCAGAGGCCCATGGCAGGAGAGCAGGGGTAGAGTTGATAATGTCTCTCCTTAGCTCCAAATAGCAGACAGAAAAGATCAGAAGGTCCTTGACATGGCAGAGGTTGTCTAACAGAGACACAGTTGGCTTACAAAATCATAGAATGGTTTAGGTTATAAAGGAACTTAAAGATCACTTAGTTCCAAACGCCCTGCCATGGGGGCGGACACTTCCCACCAGACCAGGTTGCTCAAAACCCCATCCAACCTGGCCTTGAACCCCTCCAGGGATGGGGCAGCCACAACTTCTCTGGGCAACCTGTTCCAGTGTCTCACCAGTAAAGAATTCCTTCCTAATATCTAACCTAAGTCTACCCTCTTTCAGTTTAAAACCAATACCCCTCATCCTATTGCTGCATTGCCTCATAAAGAGTTCCTCTCCATCTCTCTTGTAGCCCCCTTTAGGTACCGGAAGAGGCTATAAGGTCTCCCTGGAGCCTTTTCTTATCCAGGCTGAACAACCCCACCTCTCTCAGCCTGTCCTCACAGCAGAGGGGCTCCAGCCCTCTGAGCATCTTCATGGGTCTCCTCTGGACCTGCTCCAAAAGGTCCTTCTTATGTTGGGGGCTCCAGAGCTGGACCCAGTACTCCAGGTGGGGTCTCACCAGAGTGGAGCAAAGGTGCAGAATCATCTCCCTTGACCAGGATCACAAGACAAATCTGGCAACCGCAGTGGGAAAACCCCTGAACCCAATAATGTAATCAGTGAGAAAGACACCCTCAGGAATCCTTAAGGCAACCACGCTCGGTGCTCCAATAATTTTAGTGAGTATAGAACATGAGAAAAGTTATACAAAAACACAGTTTAATTCCTTGCTGGCTCATTAGTGTGTTAAATTATGTCAGGCATGGACAAGTTGTTCATAAGTCTGTGGGAAATTCGTGTGGAGAGGAGAGAGAGAAAAATTATACCTGTTCCAAGAGAAAAGACAAGAAGAAAAAAAAAAAAAAAACAACCTGCGTGTGTTTGAGGCCAGACTGTTTTTTTAAGTAGTTCTGTGTAGTAGAATCATACTGTTCCTCACTAACCCAGGTGAGAGGAGTCAGAATGAGCAGTGAAAATCACAGCTCCTTCTTCCCAGGCCCCGTGGCTGCTGACGGGCGCTGGAAGCCCTGCCTTTCCTCATGAAGTGTTTGAGGCCAGACTGTTTTTTTAAGTAGTTCTGTGTAGTAGAATCATACTGTTCCTCACTAACCCAGGTGAGAGGAGTCAGAATGAGCAGTGAAAATCACAGCTCCTTCTTCCCAGGCCCCGTGGCTGCTGACGGGCGCTGGAAGCCCTGCCTTTCCTCATGAAGTGCCTCTGCTGACACCAGGCAGGAGAGACTGGAAGAGCTGCAACCTGCACAAAGGAAAAAAGCTCTTTCCTCCTTTTTCCTCCCTTGCACAGCCGTGCAGAACCGAACAGCAGAAAACAGCACTGGAATAAATGATTTTATTATGCAGGATACAAGAATAGGAAAGGGCTGAGTAAACACATGCAAAGAATAAAATTCCAAAGCTTGGTGTCATTAAGAGGCCCAGACTCCCCACTTCATGTGTCTGTATATCATTTCCTTTTTCTACAGAGGCTAAAGTCAGTACCGTGACCGTCAATATAGGAAACTCACATTACTGGGCAATTGTTACCAGCAGCAGAGCTTTGTCACAGGGGCAGTGGACTTCATGGAAGAAAGCTCCCAGTGCTTTCAAGACTTTGCCAGTTGGCTAAAGCTGCAAGAGCAGCCTCATAGAGCTCTGATTTATTTTATTTTTAATAGGCACTGTATTTACGTGCGGAAAGAAGGAAGGTTTTGAGAGTGCAGGATAAAGGTGTGTTTATTTTGTGCCTGATTTCTACTGTACAAAGGACTTTGTGTTGCTTGCGTAGTCATACAATAGTCTGGAAGGTAATAGAAAACTCCTGAATAGAAGGAAAGAGAATGGCATTGGAACAGGAAGACAATCAACGATTCAAATGAAATACAAAGGAAGCACTGTGAAGGCCTGGTCCATAACCTTGACAAAGTTTTACATCATCTATATTTGATTCAACTTCATGATTTATCTGTCCTCTGAAATGAAATAGCTTCAGTAATGTTACTTTTAAAAAGGAAGTGTATAAGAAAGGGGAAGGGGGGTGTGTTCTAAACTCAGTGGTAAATTATGCCTTTTTCTTTTGTCTTTCATTAATACATAGTGTGCAGTCTGCAAAGATATTGAATGTGCCTGTAGATTTCCCATTTTGAAGAGAGAAATATGATCATGCGAACTTGTCCATTGAGCCCACCAAACTTGGTTCAGAACCATCTACAAATTAGGACACAAGTTCATTTTCAAAACCGCAGGCCCCCAAAAGAAGCTTAACCCAACAGAATACTTTGGCTGCATCTAATAAAGATTTTTATATATGTACAGTGCCATGGTAATAGAGGCAGCTGTATGCTGTGCCACCACTTCCTCTGTACAAGGACTGAAACCACAGCTAGTAAGCCAGAAGAAAGGAAGGTGAGCTGAGTCCTAGAAACTAAAACCAAGTTCAGTTAAAAATCTTTTTTTATGATTTTTCTATCACACAGAGATTTTTTTTTTGAACTTTCTGAAATACTTGATTATCTTCTAATTATTCATTTTTGCTGAACTCTGAAAATTAACGATAAAAATAAATAAATTAACAAGTTAGCACTTGCTTTCTCCATGAGCTGCTGCAGAGAGTGTGAGGAGATGACATAAGTGCTGCAGGGTCCCCAGCAGAAAGAACTGTATGTGCAGGAGATCTATGATTGCCAGCCTGGTGAAGTCTGACCTTATTTCTGCTAGAATTGCGGTTTTCTGAAGAGAAGTCTGGCAGTCAGTTTAGCAGCGAGCAGGAGACAGAGAAGTTGGTTCTGGGCCAAAATCAACATCTAGATCAATTAACCACGCTGTGTAACACAGCCTGGGGATTTTGTTCAATCTATTGTAAATATAAACACCTACAGAGTTCCTCTTAGAGCTGGGACTTCAAAAACAACTAGCCAACTCTAGTTTTTCTCTACAGCAACTCTAGAAGCCCTGCTTTCTGGGTTCAACAGGAGCCCTGCACACAGGGCTCCCATCACACCGCCTGTTACATGACTCCTGACCCTCACTCTTTGCTGCCCTGCCCTGGCACATTGTCCAGAACAAGAAAAAACTCGTGTCCCATGGCTCTTTCAGATTTAAAGTCCATGCAGGAGCACTAAGGAGATCTGCTCTTCCATTTGTTGTTCATGGAAAAGTACTGTTTTCTTTGACTTACGCCTGTGAGTGGCTGTGAGATTTGCTTTGTGCTTCAGTGATCACCTCGCCTGAACCTGCCTCATCTGCAGCGTACTTCGAGCTTAAAGTAAACCCCTGGCAGGCTGTGTTGTGTGGGACTCTCGTGTTCAGTCTGCAGAATCAAATCTTTCCTGTTAAAACAAGATTTTTTCAAAAATCAGAGCTTGCAATTCTTGTTCTTTTCCACTATGAAGAGACAACGCATGCAGATGTCAAGGTGTTCCTACCTGGAAACATCGTAGTACTTGAGCAATACATCTAAAACATCTGCCAGTTTTTGCACTGCAAAATCTGGTGAAGAAAAGAAGAACAAGAAGACAGATATGTATGGTTTGTTTCTCTCAAACACATGTCCTGCAGTTCTTATTCCCTGATTCTATATGATGGGGTAGGGGAATCTCTGGGGCATGACAACCATATCTCCTGTCCATGTCTGAATTTTCTTCATAAAAACCAGGGCACAGAAAGAGCAGTATTAGATAATTGAAGTCTTGTTCCAGTGTGAAGCTCATCCAGACTCAGGAGCTACAGTCTTGGAATATCTAGGTGTACCTCCCTTCCTCATCAAGGAAATTCCCGTGATGACATCTCTTCTTAATCTACCAGATGTTTTTTGAAAGAAGAATCATTTGAGGAAAAGACAATTTGAAACTGATACAGTTTCATTCACAGTAGTAATATGTTAATATAAGTATTTGCAAAAAAAAACCCCTATGATTTACATCACTTGTGGAAATAAATAGATCCAACCAGCATGTTCTATTTCTTACTATAGATAGGATTAATAAAGTCTATAGTGCAAAAAGCAATGGCTATAGTTATTAAAAAGAGCAATTCCTTCCCTGAAGTGTCATCTTGTAGATAAGAAGCTACAAGTTCATTTTTGTATTTAGACCAGAATGAAATGAAGAAAAATTTACAGCAGTGTAGTTGTTTCCCAGGTTTCCTGACTGCAGAAGCATGTAGCTGCAAAGGCTGGAGATACTGCCTCACCCACTGCTGTCCCCTCTGTCTCTTTGCTTGGACTGCTAAAAGCAAAATATCCTCCTACAGCTCAGCCGCTCACACAATTTGACCTTTGTGGGCAGTTTGAGCTCCTGTGTGAATGGCAGAGGCAGCACCAGAGACCTGAGCATGGTCCTGCTGCTGCTCCTGGAGGGCAGATGGGCAAGGAAACCCGCAGAGGCAGCAGTGGCAGAAAGCACTGCAGCTTTCTGGGGTGAAGGATGAGGCCCCACCTCTGGCGCTGTGTCCAGAGTTTGGGGTTTTGGGCCCCTCACCACAAAAAAGACTTCGAGGGGCTGGAGTGGGTCCCGAGAAGGGGAATGGAGCTGGTGAGGGGTCTGGAGAATAAGTCCTATGAGAAGCAGCTGAGGGAGCTGAGGGTGTTCAGCCTGGAGAAAAGGAGGCTGAGGAGAGACCTTCTCGCTCTCTACAACTCCCTGAAAGGAGGGTGTAGCCAGAGGGGGTTGGTCTCTTCTCCCAGGGAACAGGTGATGGGGCAAGAGGAAAATGGCCTCAAGCTGCACCAGGGGAGGTTGAGGTTGGATATTAGTAGAAATTTTTACACTGAAAGGGTTACTAATCATTGGACCAGGCTGCCCAGGGAGATGGTTGAGTCACCATCCCTGGCAATATTTAAAAGACGGGTAGACACAGTGCTCAGAGACATAGTTCAGCGATGGCTTTGTCAGTGTTAGGCTGATGGTTGGACAAGTAGTTCAGCGATGGCTTCGTCAGTGTTAGGTTGATGGTTGGACTAGGTGATCTCAAAGGTCCCCTCCAAGCCAGGGAACTCTATGATTCTATGAAGGTGGAAGACGACTGGGCTGAGCCATGTGGGCACAAGGAACCAGTCTTGTGCTGTCGTTGCTCTGCAGACCTGCTGGAGGAATCCCCTGTGTGAGGCCCCATAACTGAATTTGGCTTCACAGGACAAAGGTTAGCCTCCGCCTAATATTTAAACAATTTAAGCTCAAAGATAAGTTGTAACTCAAGTGGCTTGAGAGCTTGGGCAGGAACCTCTGTAAAGAGATCTGAGAGAGAGAAAATAGGAGCCCAGAAGAGGGGGAATTTCTGCACTAAACCTCACAAGGAACAAATTTTGATAGAATGAAAGAAATGTGGCTACTAGCTTTTGTTGATGTGGAGCATTGCGGATTTGCGGTATTTCTGGTTGGGTAGCAAACATTTTATGAAGTAAGAACTATGGTAAAGGAAAGTCTTATGAGAAATGGAATATTAAAAATGCAGAATAACAATTCTGCAAAGGAAGAAACGAGGGGTTTTTTTATTATTTTTTTTATTTTTATTAATTCTTAGTCAAATGATTGAGTCTGCTTGATTGTGCGTATACCCCTGGAATAGTTCAGTCTGGAAGGAATCTCCCCAGCTGGCCCACACTCACAGCTGGGCCAAATTTTAAGTTGGATCTAACCTGCAAATTAGACTGGATTGTTTAGCCATTGTCAGTGGTTAACCAATCTGAACGGAAATTTTTAAAACAGCTGTTTCCTAAGGGGCAGCTTTCTCATCCTTTTAATACAAATAATAAACGTTCACTGTGCATCTATTTCATTTCACAGCAGAATGAAGACACCAGACTTTAAGCGCCTGATACGATATGAGTTTGACTTTACAAAAGAAGAGTCCCTTAAGAACCAGGTTGGGAGAGCATCGTGCACACTCATCCTAACTTTGAAGGCCAGTGAGCACAAGACACCTTACGTGGAGGTAAATCACAGCGCGCAGCTCTGCCTGGGATAGACCTGGGTGAGTGTCTCTCACACACAGCTAAAGCACCTCCTCACGGGATGACTCACAGCGTTAGGCAAACTGAGGTGAAAATATGGCTTCTTTAGCAATTTAATTAAAGGCCTTAAATTAAAAAAAATATGCTACAGAAAAATGTTCTAAATAAAAAAACCAGTCCTGTACCACGCAGACAAGCAAGAGGAGACCTGCCCTCAGCAACTTTCGGGCTGCATCTGCAATGTTTTCTCTGAGCTCACTATGCAAATAGAAACTCGTTCTGTGTAGTTTATGCTTTACTAGGTCAAAAAGTCAACAGAAAAAGGGCTGCTACAAAAATCCTATGTTTGACTGCAAGCTTCATTGAGAATTCACTGTGGTCTTTAGGAGAGAAATACTATCCTGGGTTATGCAGACCACAGGCACATCTGTCCAAGCCTGGGGACTAGTGGGGTAAAATAAAGCTTGAGAAGTCATGCTGCCATGGCCAACTGATGACAAACAAAAGAGTGTACAGTGAGATATTTACAGCCTCAATGTATCAAAGTGGGTTTGGCACTGTTTGTGAGATCTTATTTTTAGACCAATGTTTCCATCTCAGAAATAAAAAAGACTCTTATTTTTATTATTCCAGTGTTTGAAATACAACAAAACCCAACAACTTCAAATAAAAAAGACATTTAAAAGCATGTCTGTGTAAAGAGTAATCCTATTGCTGGATGAAACACTTTTTCTTTTCTTTATTTCTTGCCAGTCTGAATTATTAGCAACAAGCTCTAGTTCTTTTAATCTCTCTACCTCTCCGAGAGCTGCTGATAATGGACAATATTTCTGGTCCTCCAGCTGCAATTAAGAGTGTTATTCTTCCCAAAAGAAAGGGAAACATCTGTGTTTGTATCGTGTCATGTTAACCACCTAGCAGCTGGATCACAGCAATAGAAACATAGACTAGCAACTCTAAAGGACACAGGAGAATTAGTGCCCAGAGAGCATAAAGTACTGACTGAAGCTGCGTACACAGCCATATCAGGCTGTTTTGAAAAAAAACAGGTTTTTAGGGGTGGTTCTCCTGGCATCAACATATGTATGGTATGTTATGATAAATCAGCTGTGTAAGCAGACCTGAGAAATTAGATACACCTAAATTATATCACAGCGATTGAAAACAAAATGTCAAAACTCGTCCTGTAAAATGCAGATGTATTTAAGTTTTCTCCCAGAGAACTATTTAACCCCTTTCTCCAACAAGTCTAAGGCTTCTGGATGGACAGGGTCTGAGAAAATCTTCCTGGGAAGGTTTAAGGAGTGCTCTGTCAGCCCTCTGCTACCAGTGCCACCCCTCTGAAGGACACATTCAAAGCCTGTCCCTGGAAAGAAGTGGTTAAGCCTTGGCACGTGTCACATCCCACAGGGAGGGCAGTAACACCCAGCACCGGGGAGGTAACAGCTTCAATCACAGCAGCTCTTTTCTTCCTGTCCTATGGCTTAGAAGCTGGAGGTTGATGAAGACCACACCTACGCCAGCTGAGACAACCTGGCAGATTATCTTTACTAGAGACTTTATGCTTTGGTAGCCCTGAATGAGTCTAGTTTGATGGCTCATAGGGTGGAATGTCAGCACTGATGATTATCCTGATGCTTTGATGCTTTCTTGTATGTCAGCAAGGTTCACTAGGCCCTTGAAAAGTAGTTCGATATTTAAACTGCTCCTGTTTATGCTTTCTGACATTTAGTTTCCTGCAACTGGGAGCTTAACAGTGATTTTTAATTTCTATTTTAATAATTTTCACCTATGAATTACCACCCGCTCATCTCAGTGTTGACAGAATTCTTGGAAAGTTATTTCTGGAGGAACAGACACATTTTAATGGCCTTAAATGAAACTGTGGTTCAGAATAATATGTGGAAGCTTGCTGGCACAGTGCACCGTGCCAACTTGGATAACAAAATGTTTGGGGTTTTTTTTTATTGACTCACTGGCTGACAGAGTTCTGAAAATCCCTTACAAAAAATCCGCAGAATTACACCTCTGTAATGTAGTTTTCAATTTAAGTAGCTTCCAGGTCAAGCTGCATTCTCCTCAGCCCTTGTCCTAAAAGCAGTTTATTCCTTCCTAAGCAAGCAGCTCCCAGGTACCCAGTTCTGCCTCTCCCACAGCAGGCTTTACACCCACAATGGAAATAGATAGAAATGGCTTTACCAGATGCACAGCTGGAGAGATTTTGCCTACTGTGTGCGTGCCAGAACCCATGAGCGTGTCCCAGCTGAATATAGGGCTGTATGAACACCCAAAAATACATGCTATGTCAGAATAGTGACTTCATATGAAACCAAACCTTTGCTTCTGATAAAGAGGCAAGGGACAACTAGTTTCATTAAGAAGGGAAGGCATTTCAAGGCCTTTCAGGATTCCTTTAACTTTCTTTTTCACTCTCACCAATGATTAGACTTAACCAAAGAGCTGTTTCCTATGTCTTCCTCCACTCATACATTTAAAAAAAAAAAGAAAGAAAAAAAAAAAAAAAAAAAAAAAAAAAAAAAAAAAAAAAAAAAAAAAAAAAAAACAACCCAACAACATTTTATAGGCCTGCCAACCACAGAAAACCATATATTAATTTGAGCACTGGGAATTTTATAACTATAACAACACAGAGCTGTGCAAGGGCTGCTAGAAAATTATGGTGATATTTCTAAAACATACATTGAGATATCATTAGAAAGGGGCATAGGACATACTTTCACTTTGGTGCTGAACATAAATTAGACACAAAATTATTTCTGCCACTAATAATTTCACTAATTCTTTATACATTCATGCACCTACTAATTCTGGTTTGACGACACAAAAAAAAAATGTATTATTCATCATCATATAGGCCTGAATAAAATTATGCAATATGCTTTGTTCTTTTCCTAGCAAAACTAATGTGCACACAGTATGTGAGATAGGTCAGCCCAGGCATCTCCATTGACTTCTCCTTCAGAATGTGCCATGGGGTCAGGCAATGCACAGAGGAAAGTAGTTTGTGGGTGCGATTTAACATTTGCAAACCCAGTGCACTCATCTGTCTGCATTGCTCTCATGTTTTAAATGCTTGTCATACCTATTGCAGCAACATCCAGCAGCCCCGGACACACACTCGGGGTAAGAGTTATCCATCAACAAACCAACCACTGCCCCTCGCTTCAAAGGCTAAGTCCAGAGCTTGTCTCCTCTCCAATGCATGGTTGCACAAGCTCTACCGAGTATCCTAATCAACTGCAGAGTCAAGAAACATTTCAAATTAATAAACACCATAAGATCTGTTGTTCACTAGTATTTAATTAAAAACTGTGTTATTGTTGCATTAATTGCTGTGAACCTTTCATAGTAAGCTATGCAGAGCTGATTGGGAACATGTGGTATAGATGTGTGGCGATAATATGCATGAATTATTCTCTTAGTTCTCTTCAAGTCTCATTGTTTTAATCTTGATAACACAACAAAGGCCAATGAGAAAAAGATTATATATCAGCATAAGTATTATTTATTACAATAGATTCAGAGAAAGGAGAACTATAGAGAACTTGTGGGACGCAGAATATTTTTCAGAATACAGAACTATCAAGTGAGATGATAGCTATTAATTAAATACAATGGAACTCACACTGTAATTTTAATACTTACCCAGTAATAAATAAAATCTCAGTACTAATAAAGCAGTCAAAAAAATTTTTTTTTCATAATTACTGAAATAGTTCCAACCTCAGATCTGTCAGCAATAGGAATTTTCCATGCACTTCCAACAGGTTAAGCACAGCTTATTATCCTAAAAAAACTTATCAATTTAAAATGACTTTAAGCTCTGCAAACATTTGTGGATAGAAAAATAAATAACCCTTAAACTCTTTTTATGAAACAAGGAAAAAAAAAAATAGAATGGCCAAAAGCACAGGCAGACCGAGCAGGCACTTAAACCACATCCACAAAATACCGGCTAATGGTACCTCATGTCCTTGAGGAAAAAATGTGGGAATTGCACTAAGAGCAGCAGCGATGCTCAAGGGAAGCTGGTGGCCTAAGAAGCAGCGAGGAAAGTAGTAATGGGCTGGGTGAGAATGGTGAGAAAAATGGCCTTTGAATCCTTGATTCCTGATGTGGTTCAGCCAAATATGAGATAGCCCATCTTTTGCAAGCTAAGAAGGGTTATATACAAGAAGTACCTGCCATTACCATTATTGATTTATCCTCATAACCAACACAGAAGCCATAAATAAGGTCATCTGGTTAAATGAGAAGTTCTGTGAGAACCAGACTGAAGTCAGGCTACAAGCAAGACTGGTTCTCTGTGGATCTGGAGCTCACAGATGGCCAATTTAGCCATTGAAGAAAGAGGCAACCCTCAATTAAGCTTCTCCTGTGAGTGAGTTATAAGACTTATCTATTCTTCCTAGAGACATGCTTCTCCAAAGCTTTGAAGGACCTAAATTACATTTAAGACCTCGACAATCTCTTGGAAACCAGCTGAAATCAACAACGCTCAAAATTGCCTTGAGCGCGCCCACACACAGTGCGAATTTTTAACACATCTTTCTTTGACCTTGGTAAGGCTTGAGTTTTTCTGGATGCAGAAAAACACTCAAAAATATGTTAGATAAGGTGAAAATTTAAAAGAGTATTAAAAAAAAATTTCTCAAAATTTTTGGAATCCGATTTTTTGACATAAGCAATAAACAGTACTGCAGTCATGTCACTCACTTCCTTTTGTCCTTCCTTTTCTATCCCATCCTACCATCTTCACTTTTCCTCCCTCTGTAGTATATATACCTTATTCACTCTCAAGAATATTCATATACTTCTGCTAAATTAGTGTTAGGAGTATTACCGCTTAAGTTACTGGTTGCTGAAATCTGGCAAGAATTACCCAGGGACAGAGAAGTCTTTTACCTGACTATGGCAGCTCTTAGATGCTTCTGCACACCAGAGAAAACACTTCTTAAAGCACTGTTGTGTTTCTCCTTCTCTTTCACTCATCTCCCTTCTTCTCTGGACAAACCCCCACGCTCTGCCTTTCTTTGACTGCCTCCCAAAGACCCAACTTTTAGATCTCCAAGCTGGCATCTAACACTTGAGAAAGTTGAAGTAACTGATGTGTATGATCAGTGCCCACTACATTAAGTGTAAATATGCCACTGCTCTCTGCCTGCTGCCTCGTGCTCATTGTATCCAGCTCTTTCCTTTTTAGATTGGAAAGCATTTTGGGCAAGTAATTCTTTTTTTTCTCTTTGCCCGTGCAGTCTTTAGCTCAGAAGGACTAAGAATGTAAATGAGACTCAATACTCCACTCTAGTGAGATCCTACCTGCAGTACTGGGTCCAGCTCTGGAGCCCCCAACATAAGAAGGACACTTTATCTTCAGATTGGAAAGCATTTTGGGCAGGTAATTCCTTTTCTTCTCTTTGCCTGTGCAGTCTTTAGCTCAGAAGGACTAAGAATGTAAATGAGACTCAATACTCCACTCTAGTGAGATCCTACCTGCAGTACTGGGTCCAGCTCTGGAGCCCCCAACATAAGAAGGACATGGACCTGTTGGACCTGCACCTTATAATGGCTTTCCAGTATCTGAAGGGGGCCTACGAGAAAGCTGGAGTGGAACTCTATCAGAGTGCAGCAATAGGACAAGGGTACCAGTTCCTCCAGTATCTGAAGGCAGCTGATGAGAAAGCTGGAGAGGGACTCTATCAGAGAGTGCAGCAATAGGACAAGGGTACCAGTTTTAAAATGGAAAAGGAGAGATTTAGATTAGATTTTAGGAAGAAATTCTTTCCTGGAAAAGGAGAGATTTAGATTTGATCTTAGGAAGAAATTATTGACTGTGAGGGTGGTGAGACCCTGGAACAGGTTGCCCAGATATTTCTTACCTCGTAGCTCACTGTAGCAGCTTATCACTGTGGTACAGTTATTAACAATAAAATAAAATGCTAAATATGTAAGAAGTGCCACCTTTGTTATCTGAGCTATTCTGCAGCCACACAATATGGTTCATTTATTTCTTACCTCGTAGGTCACTGTAGCAGCATAATAAAATGCTAAATATGTAAGAAGTGCCACCTTTGTTATCTGAGCTATTCTGCAGCCACACAAGTAAACCAAACTATTAACAAACAGGCAGGCAGTAGCTAGCTAATTTAGGAAGCACCCGAGCTTTCTCAAACTGCAGGGAATCATGTAGCATCCAATTTTTGCCCTGGAAGGAATGCTTCCCCGGCCAGCAGACTCTAAACCATCCCACTTGTTTCAGCAGCAGCTGCTGTTGTGAGGCTCCCACAGGCAAAATCCCCCAAATCTATTCCTACTCGTTTGGCCATGTCCCTGCATGTTTCTACATCTGCCAAGGAGTCCAGTGCCACAGTCCTGATTAGCATGGTCAAAATCCCCATCATTTTTGCTTAATATACATTTTTGATCTTCAGTGACGGAAAAATATAAAGAAAAAATATCTCATTTCAAACAGAAACATTTTAGTTTGAGTTACTGGTGAATTTCTGCTTTTTTCCTTAAAAGAGAACCAAATAATAGTTTGTGGGATCTAAGGTCTACACAGATCAGGGATTCCTACACTTTAGCCAAGACTGAACCTGAACTTTGAGAGTGGAAGGGTTGCTAGATGCAAGGAGAATATACACTTTTTCATCTTCAGTGATGGAAAAATATAAAGAAAAAAAATCTCATTTCAAACAGAAACATTTTAGTTTGAGTTACTGGTGAATTTCTGCTTTTTTCCTTAAAAGAGAACCAAATAATAGTTTGTGGGATCTAAGGTCTACACAGATCAGGGATTCCTACACTTTAGCCAAGACTGAACCTGAACTTTGAGAGTGGAAGGGTTGCTAGATGCAAGGAGAATATATATGTACAGCTTTGTCAGCTGCATAGCAAATCAAATAGAAATTACCTGCATTCTACAAAGAGCTTTACTGAATATAAGAGTATTCTCACTGAAGCTGCTAAATGTATAAAAATCAGTACTTTCTGAATTAAAAGGTTTCTGTGGGGAAAAAAAAGATAATATCAGCTGTCTAAGCTGTTTTCTCTCCATCACCTCCCAACACCCCAACAAATGAACAAACCAAACTCTGTTATAGATTACTTAAAGTGCCAAATCTAGAAATCTTGGGGCTTCATGAGTACTGGACAATTTGAGATCCTTTATGGGACAAGAGTAACCTGTCATCAAATCTAAGAGAGATACGGGCTGAGACAGAAGAAGTCCTCTTACAGAATCCATAGGAAGTTAGACTCAAGAGTCTGGTTTAACTGGAAGATAATTACTTATCTGATTTGTTAAGTTCTCTTTGTTTTGAAATCTGCTTTTGTCTAAAATATTTTAATCCATATAAACACTGACTACTAATGGCCTATAAACTCCACCTGATGATGAACTAGCACCTGCTTCATCTCTAGAGACAAAACCAATCTTGCTGGGCATAATTTTCCTTTGTCGTGGTATCAATGGCTAGTGCACAGAGTCGTGTGTAATACTGACCTTGGGTGATTTCATGTCAGGAAATATGTGTTGATTAGAAGCTTCAAAGACAAAGCAGTAGAGACACACCAGTAAGAGGGCATAAAACCACTGACGCATGGTTCCTGGGCAAAAACCCAATGAGTAGGGTTCTTGCCAATAATGTCTGCGTGCTTTGTCTGTTTACTCTCCTTGTGAGGGCTTAGAAAAATTGCAGTCCTTATACAGGAAAACACAGAAATTGCTCAAGACAAGAGTACAGTGATTGCTGGTCTCTCTGACAGCAGCAGTACAGTGAGATCAAACTCTTCCCCTTTACTAGCCAGTGGGAGAGAACATTTCTATCTTGGCATCACACCAATTTCATGACGTTGTTTGTTCCTGCTGCGTCCTGGACAAAGACATTGAGTTTTATGAGTCATTCTTGCTTCCCTTTTCTTTAGAAAGAAAGAAATGGAATAAATGGTCAAACCAAGCAAGTCCTAGTAAGCACCTGTACTTCGAATATTAATCTTGTTACCTAAAATGCAGTCTGTTTAACATATAAGTAAGTTAAAAGTACACCTGATTGAACACCTGCAATTGCCTAATAGCTATTATGAACATTACAAGCAGATAAAGGCAACAAGCACCAAATTGTAAAAGAAGCCTCCAAATAACCTTCAGCCTTTTGTACTCACAGTTAACCATGGCATTACATTAAAACACATTTTCCAAAGCAGTCTGTAATTCATAATCAATTTCTTTCTAGATTCATGGTTCTCAATACGCAGGACTCACTTTTTAGAGATGCATAAGTGACACTGTGACTTAAAAAATGAGAGACTTAACATCATCAGGGAGACATCTGAGGACGGGGCAGTCTGGAAATGGGACTTCAGGTTTCTGCTCCCTTCCCTGACCATTCTGCAGCACCAATCTCCACGATCAGTCACTCGAACCAGGCCTAGAGAGTCTTTAATGATCTATTATGAACTCCTGGGTAGTAACACGTCAGGATTTGCTAGGCTGCCCTAAGAAGTAGATCTCTAACTCTACCCCACAGAACTCAGCTATTGACTTCAATTAGGACAGAAGTAGAATCCAAGTACCAGAGAGCACACACTGCAAGGGCAATCCTAACTGAGAGCTAAGTTTATTTTGGAGCTAAATAGAGAGTTTTGGTAAGTGCAGAGGAGGAGTTAGTGCCCAGCAAAACCTATATTCATTCCATGACAACCTCCTTGAATGACACAGTCAAAGGAGGCTGCGTCAATAAACATGCTGAGAGGATGTCCACTCCTCTCATTAAACATATACGGGGCTAGGCACTTATAAATGTACACGTTTGCATGCCATGACAAAATATTATGTTTTCAGGTCTCATGCAAAGAGGTATTAAGAAGAGTATTGCAGTGTGTCCCTTGGGACCAGAGTACCTGGACTCGCAGCTACTTCTGATCAGGACAAGGAATCACGTTCTATGTTCTGTCATCTGTGCTATTACTTTAAACAGTAGAAGATCAACCCAGTAAAAAAGAAAATTACTCAAGAGATAGCAGAGAAAATAACTTCATATCTGAGAAGATATGAAAAGAAAAGAAAAATATCTAGAAATCCCTTCTGAGCAATTTTACACTTTGTGACAGCATACAGCAAGAATCACAAACCTGTTTTATAAACAGAGGATTGAAATCTAACCCTCAGACCATCCTTCATGGAAACATTTTTCTGCACTAGCAAACAGCAAGATTTCCCTATATATTTAGTGAGTTAATACTGGTTAATGTATTTAGTGAGTAAATCTCACTCAGGGTGCAGATACAACTTTCAAAGTTCACTGTTCTTCAATGTAAAAGGAGATATGATTGTCTTTAAAAAGAAAAAAAAAAAAAAAGAAAACAAAAAAGCACTCCTGGGATTTCTACTGTATTAGCAAGAACATCAAAAGCTGAGTTGAGGCTAATGTTTAGTGTGTACTATAATTTTGAAAAATTGTGTATATATGTAATTACCTATGTGGTTATTCTTGGCACCTAAGGTCTGAGAGACCTATGCTTCTTTCAGACTGTTATTAACTGGCAGCCTTGGCCAATACAGATAAACAAATCCAAAGTTTCTTTAAACACACAGGCCCTCACACCATTCACCGTGCAAAGAGGCATCAGTTCTCCTCAAGCAGAGCAACTTGCTGCGTATTTTTGCCCAGTAGAACTGCAAGAAGCAGAGCTCGATGCAGAACCCCTCCTGCCCAAAAAACTCTTCACTCCCCTTGTACCATCCCGTGCTTGCACCAACAGGCAAAATGAGACAACAATTTACATGGGAAATCAGGCAAGCACACTCAGAACCTGTTAAACACCTGTGTAAAGACTGGAAGCACTGCTGTAATATTAAAATTGTCACTATTCCACCCTGCACCAGCAGGGGTAAGAAGTTTATAGGCTCTCTGCTTTTTCTAGGCCAGGCTGGATGTGGCCTTGAGCAACCTGGTCTGGTGGGAGGTGTCCCTGCCCAGGGCAGGGGGGTTGGAACTGGATGATCTTTGAGGTCCCTTCCAACCCAAACCATTCTATGATTCTACAAGGCAGATACCAAAACAAGTTGTGCTCTTTATATATTTAGACCCTAGGCCTGTGCTCCTTTTTGGGTTTTAGCTCTAGGAACCAACTAGCAGCTGCAGCAGCCTTTAGCAAGGGGTTTGCTGGATTCCAGTCATGCTTATTCCACGGCTGCGCTTCTGAATCCTGTGGTACCCTCAGGATTTATTCGTGTGGTTACAGATGACAGCCCTTTCCAGGTACAGCTCCCGCTGCCCAGGCACAGCTTCCCTCTCTGCACCACTTTCCCATCTTGAGGCTGCAAGAGCGTACGAAAGACTAAGTAAGAGAAAATCAGCAGAACAATAGTGATTTTATTTGGCTCCCTTTTAGGTCATTAGGAAACGGTGTAACTGTTTCAACAGGAGCACAGTTGATGCCATAATAAAATGATGGATTTTATCCATTTAACACTGCAAATTTGTCACAGAATAGGTCCATTATCAGCTCAGGGACACATATTTAGACTGTTTATAATAGTACATAGAATTAATGAGAAACAGGAGTCCTAACATTGCGTTTACTATTTAATTTACTGATAGTCTAAGCACAATGCATGCATAGTATCCTTATAACCTGTGACACACTGGAAGCTGTGCACAGATGTTTAAAGGGACTGTTGAGTTTGCCTTCTCCCTACCCCAAAGAATTTCATTGCATTGGAAGCTGAATAAATTGTTTTGTATCCATAATTAAATTCCTTCATTAAAGACATACTGAAATTAAGTCAGTCCATTACACAAAAGGTATAAAGATATCTACATGGAATAACTTTGACATTATTTCTAACTGTGGTTACAACTACTTGACTTACATTAAAATAACAATAATGATGCACTTTCTGATAGTAAGAAAATGCAAGTCTCTGCACAATGCACAACATCACCCTGCTGAAGCCCCAGAGAAACACTTCCTTCTGTGATAGATGACGATGGCAAACCCTCTAGCAGTAAAAAATCCCATGCTCACAGCTTTGAGGAGAAATGGTTGGTTGTTTTTCAGAAACTACTAAAAGTTCTGAGCTTATTAATATTCATTAACAAGAAAAACAAAAGTTGGATTGGGATCAATGTTTGGTATGTACTATATTTTTTAAAATACTGATGAAGAAAATCCTAATGAAGTATTTCATGATGCTGAAAGCCCTTAAGAATGGTTTATTCCTTTTTTTCTTGAACTGTATGTTCTGGTCTCCATGCATAGGCGTGGCTTTTAAAAATTTATACATGGTTTTGATTTGCAAATACAGTCATTACCCTGTAGTCATCAAAACCCAGAATCCTAAGTATGTAAGCAATGTGAATAATGAGGTGTTGATAGTAGTAGTGAACACCTGTTTCTCTAGAAGAGCATGCTGATCTTCCCTAGAAAGGCTGCTTGAAATGTCCTAGGGAAGAGCCTAGACTAGTTAAAGTTAAGAGCTACTTCAATTCCAGAGAACAATGGCTTGGATTGGTTGTTTTGATCATTTTGATCTAAAACAGATTTTATTGGAATTTATTTAGTTAGAGAACATTACTGTTAATCTTACAGTGTTTTGAAATCCATTAATGTCATTAATTTCCTCTCACAAAACCCTTCCAAAGATAATCTAGTAAAATTTCCTAGAATTTTACTAGACTAATTTCCTAGGAAAAAAACCTCAAAATCATAACCATTGTGAAAGACAGATTTTTTACAATAGTCAAGTATCTTTGCACCAACCCATACAGAGAGCCCTTCAGCTTGTACAGCTCCTGAGCCCATGGAACTGCAGCTGGGGACCTGGCAATCCTTTATCACAGATTTGAAAAATGGGTGTCGGGGAAAGTGATGGTCAACTTCTCCCCACTGCTCATGGCTGAAATTCAATACACAAATAGTATTTTTCAAAGCTTGAAGGGAGGGGAGATGAGTCCAGCAGTGGGAAAGGGAAGCCCAAACACAAACACAAAGCTTCACCTCCTGGAAAGGAAAGTTCTTAAAGAAAAGGGACAGTAGAAGAAAAAAGCCAAGCACATTGAGAGATACTTCTCTCACATGGGGTAAAATTCAATAAGTATATAACACAGTCGTCATTTACTTTACTAGAGCTGTTTACTTTATGACTAAATGTAAGACAGCACGCCAAATTTTGCAAAGGCTTTCTGGTATAACAGGGTTTGACTGAACATTATGGCTTTACAAGTGCTCTTCAACACTTCCCTCTGCTCTCCTTTGGAAGAGACCCAAATAAATCCCAAGGGCTTTTCCAGCACCCCAGAGCAGTTCAAGGCAGGGTGAGCATATGAATATCTTGTTTAAATTGTGGCGTGACGCAGCAGACACTTCCCAGCTAAATGGTGCCATTAAATGAAATTCTACACGAGGCTCTGCCCCAAAATCCTTGGTTGTTGTCCAGACATGTAAAGGACAGATGAAATAAAGAAGGAAAGGAATAGTTCAATAGAGGGAGAAATTATATTTTTTAAAAGCTCCATAAAACTCACATAAACACTGAGGAAAAAAGAGATTCTAGGCTACTAGGAATCTGCTTTCACCTTTAGGTTAAAAAATATCCTTAATAATCCATCCTTAGTTAGATTCCTCTGAAATAGGCTAAAAAAAACATAAACTGAAAGACACTAGAACATTACCTCTTCCCTCTTTGTTTACAGCCTTGGAAAACCACAAAGTATTAATTTTAATATGTTTGTCACAAAAAACAAACCAAAACCCCACAAAAGTATCATAAAGGTTGGAATTCAGCTGATTTTCATATCAAATGTATATCTGATTTTTTAGTTGCTTATTTCCACTGAATTTTAGTCGGAAAAGAATAACATAATATTGTGACATTACAGCATTATGTGCGATATTTAAATCAGATTTACTACATGATATCAACAAAGGGCATATTACAAGACACTGTGAAGCTCAAGTCTACGAAGAAACATTCAATGACTCATCCACGATCTTATACAGCATAAAAGTAAGGTACGACAGTTACTTTAAAGCTTCAGAAAAAGATTATATTACTGTAGCTCAGTTTGAGAAAATGTCAAAGCAAGAGAGAAGATGCTATGTAACCAGGGTAATTCCTTCCTACATTTTCACATCAGTATGAGACTATTTTCACAAGAGTTCAAATTAGATTTGGTTAGAGACATTTAATACTCGTTCCCTTTACTCATACACTGATCAGATGGAGAAGATGGAGAAGTGCATACATTTTGCACGTTACCACGTTACCAGTAACACACCGACTTGGTTGCCTGGGGAACGTTTATTGGCAGCCACGTTTTTGAGGGTTTTTTTGTTTGTTTGCTATACAGTTTATTTGGTGCCTAACCACCCCTTTGAAAGTTTTGCGCAATTCAGGAACGGTCAGGCATTTTTTTTTAAAACAGATGCTCCTGAGGTAACCACATAGATGAGCTAATGAGGGAAAAAGGCAGCACAGTCAAGGTGAGGTGTCTGCCCATCACACGGTGCTGAGGTTATTTCTCTATGAACTTTACATTTCAAGCAGCGTATGTTTTTTCACTGGATAAATTGCCTTGAAATAACGCCTTTCCAACTGAGCTGTGCATTTTGTACATTCTCAGTACTACTATTCATGTCATGACTCTTAAAAGTGTATGATGTTTTATGATTTTCCCAAATACTGACTTTTCTTAATCTTGGGTGAATCCACAGTAAATTCAACTTTTGTGAGGTGTCTGGGGCAACAAAATATTCTGCCCATGGTTTTCTTAGTGGGCCAGAACTATAGAAAGCAATTATTGCACTAAACTCTTGCAAGAATAGGCAGAAAAGCTAAATAACTATGCCTATGTAATTCCTCAGTTCTCTGAAGTCAAGCAACCTACGCCAGTTTATGACACTGGAGACTCTGAAACGTTTCAACCATTATTTTCAAACAACAATGAAGCAGGGAAAGTGTGAAAGTTTAAGTTCAAAGCACAAAGTACTGCAAAGATTATGAGACTCGATGTATTTCAGCTGGCTATTGGCACGTTTATGCGGAAAGGCTATGGATTATTAGGCTTCTGAAGCAACACGAGTTCAGAACTTGCTTCAAGCTTGCTGCTCCTCAGTTTCCTTGCAACACATCTAGAACAAATTTAATCACTGTGAATTGGTCCTGTTGAGGTTAACCTTTTCTTTCTGCTCCACCAATGAAAACCTGGGCTCATTCAACCAAAGCAAACAGCATTATCAAGGTGTACACCTGTGCAAACATAATCCAGCCCTTCCTGCTCCTATGCCAAGATTTTTCTGTTGCAATAATTGACTGATGACTTTTGTTGCTTTATAGCTGCTCTAAAGTCTGTTGTAAAATGCATCTCTGAAGGAAGCAGCAGCACAAGCTGTGTCTGGGGATTGACCACCAGTACGATAGACTTAATTACTTCTCTTGAATCAAAAGGAAACAATAGTATATAATTGAAATTTAAGAACAAAGAATGCTAATACTCCAAGCCTCTATTATGTGCGTGCCTTTATAAATCTAGATTTCACAACATGATTAAAGACAACCTAAAATATGAGGGAGCACAGCTTATTGTACAAGCACATTTCGTCTGTACTTGAACTAAATGGCAGCCTTTGATTCTGTTTAATGACAAATCACTTTTAACCGAGAACAAAGTCTAACTGTAATTACCACTTGGACATTGGTGATTTGTTTTAGTAGCTCCTGTCAAAGAACAAAAAATAAATAAATGGAGCAGCTACAGGCTCTTGCAAGGTGCTTATGTACTTATGTCTGTCACATTTTTAAAAGTCACTTCAGGAACTGCAGATAAATATCCCATTTCTGATTCCCACTAAATAACAAGGAAGTTTGTGTAAAATTTATTTGTGAACCAGCAGATTTAATCAATGCTGAATGTTCAGCTAGTCTTCACAAACCAATGGAATCTAACAAATTAAGATTTTTACTGACATGAAAACTGTATTCTTCCAGTATTCCCCTTATACGTTTTAGAGTTTAGGGATATGTGATCTGAAATAAAGTACCAGACTTGCGGTCTGTGGGAGAAGCTGACTTTGTAGCAGATGTCTTTTGGATAATTAAAGAGTGACAAGGATGAGTATCAAGGCAACTAAACTTCCCTAACTGCTGATAATGCTCTATAGGATATTTTGAAGTTAGGTTAAGTAACCCTATCTTTTCCTAACTGCTAAAAACAATTGCTGCTTGCTGCTAACAGATTGCTGCTAAAGCAATTGCAGCATTAGCTCAGATGGTGTAATGTACTGGGACTAGTTGGGATGGAAATATATATTATTTAAATATATATATAACACTTTGTGTATATATACATAATATTTCTTCACTGCAACCTCTGTGGTGCCATGTTTTAGATTTGTGACCACCTATGGTCTAGTTTTGGCTGACCAGTGCTTACACAGCCTCAAGATCTCCTCTGTTTTTAAACTGTTCTCCCCAGCAATTAGCCCAGGGATGGGCCAGAGGTTGGGAAGGTGGGGACAGCCAGAACATCTGGCCCCAACTGACCAAAGGGATACTACATACCATATAACGTCACTCTCAGCAATAAAACTGGGGGGAATTTTTTCAAAGTAGCAATTGTTGGGGACAGGCAGGGCATGACTCAGCTGGTGAGGGGTGACTGCCTTTGCATCACTTGGTGTTGCCTTTTTTTCCCCTTCACTTTACTAATCTGCCATTATCTTGACCTATGAGTTTTTCTTGCTTTTGCTTGTCCTATTCTCCCCCCCCCAACCCCCTGCAAGGTAGGGGCTTAGCTGCCAGCAAGGGTCAACCCACCACATATATTCATGAACTATAAATATACAGTGTATAAAGGACCTAGGATAGAATATTAAATGTGACCAGGCAGGAGGTATGTGATCTTTAGATACCGGCCAGTAGAAGGGTCAATGTTAAACATCAGTAATATGTGGAGAGAGCTGCTTTTTAAACTTTCTTCTCCAGAAGAAAAACCATGAATCTTTAATGAAACTAGCCTTGTTGTCTTGAAGAACTACTGTAATTGGGGGTACTTTGAAGTGTTTCCAAATGCGTGCACTGAATTGTGAGAGAGAAAAATTAACACAGAGTGCCTGATAGATTAAATATTGCACAATACATGAAGATGACTGCAGAAGTCTCAGAAGATGTCTCAACCATTTATATACTTTTTGCCATGCAGACGTACTAAGATGCTATACACAGCACTTTTATTATATCAACCTTTAGTATCTTCCTTTATGCCAGACAGCCAGTCATGCAGATTTCTCTCTGCCTTGTGAGCCTTTGAAGCTTGACTGCTGAGTGAAGTAAATCCAAGCTTCTTTTTTTTCCCCCCATTTTCGAATGCCAACATGTATTTCTGTCAGAAAACTGAAAAAACCTTCTGATTTTATTCTGCTCAAGTCTGCTACTTTCATTTTAGTCTTTCCTATGCCCAATACATGGCAGAAAAACAGAGTCAGTTCTAATACAGTCTATTAAAAGAAATAGACTGAATTCTTTCCATGGAAAGTATTCCATGGAATACTTCGAAGAAGTAGCACCACTGCTATCTTGTGGAGAACAGGGAGTTTATAGAAGATCAGGATGCCATCTTCCCTGAATACATTGGAGTAAATTCCTTTAAGCATACTACTTCTGAGCAACAGTGTCAGCAGCACCACTGGAGAAATGGAAAAAGAGAACTGCTGAATCAAATGCCAAATGTTCATCATATAAAATTACGGCATCTAGTCTATGCTAGTCACATCATCTCCCTCTAATTTCACTGGAAGACCATATGATTTTCTGGAGGCAATTTCAACATCCTTATTCAAGACCACTGTAGAATGAAGCCTAACACTCTCTGCCCAGCACTAGAGAAAGCTGTTACTCTCCACTGATCAGAAAAGAAACTCAAGTCTGGCTGTCTAAAAGTTGGATGTGTTTTGGGGGGGCGTTGGTTTTGTTTGGAATAACCTAAAATCCACACTGCTCCTGGGGGTCTGAACAGGCCCCTGAAATTGCAGGACTGGGATCATAATATAATCTGCCAATCATTTTTTTTTTTTTTTTGTTCATTTGCCAAAACATTTGCCTTACACCAAAATTAAATTCTATAGTCATAACACCCGGGTATATTTTGTCCTCTTTGTAGAGAGTGTTAACTCATCTTGGTGACCAAATCAGCTCTATGTAGGGATGAATACATTAAACCATTTCAAATATAACCTTCCATTTTCTATATGTAGAAAGGAGAAAAAAATGGAAATGAGAATATTGGCTTGTTTAGATAAAACACTGTAAAAGACAACCGCATAATTAACCACAAATAGTAGCATACGGCAGTGTACGTTGGTCATCATGGATATTAATCCATGGAGACTGGATCAGATCAGGTGGGACAGGAAAGGAAAATGAGAAAAAAAAAATCACAAGAAAAGAGGTAGCTACAAAAAAGCAAAGTCCAACAAACCTCTGGCTGTGAAACAAGATTTGGAATCACACATTTTCAAGGGATTCCCTCTGGAATCACACATCATATTTCCCTTTCTCATTCTTTATTTCTTTCTCCTGCAGAATCAGTGGCAGCACTTCCCAAGCTTGTTTGAAGCTGTGCAAACTTCCCTGGATACCACTTGTCGGGCTCCACAGTTTTGTTTCCAAAACAGAGGGTCTCTGACTGCTATCACTGCTTGCCCTCCAAATTCACGCAGAAGGCCTGTCAGTTTGAGAGCATTTTGAGCTGCAGGTTACAGAAAAGTAGGGCAATGTTTTCTAATGAGATGCCAGAATTAGCAGAAGGCTCTTCTGTATGCAAAAGACACAGCATGAGCTGAGCTACTTTCAGAAGTCTGCCCCTTTTTCAGCTTTGCAGTGCTGTGGGTAAAGTCTGTTCCACTTTGGGAAGCCTCTCTGCTGCCATGTGCAAGCTGACATTGGAGTAGAGGGTTCAGTCAAAACTCCAGGTGACCATTCACACCTGCATTTACCTCCCTCCCTCTCAAAGAACACCTCTGTCACTCAGTTTATATGGGAGCAGTAAGGTGACACACCACATCCTCTCATTTCAGCTGCATTTTCTGTACATTTGGTCAAGCTGGTCACCTCTTCATTTAAAACTTCATTCAGTCTGCTCTCACTCCTGTGGAATTAAGTAACTTCAGGACCTAATTACTGCACCAGCCCTGCTCCTTGTTGGTGTGCCACCAGCTTGAAAAAAAGAGGCAGGGAACGGAGGTTTCTGGGGCAGTCCTACTGAAGCACCTCAAACGCTACTCTGCTTGAGGTCTAAGGACAATTCCAAAGCAGCCACTCAAAAGCATAAAAGTGCCATCACTAAAGATCACCCCCCAAACCTTCCTCTCTTGTGGAAGCACGGGGCAAAAAGCTTGGCTGCCCAGCCCTGCCCACCCATCACAACAGCTCATTCCATTCAGTTGATCCAATAAACCAAAAAATTCAGATGTATCAGTCTCCAAAGCAGCACAGATCACCTGTTCCCAAGAGAGAGACAAGTATCTGACTACGTTCAAAACGTTGTCTTGGTTCTAGGATGTGGCCACCTTCTCCAATACTTTGTTGCCTAAAGTCCAATTGAGTTAACAATTCTGTTTTGTTTTTTTCTCTTTAACTATGGTCCCATTCAATTAGTTGAGATTGTAAAAAGTTTTTAATCTCTCTAATCTGACTGTGCTTCTAAGAAAAAGTGTGATTAAGTGGAGATAGCCTGGAGATAGGATGACAGCTATAGATTCATAGAAATCAACAGTTATTAGAAGCATCTATCCCATCCTTAGCTTTATAGGTGCTGTGCATATGTATTTCTCCTATCCACTGGTTTCTACAAGAAATATAATTCACAATTAGTATGATTTCACATTGAAACATTCTAATCCATGAGGAGAATCTACATGCCTGGAGGAATGAGAGAAAGTGAGTAAGAGAGAGGCAAGACTGTCACAACTTGCACAGTCCTGCTAATACACAGGGAAAATCCAGCTGTGTCTTTCCCAGTGACAAAGTTATGTATAGTCTAAAACTGCCCCAGGCAATAAATTTACTGCACACTGTGTCACTACATGCTAGAAAGCTCAGTTTGATCTAAAAGAATGAAAACAAAACAGTTTTGTAAGCTTGGTATATCAAAATATTTTCCTTTCAAAAAATACAGTTTAATGATGCAGCTTTAAAACCACGGCAACACCAAGTTCAAGATAAAAAAAACAATCACTTACTTTACAACCACAGCCTGCAAAAACTGATCATAGTTATTGATCATAACTAGGGAGGCTTGGGAGCTTCTCATGTTCCTGATTGTAGCTTCAGCTCTAGCATGGCTTTGGTTTTCTAACTAGAATAGTCATCCTCAGAAATTTCCAAAATAATCCCTTTCAAGACAGAGAAGAACACGTGCAGGTGTCATGGTAACCCCACCAAGGCAGTGCAGAGACTGGCATTGCTTTTACAGATCAATGAAATGTCTACTAAATGCTTTTTATGCTTCATCAAACTAAACAAAGACAAACACAACTCTTGTCAACAACGTATGGTATGAAGCCTTTCCAGCAGGTCCTTTTGGATCTGTTTGTAAACCTCCAGAGAAAGTTTGCTGCCTGATTTAGATGACATGGCATCAGGTTAAACAAACAAACACCACAAAACAAAAACAAAAACCACCACACACACAACAAAACACCACACCAAACAAACAAAACCCAACATCCAGCAGTTTAGTACATAGTTACAAATGATAACAGTACGTATCTATACTGGGTCCCTTGAACTCAATCAACCACAGCACAGCACTTGTTTTCACCGAAAGGATATTCAGCAATTCTTCTGATGAATGCCCAAAATCTGTATATATTTGAGAAAGTATTGGGTGACACCAGTCACCCAGCAGGTACACTCAGCACTGAGTGACCACATAACACCCCATGGTCCTTCCTTCCTTCCACAGAGCCCAGGGTGCAAATCCACACACAAAATGGCATTTTTCTCATAATGAATTTCTGATCTACTTCATATTAAAAAGCACATTTTTAGAGGAAGATAACATGCTTATGTTTGACAGATAAAGTTCAGTAACACAATATAAACCAGCAGTGCAGAAGAGGAAAGCTCCATCATGGAGCACACAGATTTTTAGAGTCTCCGACATTTCACCCTTCCTTCAGAGTTCCGCAATCTTTAAAAAGCACCTGCTTATCAGCACACACTCTGCAGCATATTTTAAGGGCTCTGATACAGCACAATAAAGATAATTTTGTTATAAGAACTATTCATTATGAATTCACAACACTAGATAAAATCTGCAGGGACAATTTGCAAATGAGATGCTCGCTAAATGTGGTTAAATGTTTCTTAGTCTTCCCCAAAGATTTGCTAGAGCTAAACGCATCCCTGTCACTTAGTTATTTCTGAGAGATCAAAAGGTGAGCAGAATGCTTTGCAGAGTGGCTCTTATATGCATATAGCGCACTTCCTCCATCTGAGAAACATCTGATCAGTGCAGAAATTTCACATGCATAATGGCTAACTTGGACAACATTCAGTTCTGTGGACCAGAAAGGGAAGGCTTCTCCACACTACAGAAGAATTCAACCATTGGGTCAAAGCTACAAAGAATATGATGTTTTGCATCCTTTTCGTTTGCCACCATCTAATAACTTGCACCTAAAATTTAACAGAAACATGGAAAACGCCATAAGTGCACACTTGGTGTTAAACATTTATGTCCACACTAAATATTTCACAAGAAATATTTTAATGCAGTGCAAAGCTAGACACATTCCTTTTGCGTTATTTTTAACATTTTTTTCTGTATTTCATGGGCAAAAATCAATGCCACACTTTTTGCAGCTCCCCTAACATTAGCTCTCAACTCATCTGCAATTTAGAAGGTTCACTGCTACAGTCTGTGGTCACTGTTGTGCCGAGTTAAAATAGGGTGTTTCTGGGGTTCAGGGCTTTAACACAAGCACACACATGTACAGCCCTCAGCACACGGCCGTACCAGTTTCTCTGTACGGGTGTGTTCCATTATAAAGAAGTACAAAGCAGTCAATCAACTCTAGAAGTTTGAGAATCGTACACAAAGCAAAAAATAAAAGGTTAGCCCATTAAAAATGAGTATTATTGCTCATTCACCTGGACGTATTTTTCAGTAAATAGCCCCCATTCCCCAAAATACAAGTTCAAGAGAAATAAAAAACTGCTGCCAGTGACTTCAAAGGATTTTTTTTCAATAAGGCCCAAATTGTTCCAAATCACTAAAGTTAATGCACAAAACCCACAACAAAGTTTTACAATTTAATTTTGCGTGCAGTATTTTTCCTCTGCCTATGTCAGGGTAGGAACCAGAATGTTGCCTTTTTGTTTCTGCATCTTTCCCCATATACAAATAAGATTCTGCATCACACACCAAAAAAAAAAAAAAAAAAAAAAAAAAAAAAAAAAAAAAAAAAAAAAAAAAAAAAAAAAAAAAGAGTAAGGGCTGAATAACATTATCCAAAAACCCAGATGCCATGTGAATAGAAAAAAAAATAGTCATTACTGAAACATCACAACATTTAGTTATTTATAGGCTCTATTCAGCCATCCCCTCTAGTAAAACAGCACATGCCACAATGCTCTATTTGAAAAGCCTTTCACAGTACTTGAGAGACCTATTTTACAAGCCTGGACCACCACGCAGAGAAGAGTAGTGTATATATGGACAGAAGTAAAATACAACAAACACATCTACTTGATAGCATAAAGGACATCTAATCACTTTTCATATAAAAAGAGTGCTGAAATGCTTTCCTGTAATGCTGACATTCACTCTGAGAGCCCTTCTCATAGAAGATGTATTGCCCTCAGACATGAAGCATTTTTGAAACATATGCTACTGTATTTTAAGAGACCACTTGAAGAAAAAGAAAACTGCTTATCCCCAGCTGGCATAACTGATTAGTCGTGTTTTTCTGGCAGTAAAGACTCCAAGACAAACTTCATCAAGAAGTATCACTTTCCCTTTTGACCCAACCAACTAATCTTTTCAGTCTAGTCTTGCCTGCAGGGCAAACTGGTGGAATAATATCTTTGCGAATAAGCAATTCCTAATTTTTTAGGAAGAAATTCTTTGCTGTGAGGGTGGTGAGAGACTGGAACAGGTTGCCCAGAGAAGCTGTGGCTGCCCCATCCCTGGAGGGGTTCAAGGCCAGGCTGGATGGGGCTTGGAGCAACCTGGTGTGGTGGGAGGTGTCCCTGCCCAGGGCAAGGGGTTGGGACTCGAATGATCTTTAAGGTATCTTCCAACCTGAACCATTCTGTGATTCTAAACAGACCTGTTCAAAAGAGAAGGTATGAAATCCTGTTTCTGCAGTCAAAGGGAAGAATAATGCACCAGGGGTTATAACCAGCGATCATCAAAAACTTATTTTAGGCTGTTCTTGGTCCAAAACCTTCCCCTCTCATGGCTTTTCTCCAAGGTGGGAGACTCCCAGGAGAGCACAGCCCTCATGAAACCCTCAAGGGATTCCCTCCCAGCACAGTGTCCTCACCCTGGGAGCACCTCTGGCTGCACGGTCAGAGCAGCCTGCGCCACATTGCACCATCCCTCCTCCTTCACTCCCCGTCTCTCATCCCACTCTCTGTCCTCCTGGGGCACACATAAACTTGCCTACACAAGCCAGTAGCCAAGGGGCCACTATCCAAAAGGTAATTTGGGCTCTCAAACAAACCCAACACCTGTGCTTCATCTTCAGAGCTGCTGTGCACACACTCTTGGCTTCACAGGCAGCGAGCCATACCCCTGACCAGCCCGTGCACAGGTCTCCTGTTCTGACAGGTCCGTGGGCAAGAGAGGCTGAAGGGCAAAAGGCCTTGCAAAGATCTTCTCTCTGATAGTGGTGGAGAGATGATTTCCCACTGTCTGTCCTGGAAGGCACCACGTTTCACCAAAACAGGCACAGAGCTGTGGTGGCATGTTATAACAAGGTGATGGGGCAACGTGAATGATGCCTTCATCTGCCAGGCAGGTCTGCCTCCCGTGTGCCACCAAAGGAGCATGGCCACCTGCCAGACCTAACGGTGTATTGCCTCATAAACACACCAGGTGCCTGGGAAAGCAGTATTTGATCCAACAGCTTTTTCCACCTTGATTCTAACATGCAAGAGATGGAAGTCATGACTTCCCCATGGTTGTTTGTGTCACTTCTGTTGTCCACAATAGCACAAACCTCTGAAGACAGGAGCTGACACAGCAGCAACAGTTGTAGTACATCTGTTCAAGAATTAAAGGAAGACAGAGAATAAACACTGGTGTGTGGCCCTTCTCCCCTGTTTTTCTGCCCTTGGGTCAAAGCACCATATTGTACAAGCAGACTCATAAAAAAGCAGTGGTGATAATCCTGAAACAAGGACTGTGCAAACATTTCATGAGAATGACACTGTTCTCCACAACTACCTGGTTTATAAGCCAGTTCATGAGCCTAGCTCATGTTCTCCATGTTCCCCCTTCACTCTCTTTCTCAGCTGCATGTGTGTACTGAACTTCTGCATTTACAGTCCTCCAGTAGCCACGCTGCATCTTAACCAGTATATGAAAAACCATCACTAAAGCTCAGGAGAGAATAAAGAAACAACAAAATCACCTTTTTTTTTTTCTTTTGTCAAGTCTGGTCCGACTTTGACTAACTTTCACATCCTTGGTCAATAGTCTGATTATACACCATCAAGTCTGATGTAAACTCCCCACTGGGTGTGTGGAGTTTTCTATTTCCAGGATAGAACCACTGACAAGATACTATTCGCCCAATAATTTCTCTCAGTCTTGTTGACCAGGCTGCCTTGCTGCACTGTCCGTTCATGTCCTTGAACTCAGCTTTCACTGTCTGAGATTTCAATTTCATATCTGCACCTCAGACATACTGCTCACGTGATTTCCCTGTGTCCCACATAAATATTGGTCAATGGTGTTTCAATATTGCATAGATCTAGCACACACACGAGACCTAGAAAAATGCAAGTAACATTGCTGTCAAAACAAAAGCTAAATATGGTATCAACTCTGCACGTTTTTCCAGTTACTTTGCCCTCCTACATATAAAAATTTCTAAACCAGACACTGCAGAGAGTTTAAAGGCCAAGTCTTTGTCTTTCCAGTCATTAGATGCGTTCCTGAAATGACTGTAAAATTAGAGGTTTTATAAAAACCAAATGCTATTCTATGTTATTGTTTCCAAAGGAAATATGTAACAATATAAATTAAACATTAAATGCAAAGCTTTGCTGTTAGGCTACTGAGTCAGAAACAGAAATGCAGATAATTAATGAGAATATCTGCCTTTGCATATTCACTTCCCTCTCCAGTAGAAGCCATTAATCTTTAAATGTGTATGAAAAGGACGCACAAGTCAGCACACAAAGAGCATGTATTAAGGACACTAAATAAATTAAGAACAGCTCACGTGTCAGCATGAGAAACCCATTTTATACTTCTTATTTCTCCAGGCCACTTCTCCACAGCCCCTTTTCTGCTCCTGTTACAGGAACAACCAGGGATCCTGGGGACAGAGGAACAAGGAGAATCCCAGTCTCTGTACCAAACCATTTCAATGTATCTTAAGTGTCTATTAAGACATCTTTGGTTTTGATTAATCTGTAAAGTATTTTGTCTTCTAGATAGATACGTTTAACTGTCACAACGGGGGGAAATCATAATTATTAATTGAGTCTTGTTAAGGCAACTCATCTTGCTTCTGGCAGAAAGTTTTTCCAGTTTTTTCATTCTCACCATCAAAGTGCTCATAGTGAGGAGGAGACACATCTGTCCTTTGAAGCTAAACGAGGTTTTTTAACAAGACTAATTCTGATTGTAAAAATAAACAGTAAGATGAAGGAATGACAATACCTAAGTGTTATTACTTCTTACCTCCCCCAAGATCTTCAAACACTTCAAAACCCCACAGTCTGTTACACCTCAAAACACGCTTTGTGAGGAAGGTTTCCAAGCAGCTTACTGGGACAGCTCATGGGTAGCTGGATATTTGAAATTCCTTAGATCTTCCCCATACCAAATAATCATTTTGCCAGGTAAAACAGTTTCCGTATTAAAAAAAAAATATAACTCGAGCCAAAACTTTTTTCTCAGATCCACATAACATTTAAGTCTTTCTGCCTAATTAGGAAAGGTTCTGCCTCTTCACTGAAGGACTAGGCTGCACTTTACAAGCTTGGGGCAAAACATTTCACTCGGTTCTTTTAGTTCCTTTCAGGGCCCTCACCTGGATTTTGAGGAGCCCCATCCACATTTTTATTCAAGGTTACAGTCAGGAAGCACTGTGCTGCTTACCCAGTGTCTGTCCCCAAGCTGCCAAAATTATGTAGCTTAATAACCACATACTTTGTCACTTCCTCTTCTGTTCCTTCTTGATCACCTCATGAAGTTCCCCCTGACTATTTGCAGGCTCTGGTGCCCCGTTCTCTCTGCAAGAAATCCTGGAAGGCTTCACACATAACTTGTTTTCTTACCAAATTTCTTCTGCCTGCAAAGAGTAACTACATCTCCCGCCTCAGGTCACACAGTCCCACCAGCCACATCTCACACAAACAGGCCTACCCCGACTTACAGGTCAGAAAATTAAGGTACAAAGAATAGGGTTGACTGAAAATGTCTCAACTTACCTTTTCAGTCAAACATCTTAGTGGGAAAAGTTTTTGAATAAAAAGTGCCTGATATTCATCATATTTTGTCTGAAATACTTCAAGTTTATCCATTTTTCATGAATTTGAAGGTTTGCATTAAAATATCATGAAAACGAGACCACGGTTTGGGTTTTCTGGTTGAAAATTTTCATGAGGAAAAAAAAAAAGTCTTTATCCTTATACAGAGATTCACTAGTGAGAAATGAAAACAGCAGAGCTGGAGGGCAGTCCCTACAGTTTCAGACTTTACCTTAATCATAAGATCACCCCAATGTATTTCAGACATGCTAATGAACAAATATATACATTATCTGGGAATAATGCAGTAATATTTGTTACTCTGAATACACGAAGGCATTTCACAGCTGCAAAAAAATCAGTAAAGATGTGGAGATCTTACGTACTGCAAATTATAGTTAAAATCTATTTACTTAGATCCACATGAAAGTAATGTCCTTTTTCCAAAAATAACTTGTCTCTTTACAATGAAAAAGTGAACATGGCTTCAGTATGTTCACCCTTAGATCTCTATCTCATGTTAATGTTAAAATAAGGAAGGAAATGCTACACATGGTTGGCAATTTTCTGAACAAAAATAGGGAAAAAGATAATGAAAATAACATGTTAAGGATGCTTTTTTGTGGAGGTGCATACCTGTTTATATTAGATCTCTAGGCACTAGGTAGGCTTACTAGTCCCGCTGGAGAACTATTTGCCATCAGGCATCCTCTAACATGGAATTAAACAATATTCCAGTTGTTTATGGCTCCTATGGGCAATATAGGGAAATAACATGAAGTCCTTCTGCCTGATGCAGGCAAGCACTTAAAGAGAAATTAAAGAGAGCAGAAAATACTGGGTTCTGGGATGCAAGCACACTATAAGAGTTCTCTAACCATAGGGTGGTTCCATTTTTAACAACACTAGAGAGAATCTGGCTCTTATTTTTTTTGTTCTCTCTCCACAAAAGACATCAGAAGAGCACAGATTTCCTCTAGTTAATACTAAAAAAAAATAAAATCTCTAAAAATTCTGTGGGTGTGGAAGCTGATTTCAAAAGCTGAAAGCTCTGTAAGCAGGAACTGATACCCAAGAGAAACCACAGCTGCAAAGTTTCCGTCTGGCAGGACCGCAGGCAGCAGCTGTGTTTAAACCACCAGCCACCAACTGCCCAGAAAGGCAGCTCCAGCTCTTTGAGAACCGCGTTAAAATCTTGTCAGTAAAAGCTCATTCCTGCCTTTCAGTCATCACTTCCCACTCCCCAAACTACATTTCAGTAATCACAGAATTATATGTGGTTGGAGATCATCTAGTCTAACCCCCTGGACAAAGCAGGTCCACCCAGAGCATGTTGCACAGGAACATGTCCAGGGGGGTTTGAATGTCTCCAGAGAAGGCGACTCCACCACCTCTCTGGGCAGCCTCTTCCAGGGCTCTGCCACCCTCAAAGTGAAGAAGTTCCTCCTCATGTTTAGATGGGACTTCCTATGTTTAAGTTTGTGCCTGTTACCTCTTGTCCTATCACTGGGCACCACTGAAAAAAGACTGGCCCCATCCTCCTGCCACCCACCCTTTAAGTATTTATAGGAGTTGATCAGATCCCCCCTCAGTCTTCTCTTTTCCAGACTAAAAAGACCCAAGTCCCTCAGCCTTTCCTCGTAAAAGAGATGCTTCAGGCCCCTCATCATCTTTATGGCCCTCTGCTGTACCCTCACTAGCAGTTCCTGTCCTTCTTGACCTGGGGAGCCCAGAACTGGACCCAGTGCTCCAGATGGGAACTCCCCAGAGCAGAGCAGAGGGGCAGGATGACCTCCCTCAACCTACTGGTCACACTCTTCCTAATGCACCCCAGGATACCATTGGCTTTCTTGGCCACAAGGGCCCATTGCTGGCTCGTGGTCATCTTGTTGTCCACCAGGACTCCCAGGTCTTTTTCCTTTGAGCTGCTCTCCAGCAGGTCAGACCTCAACCTGTACTGGTGCAGGGGGTTGTTCTTGACAACGATCACCTCAAAACTTGTAACTCTAAAGGATTTGGCCTGATCAGAGAATGATGGTTGAGTGAAGTCTTGGCTAGCAGGTGCTAGCCAAGGGATGAGCTTTCACTAGCCAGCCTGGACAATTTCACTGTTTGCAGCCACTGAAAGGGAAACCCATTTCTGGCTCGTGGTCATCTTGTTGTCCACCAGGACTCCCAGGTCTTTTTCCTTAGAGCTGCTCTCCAGCAGGTCAGCCCCCAACCTGTACTGGTGCATGGGGTTGTTCCTGATAACGATCACCTCAAAACTTGTAACTCTAAAGGATTTGGCCTGATCAGAGAATGATGGTTGAGTGAAGTCTTGGCTAGCAGGTGCTAGCCAAGGGATGAGCTTTCACTAGCCAGCCTGGACAATTTCACTGTTTGCAGCCACTGAAAGGGAAAACTTCCCCCTACAAAGCTGTCCTCACTTGGGTCCGCACACTCCCCTGGCTTCCTCCAAATCCATCCTGCTGTTTCTTGGATTGCCTTTTGTGAATTAAATCGATTTGCTAACCTGGCAGGAAAGTAACCCAGCAAAAACAACCAGAGAGTTTTCTGTGGAGCTATTGAGTCAATGGGCTCCACAAAGTGCAATGTGAGTGCCAGAGCCACGAGGGAGTGGGGCACAGGGGTCAACCTTCAGGAAAAGGCAAGAGAAGAGGTGGAGCAGCACATCCCCTTCACAATAGAAATGCCACTACTGGATCAGCTCAGTCACTCCTGAAACAGCCACCTAAACCTAACCCTAACAGATTTTTTTCCCCTGCAAGTAATACAGGGTAACGCTCATAATTCTCTTTTAGTTGGCCAAGGGAAACTTTTCTTATATGTTGTCAGATCACTAAGTTTGGGAAATGTAAGTTATTTTTTTAATGTGAGATTCAATTTAGCAGTTTCTAATTACTCAAAAGTTAATGGGTTTAAAGGGTTACATCCCTTTGCAAGACTTCCACTGACTTCAGTTAAATTACGATCAAAGTCTGGAGCTTTACCATTATATAATGAGAGATTCAATTTAGCAGCTTCTAATTACTCAAAAGTTAATGGGCTTAAAGGGTTACATCCCTTTGCAAGGCTTCCACTGACTTCAGTTAAAGTACGATCAAAGTCTGGAGCTTTACCATTATACTGTAATTGCTTCGTCTTAGATGTGTGCCTACAAACACAAAAATACTGCCAGTATCTGATATAGAGACACATCTTTATGCAAATAAAGTGCTGTTTTGATATGCATTGCTAGCATATTCTTATTTCTTTTGTTATTCTTGATTCAATCACTATCCCCAGTGGGTTTGACCAAAGGAAAGCATAAAGCTGCTTGCACTAGAACACTTATCCCATGCCTACCCAGCCACCAACACCAAACTATACATGGCTAGGGTTTTTGCACCAGAGCTGGTCAGAAACTGGAGGTCTGGTTCACCACCAGCCTATTGCAGACTTTTGACAGGATAATTTCTCAGGAAACCTTTGCACAGAAAACCAGTGACACAGTTGTGAATGATTCCTCCAGCCTTTCCTAAGTGATATTATACACCATCTAAGACTCAGATCCTTCAGATACTCTCAATGTACTTGACCAAGTACACACATAGATCAGCTGAACCTGCCCTTGACCATTCTCTTGGAAAGAACATTTCTGAGCTCACAGTACACTGATTATCCACACCAGGAAAAAGGAAAGGGTGAATTATTCAGGGAGTCTAATTAATGCATTAAGATATTTAGTGGCCATTAACTGAGAAGGTCATTTGTAAGTTTATTTATGAATATGGTTGTAACTTAAGGGATCATCCATCCAAATAATCTATGTGTACTACGGCCAGTATTTATAAACACATACCAGAAAATCATTCCAGCACAATTATCCAGCTGTATCTTCTAATATAACCTGAGCAAACGTGTTGGGAAAATTGAAAGCGCATTTCCAGTTTAATTTTGGAGCTGCCCAAGTGACTGACCTTCAAGAAATTATTATTGTTAGATTGAGATAATATACAATTCAGCACTTTGTTCCTACAGAGTCCCAGTAATATCACTATTTTCTGTTTTTAGCTTTGGTTTTAAATTGTAAACTCAATCAAGTCAGTCATGCTAGTTACGTGTATATACTGACTATGACAAGAAAGAAAATAAAGCAACTAGAAAGAAGAAATAATGAAAGCCTAGAAACATCTCTCCTCTCCCTTACTTTTACCAATAAACTACTTCTAGAAAGGGAAAAGTTGCTATTTTAGACTTGTCCAGTTCTGGATTCAGGAGAAGTGGGTGCTGGTTTAGAGCCAGGGCTGGTTTCCCTTCTTGATACAAATAGATTGTGCTTGCTGTAACAGGAATTAATCCAGCAAATTATTGGCATATTACTTTAAAAGGATTATGAAAATAGTTATATTTAGCTCTAAATGCTACAAGCTTTCCTCACCATAGTAACATAGATGTCTTTCAAAGGAAGAGAGGAGAAGGAGCTTGAATTCTTGCACTGCAGAGACCAAGAGCTGGGGGGGCGTGAAGTGCTCACTTCACAAGCTTGTGAACTTCAGATCTCAATTAAGAAAAAAAATACTGTAATTGATTTATTCTGTTTCATGTTTTGCCAATACAGAGTCATAACCTTCTAGAAGCCTGTTATAGATAGAGTAAATATTCAATGAAAAAATTTTCCAACCTAAATTAAGTAGGTGAGTTATGGAACCCCTTTCCAGAGCATCCTAACAGCAGCAGCAGTTTTTTCAGTATTTTACCCTTCAGAGAGAGCAATTAAGTTATGTCACAAATGGAAATGGGACAGAAAATAAACCAGAACTTCAATATATCGTGGCCAGGAAGGGGAATTTTGCAACCTAGGCTCAAAGTTAACATTTATACTGTATCGTTAGTGGCCAGGTCAGGGACCAGGTCAGCACCCAGTGCTTTGCCTGCTGTGGCTCTGCCTGGTCACCATGTCTTTGCTGTACGAAGGTGACACCAGGAAACTCCTTCTGCCCTCCATCAAGCAGATGGCAATGCTGCCAGGAGAGGACAGTCCTGTCCGTCCTCCTTAGAAGGACGTGCAGGACACACGGGGTGCTCAGGGTGCCAGTAAGTCTGAGTTCACAACTGTGCCCTGCTGTGCTTGTGTGGGCTTACAGATAGATCAATGGATGCTAAGAGACATCACACAGTCAGTTCCACTGCAGGCACCTCCTGTGTAGTCATCTGCAATTTAGAGGTGAAACCCATCCAGGGTGACTTTAAACTTGCCTTTGCATTGCAGTATTGATCTGGCTGATAGCTTTCATTTAGTGGTATTACTTTAAAAGAAAATTGGAGACAATTGTCTTATTCTTTCGCAAGCTTCCCAATTTCAATCAGTAGCTCCAGACTGGGCGTGTAAAATTAAATAAAAAAAAAACCAACAAAACAAAAACCCAAAACAAAACCACAAACAAAGCTAGCAGAAGACACATCTATAACTACTATTCTGGAGGAATGTGGTGGAGCTGGCCATCCGTGTTTGGCAGTAGATCCACACTCTCAATGCACAGCAGCGTGATGACTCCATATGGCCTAAGAGGGGATTAGAGTGTCTCACAGCATTGTATGCTATTATTATAGGATATACTATAAGTACGTAAAGAATTGGATTATGACCGCATTACCCGCCTACTCCTGATGATTCTTTGTTTACCTGTAGATTATCAGCAATTACCATCCCAATTCTTTCCAATATAGCTGTAGATCCTTCATGGCCTTGTCTGTACAGTCTACATCTCTGATATTTATTGTAGTGGTAAGTAGCAGAGATAAGAGTGGTGAACTCAATATATCACGGGTCCTTCAGCTGTACAGATTCCAATTATTTCAACATCTCTTCATTAACACTGCAGGACTAAAAGTGCCTTGCAGGAGCAGAGCTTTTACTTGGTGTAGTGTTATCCTCAATAAACAAAAAAACCCCATCATTGCGAGGTACAAGATGGGGAACAGTCATTTAAAACTATGCAATAATGCAATATGGTTCCTTTTGCAAGATTTTGTAGTTGAAAGGGAAACAGGACTAGGAAACAGTTTTAAAAGATGAGAAAAACCTCAATAATCTATTTTTCTTTACTGGATTTCCTGTTAATATTGCTAAGGTAGTAAGAACAGATACGTCATTCCCTAAATACAAGTCCTTTGAAAACAGGCCTACAAATACTTTTGGTTTTCATTTTAATTTCACTGCACTGTAAGCAAACCCAAGCTTGAAAATACCAGGCACCAGGACAGCCTTTGTAGGGGTTCAGACTGCTGTAGGACTGGTCTAATTAAAAACAAACACACACAAAAATAAATACAGCTCACAACAGTGTAAAGCAGAGCTGCTATGTCAAGCAGTGCTGCCCCACTCCCATCCTTACGTACAGCTGCAGAGGGGCAAGACCCTTCTTCCACAGAGGATGATTTTCCCTTTCCGTGTTCAGAGATTGGAAGGTTTAAAAAATAAAACTAAACAAAACCACAAAATACCAAACACAAGACTACCTCTGCAGGAGTCTCAGGCTACTCGAGTTGGAAAAAGCTTGCTTTAGGATTTTATATCATGGCTATACCTGCTACAGAGTCTCCAGAGAATAAAGCAATCACTGCTTACACATCCTTTAACATACTAAATGTTGAAAGCCTGTGTTTTGCAAACATGCTTTAACTCGATTACGTATGTAGTATATGCCACATAAGTTTGTGTGCTGTTCTTGCCAGGAAAAGTAAACCACAGAAAGCCATGTTGGCATAAAACCTCAACATAAAACCTTCAGAATCGCCCTGCATCATTTAAATGGCAAAAACTGCAGTTTCTTTACAGGATAATCACCTTCAATGACTGATTATAGTTTTCATAATAATACTTCAAAATACTGTTTCTACCCAACCTAAGCACTTCTTGGAGAGAAAAATCTTCAGAAATTTATTCTGTTGTCCCTTCCTACTTTCAATCTTAGATTATTAATTTTTTTTTGTCATTCCACTCTGCAGACGTTTTATCATTCTTATTTCTGAGCAAGACTGGACTCTTTAGGAATTAAGTTTGGGTTTCAAAAACTGTAAAATTTAACACTTAGGAAGTCTTTACTCTTGTTCACCAAACCACTAAGTCAACTCTATTTCTCAATTTTATTGAGAACATCTGGCTTGAGAAACAATTCCTAAATTTAGACTACAAGTAGATCACTTGAGAAATAATTGCGTATTGTTTCATGGCTTTTGGAAAGAAAAAAAAAGAAAAAAAAAGAAAAAAAAAAAAAAAAAAAAAGCTGTCAAAGGCTCATCCCACTCTTAGTAGGGGTGTGGATAATTACATACTCATTTCAAAGTAACTGAGTTGGATCAGTCACTGCAATATACAGCATCCTGGAACAAAAGAGATCTGTTTCAAATAAGAGTAATAGCAAAAAAAACAAGACCTCAGCATTTCAGATAACACTTCAGTCTTTGCAAGATTGCATTCAGTGTTCAACATATCTTTATCTTATAAGCTTAAATTTCCCTTTCCCTCCATGTAAGTTAAGTAGCTGTGGTATTTATAGAATTGTCATAGTTTTTCTCTGGGATTTCACAGAATTAAACACGGACATGTGCTCTGTACAGCACTGCAAGTCTGAGCTCTCTGGGGCGTGTATAAACTTATGCACACAGAACAGATCTGACACCAAGCAGAAGTACAAATCCATTAGAAGAATGTCGTGAAACCTACCTGTGCACATTCAGTGGGTATTTGGATTTCTGCCTGGCTGTAGCTCAGTCACCTACCTAGAAATTCCAGCCAAAGTACAAAATTCCTGACAATGTACAATCCCAGTAGAGAATGAGCAGAATGCAAGGATAACTATAGCATATGGGTATCCCTACATCAACAGGAGTATGAACACATATTTTCATAGAATAAAGAGCTAAGGTTCAGTATGATAAAGAGTCAAAAAACTATATGGTTTTGATGTTTAAAAATATTTAGCTCTAATACTGCTCATGGCAATGTATTCCACATATTAACAAGTATGTTATGTAGAACAGCCTTTATGTCTAAAAGTGACTTTATCCTGAGACTTAAATTAGCACATTTAGCAAACCTGCTGCAAAACTTTGCCATTTGTAAGTTAGTGTAGATTTAAGAAGATGGGATCATCTTCTAGACTCGTATAAGGAGCTTAAAAGAAGACTAGAATTGCATTTATGCTACAGGAAAAATAAGAAGCCCATCCAGAAGACTGTCACTTCTGTGAACACATCTACAGAGACAATCCTGCCTTTCACAGGCTGTAGAATCTGTGTTAGTGTGAAACATGATAATATGAAAAACATGGATGTGAAATCAAGGAAAATTTTAGTACAAGGTCACTGCAATGTGTCAAACATCACCATGTTTTGACACAAAAGGAAGAATTGGTCTGAAACCCACAGTTGTGTTTTGAAACATACCCATCAAATAGTGCTAAAAATTACAATTGTTCTCCTTCAAACCAGAATAAGTCCAGAAAATATGGTAAGAAGTATATTACCCCCTGTGCAGATATTCTGCATTATTTTTTCATTTAAGCATCTCTACATTCCCAGTCCTTGTTGTTACCTGTACATTATATGGGTATATAGCATTATTATTCATATTAGAAAGCAACTAAATTATTCACATCACACACACATTCCTGAGCCTATCACCCAGCCTACCTAAGACACTCATTTCACATTGGGACCATCAGATGGTGGGGAAACAACGAGCCTCCCCAGGAAAGGACTGAATCTGAAGAGATACACAGAAATACTGCATAGATAATTTCTCCTACACAGTTACCAAGGGCAAGCATTCCATAGTTTGCCCCCATGCAGCCCTGGATGGGACATACGGGGGAGCTGAATGACTGCAAATCTGTTCTTTTCTGGGTCGCAAACCTAACTAAAGTCTCACCAATTTAAAAAAAGGAAAAAAGATTGGATTCTTACAGTTTTGTAAAGGAAAAGCAGGAGGAGGCCAGAAAATATTATTATGCAGGAATAATGAAGGTAACTATAGTAATTTTTAACCCAGAACTAATCAAGGTTAAGCATAATATTTTTTATTGGATTATTTCCGAGCCTGGTTGGTTCCTTGGTCCATTTGCTTCACACCTTCACGAACAGTTGAACTGACACAACTTCAGGGATGCTATGTAGGAGGCAACACGTGGCTAGAGGTTATGGGTGGGGGAGGCCCTCAGTGTGCACAGGATTTCCTTAAGACAAGCTATATCACTAAAATAAATGCATACATCTTGGGACAGTGCTTATTGCTCCTTTCCGGAGCCCAGGAACTGGAGTGGCACTTCACAGATGGAATGGCTTGATGCCAGCCAAAAAACAGGGTCATCTCGCTCTCCTCCTGCCCCTGGTGATGCAGCCCCACTGTTTTCAGTAGCTTGGAGGTGGTTTAACTCTCTAACCTGGCAGAAGACTAAGCAGCAAGAAGAATAACAGATTTGTGACAGATGAGGGCAGCTGGCATGTAAAATCTCACCCTAAGTGTCTATTCCTGACACACTTGCAAAACCTATTTGTTGGCTCGGGTATGATTCAAAAACACAAAGGAGAAGCAGATTCTCCACCCTGGCATTCTCACTTCCACGTAGCCTCCAAGAGATTTATGTGGAATTACAGGTCCCTCACCTTGCACTGTGAAGTTGGATGACTGAGTTTTAAATGTGTGCAATCCATGCGATGGGTTTAAAGCCAGGGCATAAGCTCTGCTCTGCCCAGGGTTTATCACCCTCTCTCATCTCTCTCTCTCCACCGGGTCACCAAGGGCACGCTCTCCTGCTCTATGTCCATCAAGGAGGAGAGGAGCAGCCTGCTCCCGAACTGTCCCCCTCAGATGAAGCCACCTTCCTCTCCCTCTCCTCCCTTTGCTGAAGGAATTCAGTGTTTCACTCATGCGGGGAAAAAAAAGTGGTGACAGTAGTCAAGGAAACCGGTCTGATGGGTTCACCGGTTATCCCAAAAGAGATTAAAAGACTGAAAAGATTAAAAGTGAACGAGAAGGACATTTTTATCTGTTTCAATCAGTTTAAGTTAGATCAGAAGGTTCCGCAGGTGACGTGCTGTAGCAGCTTGGGCAGATGGGGCACTTAGTTTACCCCTCAACAACATGATGCTAAATTCAGATTTGTCCACAGCACTCCAAGATCTCAGAGTCATCAACGGCGGGGGGAAAGTGCAAGTATTCCAGCATTAGACTGATTTAAAACCCAGCAATGCCAAATGCTGGCAGGCGATTTCGAATGGCCCCAGTTGTAAGGCTTCTACAGCAGCTGTTGAAAAGCATAAAGGAAAAACACACAGCTAAATTTTGTCAGCTGAGGTGGGGGTAAGTGCTGTCACCGAGAGAACACGGTGTGAGAACATGAACTAATAAGCTCACTGACTATTAAAGGCCAAATGCAGAATGGATTTTTGCTTCCCCGCAAGTCTGGGAAGTGATCTTGCCAGTTTTAAAGATGTTTTAAATCATGACGCTTGCAGAAAATCAGAAGTTTGAAGACTGACATAATATTTCCTTTTCTTAAAGGACAAACCTGCACAGAGGTGAAGGAAAAACCTTCAATCAAAATCTGGAGTTGCTCTGCGATGATCTCAGGAGAGCCTAAGGCCGTTCCATTTCAGCAAGCAGGCATGTTGGGTCAGATGTCTTACCTGTTTCTGAAATGTTACCTGCCCTTGTGTAACCTCTAATTATAAGTTTCAGCGAGAGTCTTTATAAACTATATTGCAACCAGCTCTGTTTACGCACTGTAAGACTTTAAGAGGTTCAGGAACTCTGATACACATGCCTTTTTCTTTTGTAGAGATTGGCCTTTTGTCTTTCTCAGCTTTCTCTTCCTGGATACCCCGGCCTCAATTCCAGCAGGACCAACACAGGAAGGACATGGACCTGTTGGAACAGGTCCAGTGGAGGACCACAAAAATGATCAGGGGGCTGGAGCACCTCTGCTATGAAGACAGGCTGAGAGAGCTGGGGTTGTTCAGCCTGGAGAAGAGAAGGCTCCGGGGAGACCTTATAGCCCCTTCCAGTCTCTAAAGGGGGCTCCAGGAGAGATGGGGAAGGACTCTAGATCAGGAGTGGAGCCACAGGATGAGGGGTAATGGGTTTAAATTGAAAGAGGGGAGATTTAGATTACATACTAGAAAGAAATCCTTTCCTGTGAGGGTGGTGAGAGCCTGGCCCAGGTTGCCCAGAGAAGCTGTGGCTGCCCCATCCCTGGAGGGGTTCAAGGCCAGGCTGGATGGGGCTTTGAGCAATCTGGTCTGGTGGGCGCTGACCCTGCCCAGGGCAGGGTGTTGGAACTCGATGATCTTTAAGGTCCCTTCCAATTCTAACTATTCTATGATTCAATGCTTAAAAAACCCTTTCATTCTGTGGGGTGCTAGAGCCAGGAGAAAAGTGACTTGGAAGAATTCAAGAAGCTAAGTCATAAAAAATTAGAACTATACAAGTGATTAGGACAGAGTAAAGCTGGAGTCCTCCTGTATGACAGTAAGAGGAAGCAAATCCATCTCCTTAAAATTGGACATCCAGTTGCTGACAATTTCCCTGGCAGCTGGATATTGCTCTGCCCATATAGCTCCACTTCACCACGCAAGTTTGTCACCTCATTACTCAACAGCACAATGCAAGAGTGCTATGAGCTGATGCAAGATTTCTGCAAGCTTGGTTCAAAAGGACAAAGGTTTGCAGGGCTTCTCCACCTGACAGCCTCCCACTCCCAGCCACCACAAACTTTGAAAACAAAACAGTTTTGACAAGCTAAACACCCAGCTTTTTTTTTTTTTTTTTTTTTTTGATTTCTTAAGGGAACAAAGTTACAGGTTTCACCCAAAAAAAAATCAAATTTTCATGAACACAGTGGCAAAGTAGTACCTTGCCATTCTAGCTGCTGAATGAAAGATGCTCCTGGGATGTACAGAATAATAATGCAATAAAGTCAGAGTCTGACAAAACCCTGACCATCAGCTCTTTATGCTACTGAAAGATTTCATTGGGACAAAGGATGCTTCAAAACACCCTTTTATAACTGCATATTCAAGCCTGATTTGAGGCTTCAAGTAGCACTTGCATTTGGCTTGACACTTGTTTCTTACACATGCTCCTGACACAGAGGGCTGCCAAAATGTACTTATTATTCCAAATTATAAACAAATGGTTCTGCTTGGAGAACAATGGGTCTGACACGGGGGAACTTCATGCACTCCCAGGTGCGTGTACCACACTCAAGAGCTCGTACGTGCTCATCCCTTTGTGTGCTTTCCCTATTAATAGCATTAAAACAAAAGCTAACCGTGGCACACCCACTGTGCGAGAAGGCAGCACCCCAGAGGTGGTGACACGATGACAGTAATTAGAAGGCTTTTGGTAATGTTTTGAAGGCCAGCCAAATTCATATGTTTCCCTTCTAGTAAACTCCAGTGAAAGCAAAACAAGTTCAAAGCGTTCACTCTCCAGAAAAACAAATACTGCAGACTATTAAGTGAGCAGACTATTAGCTGAGAATTACCAAGATATTTAAATTTATAAACACAATGTATACGTATTTGTGTGTGTATACACCTATATAGATATATATATGCATATACACATAAATAGTCCTTTCAGACAACAAACAAAAGGCTGAGACAAAAAGTTTGTGACCAAAGACAGTGGTTGGCAAATTCACAAAAGGGATAATGAGGAACATTCTTTTCCCCAGTCTCCTGTCCTCCAGGCACCTGTGGAAGGTGGAGAATTAATCTAAAGTGTTTGTTAGGTTCAAACTAAAGGCCTAGAGAAAGGGTGTTGGCTGGAGTGAAAGAAAGGAGTCGTATAAAAAGAAAAGGCACTTTGGACTGGAAAGAGGCAGTGATAATGAGAAACAGAGTTCAATATCGAAGGTGAGGCAAAAACTAGAGCAGGATTAATATAATTAATTACATATAAATACAGTGTAGCTTGAAAGCAAAAAGTTATCTTTAAAGAAGAGGGACAAACAGAAGATGTTTTCCAAACACTTCTTTCCAGTGCTAAGGCGCTGGCTAACCATCAACCCCAGAGCCTGAAGTACCCCAAGGTTTTCAAACAGATTACATAAAGAAAGCACCTCTAGAGTTCAATTGTGGCAAAGAATACACACCAAAAAGTATACCTCAATGATGCTCTATGTACAACTGCTGAAACAGTGGAAGTTCTCATTCACATGTGCACAAGAAAACCCAAACATACCAAAAAGAACAACAGAGATTTGGGAGCTCAGTTTGGATCTGACCTTGCCGAATGTTTGGTGCAAAAGACAAAACAGCACAAAACAAAACCAAGCAGAAAGGCCATTCCCAGGAAAACCAGCACCCCAGCAGTTAAGAGATGTGCTCAGTTTGTGGTAGACAATTTTAAGTTCCCAGTCTGCAGGATGGGTCCTGACAGGCCTGCAGGCCGTGCTCCCACCTTTCGGCGATGGGCTTCCCACTCCCTTTCCTATCCCCAATTCCAAACAATATTTTGTCAGATTTTATCCCTTTCAATGAAAAATAACTTGTCTTTAACAAACTAATATGTGCCAAAATGAGCACAGCATTAACCAGAGAATTTCTAACAAGCTCTTTCTCTTATGATGAAATAACCATCGTGACAAAGATGAGGGAGATGTTAAGAGACTCAGAAAACAGCTAATAGTCCAACTTTTATTAACGCTAGTTAATTGCACACCTTCCCTTTGAAAATCTCACCTTTGGGGCATACCGCTTTTACTTTCCTTTTACTTCCTTACTGTTTTTCTCACTTGTCTAGACGTTTTTATGTCTCCAATTGTTTTAAATTGCCCTTTTCAACTTTCATTAATATTCTCACTTCTCCTTCCCTTCTTTACTCTTCTCACCATCCTCGCCAATTTTTATTTTCACATTGCATGTTCTTTAATTGTTTACCATATTTTCTTCCTTCCCCCCACTCTTCATTTCTCTCCTATTTATTTCCTTCACTGACTTCAATTTAGAGAGTTAGGACAGATGCAGTTTTTTGTTGTTTTTTTTTTTTTTCCTTGTCGTTTCGTTACATGCTCTTGCTCTGCAGGATAAACATGGAATCAGTAAAGCTCATCCATTGATTTCTATGATGACAGATTACTAACAATGATAGATTTTTAATGATGTGTCAGCAAAGTAGGAAACTGTGTGGTTATGAGGTAGCAACTGCCAAAAGCAGCTGCTCTGAATGTCATGTAGGAAAGATATATCGTAGTTTCACTTTTGTCACTGACAGCCAATTCTGACAGTGTACATATTATATAAGGAAATTCTTCCTATCCCTGTATGAGGTTAGAGGATAATTCAGAAAACTGGATTTTTTGCTTTAATTTGTGAGTAAAGTATTTTAAGGAAGCGAGCAGGAACCTTTTTTTTTTTTTCAATTAACAAAAAATAGATATTTATAAGGGAATTTGGTATGGATTTTGAAGAGTAACGTGTGGACCACTACAGGAAGAGTGGAAATGAACTTGTAAATAGGCTAATTTGTGCATAAATACACCCAAATGCCACAAAGTTCTTTGGCTTATTGTAAATAAACCAGTAGAGTGGCTGGAAACACATTGCAGGATCTTTTTACTCCCTAGAATCAAAAAATAACATGACAGATGCAATACATGCTGGTCAACAATGAAGATTTCCCTCAGCCATGAAAAACTGCACCAGCTGTCTCTTTACTCCAAATTTACACGTAGTTTGCATGCTATCCCAAAACTACCAGGCAGCAGTCCAACATATGCCACGCTGGAACTGATTTACCCATCAGGTTATTTGGCTCGTGCCATTTGCACGGAGGCAGCAGACGCAATACAGTGAAAAACAGTTCCCAGAGGGCACCGTATCCTGAGAAATCATGTTATTGTGCCTCTAAAAGTCTTTGCACCACACACAGAGAAGAGGCAGAGGGTGATGCATGACACCGTTTTCACTACACTCACTTGCCTTCCTCTCCCTGTTGTCAATGCACTGGCACTCTGTGATGTGACCCCTGCTCTTAAGGTAATAGTGAAGCATGGAGGTAACTGCCTTCTTGTAGATATCATAGAATGGTTTAGGTTGGAAGGGACCTTAAAGATCACCTAGTCCCACCCCCCTGCCGTGGACAGGAACACCTCCCACCAGACCAGGTTGCTCAAAGCCCCATCCAGCCTGGCCTTGAACCCCTCCAGGGATGGGGCAGCCACAGCTTCTCTGGGCAATGTGCTCCAGAACTTCTCTATAGCAAGAATGTAAATATACTGCCAATTAATAGCTAATTTTCAGCCTCAATAAAAGCATAGCAGGTTTCTAAAAACTGTCTTCTATACTAATGCAATTTATCTCTGCTTAGAATGGAGAGAAAATGTCCCTCGTGCACAGCAGATGACAGCTATATTATCTTCTCATGTGAAGGGTGTAGGTGGTACCACTCATGTGCTGGGAGCTTAAATGCAGCAAGTTCAGGCAGGGTCTAACACAGCCTTCCAGTGCATTTTTGAGTCATTTGTTATGCTTTTCAGGGACTAATCATCTTTGATACAAGAGCTGATCCACAGCATGTCGTGCGCCTGATCCGAATGTCTTCTCCACTGACCGTGCCATAACAAGGACGTTGGAAGTCACAATCACTGTTTGATTATCGCCACAGCACTACAAGAAATTTAGTCATGTCAAGGCTGTTAAAACTAATGCAGCTAAAGTGGCCTGTACTGCTTTAGAAAACTCCATCAGCAGCAAATTAGCCCTTGCCCTCCCAGGGCACACATAATCTTTTCAAAACCCTGTCCTCTCTCAGGCAGTTCAGCCCTTCTCCTGTGAAAGGGCCTACTTCTCACTGCAGCTGCTAAGTGTTGAATTTAAAGAGTAAATACAGTTTTCAGAGGCTTTAATTAAAAAGATTCCTGAAGTGTGAGGATGCACTTGAAACCTAACAAGCAAGATTTTAATCTCCTCACCTCTAGTAATCACTTCACAGCACGGGTGCTAATGAAGGCAGCAAGGACCAGAGATACGCTGATGAACCAAGGGAAGAAAAAGACAGAATATTTTCCCCTAAACAAGGTTTGCCTGAAGATGACCATGAGGAAGTAACCAAAGGTTCCTGGGGTCATTTTGATATGCCTCAAAGATGTTCATTGAATCAATACCCCCACTCTATAGCACTCCTGTCAAGTTTCCCTGCTGTATTGAGATTGATTTCAGTTTGTGCTGCTACAAAGGGCTTGGCCAATGATAAACCCTGAGGCTCCAAACACATCAGTGGACTTGTCTGAGTACACAGAGCTCATTAGCAAAAGAAATCACGCAAGTCCCTCGAAGAACTGGATCTTTTCCATTTAGTTTAGCTGGATTCTTATTCCAAATCAGCTAAACCATTGTGATTTCTAACGTGTATTACCAGTTCATTGCAAGCCAATACAATAAATCTGCCTTAAAATAAAACATACAACCTGAAGCCTTCAGTTCCATCCTGTAACAATGCATTTTCTACAGCATAACACTGAGAACAAAATTGTGAGAAAAACACAAACACGCACACGCACCACTTTGGCAGCCTGTGGCTGTTTTGAAACTTTGGGATTAAAATTCCTCCTCCATAAATCCACAGCCATCGCCATATCTACTAGGAAAGGAGAAGCTGCCATTTTGTGACTCAAAGAGGCTCTGTTTTGGACCACTCATTCAGATCGTCACCAAGACATCTGCTTTGAAAAGGTTGAACAACTCTTGAATCAAAAGGTGTCCAACTCAATTACCCTGGTTGATAGCATGTGTATAGGTGTCTCTTATTCTAGACATGTAGCAATCTTGATTGGTGTCTGCACTTTACAAGAAGCAGGGACCACCAGTGCCATACTAGATACCTCAGGAGACACCACAGATACAGAAGACCATATACTCAAATATTGCACAGCAAAGCACTTCAAAGCCAAGGTTTAATTCAGATCGTCACCAAGACATCTGCTTTGAAAAGGTTGAACAACTCTTGAATCAAAAGGTGTCCAACTCAATTATCCTGGTTGATAGCATGTGTATAGGTGTCTCTTATTCTAGACATGTAGCAATCTTGATTGGTGTCTGCACTTTACAAGAAGCAGGGACCACCAGTGCCATACTGGAAACCTCAGGAGACACCACAGATACAGAGACCATATACTCAAATATGGCACAGCAAAGCACTTCAAAGCCAAGGTTTAATTCCTCGTTCATTAAGGCTTGAGGCAATGCTATTTAAATATTGCATATATTTTTTAAAAATATATGAAACTCAATTACCCTGGTTGATAGCATGTGTATAGGTGTCTCTTACTCTAGACATGTAGCAATCTTGAGCAGTGTCTGCACTTTACAAGAAGCAGGGACCACCAGTGCCATACTGGAAACCTCAGCAGACAACACAGATACAGAGACCATATACTCAAATATGGCACAGCAAAGCACTTCAAAGCCAAGGTTTAATTCCTCGTTCATTAAGGCTTGAGGCAAAGCTATTTAAATATTGCATATATTTTTTAAAAATATATGAAAAAGAAAAGAGGAGGAACATCATCTCTTCACTATCCATACCATGCAAGCACCTGCTGAAATGAAGGGTGTCTTGTAACAGAAGAGAGAAGGAGCATCATCTCTTCACTATCCGTACCATGCAAGCACCTGCTGAAATGAAGGGTCAAGAGCACTCCTTAGCATCTCAAAGGGACAGAGAAAATTTTTGGTTTGCTTTGTTTATTGTCAGGGCAAATATATGGAGTCCAGAAAACACACACTTCTATTTGCACAGTGAGTTCAAATACGTGTGAACACTCCCCTTGTATTCCCACTTCCTCAGAAGTGATCCTTAATAGCAGATGTCTCTAAGCTCCATGGTAAGCACAGACAAAAGCCCAGAATGAGAAATAATAAGACTCCAGCCTTAAATTCTTCAACAATATTCCTCTATAAGGGAGACGTTAGTCCTGTGAATTAACACTTTTATTTATAGAAAAAGCCCTTAGTAATCAAACTAATAAACAAATTGTCTTCAGTGGTGAGTATCATTAACACCACTAATTTAGTGGGAGAAATGTGCCAACAAAACAACGAAAAACAAATAGCCAACAAGATCTAAGTATTTAATTAACTTCGTTATTGCATATGTTCAGCTCTACATTTATTGATTCTCATATATAACGAGCTAAAGATTTACCAGCCATTTTACATATCAAATTTAAGGCATTCTGCATGTCCTAGGAAAAGATCTATACAAAGACAAGCAAAAATGGAAGAACCCTTTTCAGAGACCATCCAGACAATATAGATGATCTCTTATTTTCTTTAGGAAAAATTTACAGACAAGTTTATTATTGTTTTGAGACATGCATTTCTCAATGAAAGTCTTCATACTCATCAGTGATGGTGATATTATATCATTATATATTAATGGTTATACACTAAATATTTAATCTTTCTTATATATTTAATATTTAATAAATGGCTGGCAAGTTACATCAGTACTAACACTATTCCAATGGATAATAGATTTCAGTAACATGTTTTGCTGCAAGTGGGAATTACATTAGTATTTCATGTTCCTTTCCATTTCCAGGTCTGTGAGTCTTGCTGTAACACCAGACGATGCTGGGCAGAGAGTACTATAGGCAACCGACGTACATTTTTACGTCTGTATTTACTGACATAATGTTCTCCCAATGCCATCTGCTTTGTGTTCCTTTGAATTTTATTTGTGCAGAAAGAATGAGAATTGTAACAAAAACTCAAGAAGTTTGGAACACAAAGTTCATTTATCAACATCGTTAGCCTGCAGTGGAAACTTAAGCTGATAAAGCATTTTTGTCGAAATTGCCAAATTCACTCACTGGAACTGAAAGTTTTCTCAGGAGACCAACCTTTCTCAGAAGAAAATACGCTGCTAGCAGTTTTCAGAGAGTCTCTCTCCCTTAACCTAGTTTTTCATGGAGACATTTAAAAGCTGCCAACCTTATCCTGGGTGGTGAAACAGGAAAACTGCAATCACAAAGTACTTTGTAGAAACCACTTCCTGCCCAGCTTCTCTGATGTGTTTTGAATAGAGAAAATAAAAATACCAAAAAAACTTAAAAGAGCCATTATCACACAGATCCCATTCACAACAGGGAGGCAGAGTTAAGTAGGGGTGCAGATACATCCGCATTTGTTACTCAAATCAGGACTGCACTGTAGAAGCAGATCTCCCAATCATGCCTGTTTCCTGCATTTTCTTTTGCATTGCAAAACCGTCTCATGAATTGGATTTCTTTCTGAGAAAATAAGCTGGAAGATGCTCTCCGGGGGGCACTCAATATGCTCCATCCTTTAGTAGATGTTCAGCCTAAGGGACCAGACTTAAGCTACCCAAAAGCAAACCATAAAAACACATGCACTGTGCGGACACCAGCTCCTCACAACCAACTGGTTTGTTGTACAGATGCCCACGTGCTGTACCAAGCTAACTGCTGACATCAGTAGAGGTCAGGCATAACTTAAATGGTAGGACTTTTCTCCTGAAAATAGCCTATAATAGAAATACTGACAACTGTACAGCCCCTAAATACCTGCAGAAGTATTTTAAACAAGCAATCAGCTCTGGGGGACTTAATCTAAAGAGTGGTGCCGACTGTTATCCGAAGTCAAAAATCCCTATATTCTTACATAGCAGCACTAAAAGGCTGATCAAATCCTCATGAGCAAAGTCAGTTTAGCTGCTATTAAATTTGAACCCAGAGACTTGATACACATGCAGAAACCTTGCAATGTATCCCTAATATCTCTTCTGGGGAACAAACTACCCTCATGTATACAGAGCTTTAAGTTGCTTTTCTGCTCCTACTCCACTAAATCATAGTAAACAGAATGAAGAGAAAAGTGCTAGTACAGACAGTGTTTCTTCCCTCTTCTTGACACATTATTCTGATGCAAAAACTCCTACTAGCGTGGGATGCATCTGTTAACAGAAAAACCACTGCGGCTGCTCCTTATTAAAATAATAAGGTTTTCATATATCATATTTGTGATCCAACAATACTCTAATCTTGCAATTTATCACATCCTATCTCTATCAAAAAGAACAAAAGAACAAAACAAATAAAAAATTATAAGCTAACACACACCTTGTTTTCCTTATTTTTCCCTCTCACTGCCATTATGGACCAATGCCCAGGTGTTTGGGCACTTACTGAATCCCAGGCCAAATTCAGACAAACCTGATTTCATATAAATTTTAAGCAGCATTTCCCTATCAAGTAATTTGCTGTCCATGTGTATCTCTATGCAAACAAGTGACACCAGGGATATGCATAAACTAGATATGTCCTGCCTCCTGGTCTCTAACGTAAAAAAGGACGGTGGGATGTAGACCTTGGGACTAAGGATTTTATTCAAAAGTTGCTTCATGTTACCCAGGTAAACTCCTAATCTTAAAGAAATCCAGTTTCCAGGCTTTTATCTCCAGTGTCAGTTAGAAGCAGTTGGGACATATATGTAACAGAATTGCCATCAGCCAGTGAAGCAATTAAAAGATCCTTCTAAAGACATACAAACTAAAGATCTGTGCAGATGGGACCATTTGGCCCCAACCATACTCCTAGTGAAACTGTACCATTTCAAGCAGTTATCAATAATAATAGCTTCACATCCTGCAACTGAGGCAGTGCCTGTACATTAACTACCTGATTATTTTTATAAGGTCAAGCAGCCTCACTAAGTAACCACCAAATTAAGAAGTGCCTTTCATGATGTACAAAATGAGCTGTCATGATTTTTTTCCCTGCATTTGGCCATAATAAGCTTCATTTCCAACTGAGAAAGGCAGCCAATTATACTCAGATCTGTCCTTCATCAGCAGTGTGCTAAAGAATTATTTAAAAAAAAACTTTCATATTTCTGTGAAAAGTAAAGACTCTAGAGGTTAGCATAGGAATAAAGACCATGGTGTTCCATGCTCAAAGAAAAAAAAACAATTATGCTTCATTAGTTTGATGAGTAATGCTTACCTAAATTAATGGTGCCGACTAAAGTTCAGATCACTCAATCTGTCCCAATTTGCGTGGAAATTACTTGTTCTGCAGACAGATAGCACCAGGTCTTGACCTTTATAAATCAGAGTGGTGGTACAACGGTTCCCTAGATTATAGCCTGCTGAATGGTGGCTTGGTACAACACACAGGTGCAGGTAATGAAAACTGTTGAATACCCACAATTTCATGAGCACTAAGGCAAAAACAGAAGATGAGCCAGATTCACCAACATCTGGCATCTTGTAATGAGAAGGAACAAAGCAGCATTTCAGAACCCCTCTAGGGTACCTGAAGACCTTGAAAGAAATCGAGCTGAGGGATGCTGGCACTTCTGAGAAGACATCAGGTGCTTTAGATGTAACATCTCTGAGACATAAGCTGTGACCGTAGAAAAGAAAGTCCCATCTCAAGTGATTTCTTACGTTGGTGTTTTGCCACTTTCAGATTTTTTTTTTTTTTGGAAGTGAATAAATAAAAATGTCCTCACATCTGCTTCCTTTGTTTTCAATCATGAAATTATTCAGATAAAGTTCATCATACATTTTCACAAGAAAATGAACCTTACTGGTATCACAGATATTTCAAAATTGTTTTCAAGGTTTTCTCACCTATAAAGGAAGGAAAAGCTGTTCAAAGCCTATAACTCATTCAAATAAATATTTTGACTACTTCTGAACAAGAAAAGAAGATGCTAATGTTACAAAATAACCTTATTTAACTTATAAATGGCTGTACTGAACCTCTCCTATTGTTGGCAAAGCTCAACAGGGTGTAAATACCACATCCCACGGCAGACATAGTTACGCTTCTCTGCACTCTCACTCAGCACCGTGGTTTCAGTAAATCATCAGCATTGCAGGATATGTCACAGTCTGAAACAGTAGGCAAGTTACCTTTAGAAAGCAGACGTTATTCTATCAGCCCTCTTGCAATGGATAACACTTTTGCTGGGGAGTCTACCTATTAAAATCAGCATGACAGCTCATAGTCCAGCAATGGTCCTGTTTGGCAGGCATATGATTGGCAGAATTTTACATGTTCAAAACCAAGAACAGTCTGCAGAGCTAAACAGAATTTTTTTGGAAGACAGACAGTTTTGGATAAGCTTTTTCTTTTATTTTCATCTTCCTGCCAACACAGAATACCAGAAACTTCAATGGGTTGCCAGCTCCTGGGTGATTTGTAGCCAATTTTCAATACAAAACTTTGGTTAGTTCAGCTAAGCTGCAGATAGGCAACCAAATATTTGGCTTGCTACCTGAACAGTAATATATTGCATTCTTTTGGGAATTCCTTCAAATTATTTCACTAACAGAATGCAGAAAAGGATAAAGACATTTAATCTCCTCCTGTCAATAGACAAGTTTGTCTGTATGCTTGGCTTTCATCCAATTATAGCATCTCAAAGTACTTCACAAACAACAACTAATAATGATATATTTGCTTTGTTTCTACACTGTTTTCATTACAATTAAAAAGTCAAGAGTTAGCTGATGGGCTTGCATACAACACTAATGATTAAACAAATGCAGGGAATAGAAGCCAGCCTGGTCTGAGAGTGACCCTTACACCTGACACTGGTTCTTTGAAGCAGAAGCTGAGAAAGGTCTGCATTTTTTTCAGTAAAGATATTTATTGAGACATTAATGAAAATAAATCTATTGGAGTTATGGTTAGTTTCTCAAGGATGAAATTGTGACATACGGGAAAAATCAAAGGGATATAAACCAGCTTCTTAAATTGTCAAATATAGAAAGTAAGGCATTTAAAAAGATAAGGAAGCAACACGTCCCCATTAACATCAACATGATGTCATTTGCATGCTCTGAAATATCTTTACTCATATATTTCCTTTTTGGATTTGTTTTGTTGGGATTTTTCCCCTTAAACAAAGGTCCCTGAAAGTAGTTTTCAGGATATAAGCACTCTCCTTGCTTCTCTGATTTTTAAACGACATAGGCTTGGATGGGGTACAAGATCACTAATGCTGTAATTCACTCATATTGTGATCTGAAGATATCTTTTCATTCACATTTCTCTCAAAGTTTTTAATATTATCAAAACCCTTCAGCCAAACTCCAGTTTTGTTATTAACCTCTCTATCTCCTATTGCATGCAGCCACGTACTGTAACAAATGCATTCTCTCCATGCTTATCTTACATTAGCAGCCACACTTGCCATGGTTTAAGAAGTCTTTGGATACCACCAAATAAAGGTTGTGTCTTCACTACGGTCCCAAGTGTGACTCCAGCAACAAGAAGGAGAATTTAGTTTGACTGGTACCAACACTAGAACCACAGGCTTCCCTCTGTGCTACCTGTATTCATAGCTATTTGCTGCCTTTGTTAAAAAGGTAGGAAGCTCCGCAGGAAATAACTCAAACAAACAAAAAAACACACACCAAAAAAAACCCCAACCACCAAAAAACTGGGTATTTTGCTGCACTTTTGCTGAGTGCAAGCAGATCAAAGAAAAATCTGGAAATCTTTAGGAAGGCAAATTGGTGGGACCAATAGAGCCACAAATCAGGGAGAGGAAAAGAAGGAGCATCATGTAATGAGAAATCTCTGAAAAGCATTGACTAAAATGTCTAAGTAAAATATTCTCCCTGACATTTTTCATGGAGACAGTGGAGGTGCATGAGCTGTATGGTATTATTTCAAGGGATGCATAAGCAGGATGAAAATGTACATGAGGACTAAAATCACTATAATGATTTTTAAGGAGAACACAAATTTTTTTAATTTTTTTTTTTTTTAATTTCAACTCTTATTTTCCCTTAGTAGATCTAGTGCTGTAGCACTCTCATCATCTGTGCAACACCTATGGAGGTGTTCCTGGGCACAGGGTTGAAGCATTTGCTTGTAGGATAACTCGGCTACAGAATTACTTCTTTGTCTTCTTTTTTTGCCATCTCCTTGCTACAACCTGAATATTCAGGCTGAGAAATGGGCCTTTGCCATTTCTACTCACTTCAAAAGGCTTTGGGCTGGATCTTTGTGGAATCCAGATCTATGGACCAACTCAAACATCAACAGCACCACGAGGAATCACTGACAAAAGACCCTTCTCCCTTAAGTTGTATCGTGACTATAGAGGACATTTATAAAAAGGAAACACTGAGCCTGGCAAATTTTTAATCCACAATGTTAAAATAAAAAAATAATGGTCACATCCATAGACTGAGGTACTGTTAACCTTCTCAACTTAGCAAACTGAAACCATTCTGACTGCTGTTCATATACAAGTGATTTGATCAAGAATATTAATGAAAAATTAATTTTGAGTTGGCAAAAGGAAAGATACTTAAGAACTAGAGGAGCAAAAATTACTTGTTCTTCTCCACTGACTTTTACCAATTTCATTATCGTGCAGTCTTCAACTATCAACTTCACACTTTGAGACAAATATATTTCTAATCATAAGTAGGAGGTTTTTTTCTTTTTTTTGGCAGGTTTAATGAAGTTTTATGTCTCAGTCACACATCACAAAGCTGGAAAACGATAGCACCAAGAAGATTTCCACTAGTCCCACAGAAGTAAATTTTTTGTTAATTTCATGAAAGAAAAACTAAAAGCGTATTTTTTCTATTTGAGTGATCTTTTAATTTGTAGTTTTCCTCTTACTACAAATTAACTTTCTCTGAACACAGAAAGAGAAAATTCGGGTTCTATAATTTTTTCAGCTGAAGAAAATAAATAAATTATAGAGCTATCTTTGATACAATATTATTTATTTATAAAATGGAGAAAAAAAAATCTACTTCCAAAGTTGTGGAAAATAAACTGATATACTGTTCCTACATCCTTAAGCCAGCTTCCAGGCTCATGCTGTCTATTATTGTAGCACCTGTATAGCAATTCTTTGTTATCTTCATTCTACTTCTTGCAATTTCCTTTTTGCAATTTTCAGCTCCAACCCAGTCATGGCCCCACCCCTGTTCTTCACCATCAAAGGCCCCAGATAATTCTGCTATGGCTGTTCAGCTTCTTTTCAAGCCTTGCAGCCTGCTCGATCTGCTGGTGACAGCATCTACCTTTCCATCTAATTGAGTCTATTTAAGAAACATGGATAATGAAGGCAACACTGTATTATGCTGAGTTTTACATAACGCAGGAATAACACTTCTCTCAATTTGTGTTTTTAGCTGAACTACTCACACAGCAACTCAGAATACTCCTCTTACAGCAGCTCATCTTTCCAGCTAAGCAAGGGCTCAGGTTCCTACAACTTTATTTCTAATATCTTCACCAATCCACCTCTTAGCTCTCATGGTGTTCTTAAATTAAGACAAATACCTGCTCCAGCCTTCCTCTAGAGCACCACCTCACCTACCAGTGCTATGAAAACAGTAGAAAACACTGAATGGCTCTGACCAGGTTGGTCCTTCTAGAAAATGGCTATGTATATCAGTACCTCGGTATTCTGGTACTGCATGCTGAGTGCTCCAAACATCTGAAATCCTTTCCTTTTCACGCTTCATCTATGAGTAAATGAGTGTGTAATGATTCTTAATTTTCTTGAGACAAGCTGACCTCAGAGGTCAGTCTTACTTGAACTTACAAGACCCTTGCTCACTCAACTTCAGTTGTCCATTGACCAAGTCCTATGACTTTCCCTAAGCCCCTGAAGGCAGCAGTTCTGCAGTGGAAAACCTCTCCTTCTTCCTGGAGCTGAGACAGCCCCATCTAGGCTTGATATGGTGGTGTTAGTTCAACATGGAACCAACAAAACAACTCAGTTTGCACTGCTGCACCCTCAAGGAAAGTGAGGTGGGATGAAGCACTGTGTAGACAGCCACTTTAAAATCTAAGCCTTATTACCTTCTTCACTACATGATGATAGGGCTCAGCCTAAACATATTTCTCATATTTATGTCAATACTACAAAGGTTACTTCCCTGTAGTTATCCAAGACTGAGGCTTCCAACCTGACTGCCCTTAAAATACCTGTTTTCAGTGTTTCTGTCTATAGCCTTACATCATTGATTCTTTTTTTTTTAGCTTTTTTGCCCTTCCTCCCCACCCCCTACTGAAAAGCTGTGAGCTTTTCCAAGTTCAATTTGTCTAACTCAAATTCATTTGTATTTCTCAGAATTACTCTGCAGGAAACCTGTCAGGGTTTCCTTGCATATGTCCAAAAAATGAAGATTACTGGAGTACAGATTATGTTTTCTGGTGGCAGATAGCCCAGACCGAAGGTGATGGTGGTAATCACATAAAAAATATTAACTTTGCTGATCAGGTGAAAAGGAGCTACATTTGTCATGCTCCCTGCTTATTTATTCTTCCTTCCTCTCCAGGTCTGTACCAAACCCTGGATGTGTAGTCTTCTGTTGTCATTCTCCAAGTCACTAAAAGGTTGAGAGCATAGTAGTTCTCATCTCTTTGATCTTGCTCTCCCAAGACAGTAAACACACCTTCTAGGATCCATTCCATCCTCCCGTTGTAGGTGTCCAAAGACCCCACAAGTTTGCTGTGCTCTAAAGACACTCAGAAAACCTGCTGAAATGCCCTGGATTCAACATTGATCTGAGTGCAATGGACCTAGGAACCTGCACATGGTGAAAGCACATCCAGTGGAACCTTTGCTATTGATCCAGTCTCTGATTCCTTATAGGATTAGCTTGGGACCATTTAGTGAAAAGGCCCACAGCAAGATTAAAGTCTCCAAGCCATTTGCATTTTTAAGATCATGACACCCTTAAGACCACCTTTTTCATTTTACCTGGTATAATCATTTGGTGTACTGTTTGGAGCTAATTATTACTGTAATCCAGATGAGAAAGTAGAAAGATCAAAGGCAAGGAAAAAAAGACTTCAAACAGACAGACAATAGTTCAATATCTGAATACAGTACTCAAAGCATTATTTAATTGTCAAAATTAAATTCAAAATTACATTCAAAATTAGGCATAATTTTCCTGTGAGTAGTTGTAATGTGTTCGTGTTTAAACGAAAATCAATACATACCTCAAGAATAAAAAGTGAAGCTGACTACAGAGAAATGGGAATGTCAAATATTGAGACTTTCAACTGCACTTTTTAATTTGGGTACCAGCTCCTGAACAGAGGAGATGATATGAAAAGCTTAGCTTTTGTCTTCAAGAGATACACAATGACTTGATTGCAAAAAAAATGACTAAGGATCTGAACTGTTAAAGGCTCAGGAACTTGAAAGCAAATACTAACTCTGAAAATCAGAGTAGCAACAAAACAAAAAAAAAAAAATAAAAGAAACAAACAGGACACCTTCACCTTTTGGCAACTATCTCAAGATTTTTTAATATGTATTATCAATGATAATGAAGATGGACATGTGGCTTTCCTATTCCCTAAAAAAAAAAAAAACAAACTAAAAAACTGCAATTAAGGCTATGGTTATCTCTGTTTAGAAGACTATGCAAAATACAGAAAGTGTTATAGCACTAATAGCACACAGAATAACCTGGAAGAAAAATCTGTGAATTAATTGAAAGTCTCATTAGCTAAGTTGCTTATCCTAGGAACTTATAAAATTACTTTTTAGGAGTGATAAAATAAGTGAGTACAAAAACCAGTGAGGAGATAACATTGTGATCAGTGAAAGCAACTAGTCCCTGTAATGCCTACCACTCACCACAACACAGGACAACAAGCTGCATCTTCATAGAGCCCTAGCAAAACTCTCAGAGATTTACATGGGTCTATTCTAGCTGCAGAAGTAGTATAAACACACACTGAGGAGAAAAAAAAAATAAAATGCCTAAATCAAGATTAAACTGAAAGGATGTCACACTGAAAGATGACAGTGGACCACTCTGTGATTTACCGTCTTCTGACATGACAGGTTCTTTCATGTGTGGTTTTGTGCCTTTAGAAATGTTCCTATCATCAGATTTTGCCATTTTTTATCATTTGGCATTTAAGATTCAGGCAGTTGTGGCACTGAAGGACTGCCTGTAATAATGTTCATGCTGTATCGATCAGCACAAGCTGTGTCACTGACTGGGCCAATAGCTCTAAAAGGGCTATTGGTCCAACTTCTCCCAGAGAAATCTGATAAACAGGAGCACTAACCTCTGTTAGTGCATATATTTATATTTAGTGGCATTATACCTCTCTTTATTCACAACTATTTCCCTTCCAAATGATTTATATTGTCTTATTTATTGCATTACTCAAGCCTATTGAATCAAGCTGTTTGTTATTAGTTTGGGTAAATTATCCCACACTGGTTATTCAGACAGAATGTTGTTTATTTCTGCCACGTCCACATTATATTTCACCTCCACGACTGGATTTACTTGAGTTTCAATATGGAAAGCCTGATTCTTAGCCTCAGTTACCTGTTGGGAAGAACGTCACAGCACATACTTCCCTATGACCAGATAAATAGATGTTGCTTTTTTTGCCCCATCCACCAGCCACCCCAAACATGTTCAGTCCAGGATCACAGGCAGACCTGTGGGGTCACACACCCCAACTACTAGTCTGAATTAGACTAATGATTAGACCATATATTAGAGCACTTTTCTTACCGCATATGTACATTTTATCTACAACTTTTTAATTGCCTGCACTAAGGACTCCTTACATTAAATTTTTGCTTGGACCCCATAAAGACAACCTTCAAAACAGAACAGATTATAAATGGTGCCTCGAGATACAGATCACAAGCGATAGCGTCCTGTCTTCTACACCCAACATTTGAGTACACAGGGACACCGAAGAGAAAGAGCTCAAGCAGATTAATTGCAAGAGATAAGAAACAACTATAAGACTGAGCTGAATTGCTGAGACTCTACAAACATTGCACAAAATAGGCTGACCTGGTAAAAAATGGCCTTATATCTCCTCTTATTCAGCTGACTACACTGGAGTTACCCTTATTTACAGAGTAGTTGCACAAGTCTAAAACTGATGCCAGTTAGATCAGAATCTGGCCAAATGCCTACAAATGCAGTCGTAGCTTCAGATGCTGGCTTAAATTGAAACAACAGATGTACTATCACATGGCGATCAGGAAATTTGTTCTGCTTTCTTTCCCAAATTGCTACTGACCCCAGCCATATCCTTATGTCAATAAGGAGGTGTGAAAACAGGAATCTGGGGAAAGAGTAGACTATTAAACAGCTTAGAAATGTCATTTAAAATTGGATTTGTTCCAGCAACACTTAAATATCTGGTAGCCTTGCTTCACTACTATTTTTATATTGCTAAAAGCAGTTACCCAAAATCCTGGGCTCTTCCCCCTGGCAGCTTCCTCTGTCTTTTATTTTAATCATATAAAAACTAAACAAAAATCTTTTCAGACACAAAAGAAAGCTGAATGCACTGTAAATAACTGACCCATTTCAGGCTTTCTCTTCCATTGTGGTTAATTCCATCTTCCGGGATAAATGGAGAAAAGATTGACTAATCAGTGAAGCTTTTTAAGTTACAATGGGCTTTTATGACAGTTACTGTGTCCTGGTGCTCCTGTAATGGAAGGGATTCAGGACAGCACTCAGAGTACCCTGCTTCTTTCCCAGCTGATCTAAGGCATTGACCCCAGAGGCAGAGGAGCTACAGCAAAGCAAGACACACTCTTTCAAGAAGTGGCCCTTTGTTGGTAAGAGTAAATGCACAAGGGAGTGAAAGGAAGGGTTTGTAAACCTTGAGACCAGGACTATAGCAGAACTGCTTTGCCCGTGACACTGTTGTACAACTCCAAGTACATCTCACTGTAAATGAAGCTAGTACTAGAAACCTGCAGCCTGGCTCAGGTTGCTCTGTGTGGTGGCTAATCCTGCCTTTTCAAGGCTTCGTTCCTGGGCAAGAAACCACAGCCACAAAAACAACAGTTTTGACAAAATAATTTTAACTGTTCCAGGTTCTTTCATGTGAAGAAACCGTATTTGTCAGAGATTTTGTCCTTAAATATTCCTGACTAACATTCCCATAGCCAGAAATCTTTGTTTTCTATAGCAAAGACAAGTCTTGAATGGCCCAAGGTCACTGTCGGGTTGGAAGCAAGCTAGAAGAGTTGAAAATTCGTAAACATTGTTTGTACTACATAGACAAGACATCTTGGAGTACAGGCATGAACAGGTGTCAGCTGAAATACATAAATCAAATAAGTGAGGTCAGCTACACCTTTGCATCCCCCATGAAGAGCCATTGCCAGTGCTCTATATTGAGCTTTTACTGCTGCTTGAGGGGCAGCTACAGACGACAACAAAGTCAAATTCTTGTGGGTAGTGCTCCTGGATGGATGTTTTGTTTAGTACCACCTGTAAGAACTGTTGGCTAGAAGAGGTAGATGTGACATCCTGCTTTCCAGAGCTGTGGCTTAAGTAGACAAAAGATTTCCTAAGACAAACAGGCAAAAGATCATTTTACAAGTTTAATACCACCTCTATGATAAGTATGAGTCACATTCAGAGGGATTTTTTATTTCTTTAATATTCAAAGTTATAAGCGAGGAATATTAAAGAAAAAAGTAGAATATCCTTTACTTGTTTAAACTGTTCCTACATAAGGCCTATATCGGGTAATAAAATTAATAATGACCTAAAACACTTTAAAAAAGAGTCTTTTCTTTAGAGAAACTTGGAATTACTTCTCTGTCCCTGTCTTGCTGCATATCATGGAGCTCTCTTGTTGTCCAAACAGACATCAATAACTAATTGCCTTTTCATTGTTAAACCCAGATCCCCTTCTTAATTTCAATCCATTTACACTAGATCACCCAGACTGAGTGATCTAACACAAGTGTGACAGGACCTTTGAGATTCAGACGAGCATGGAGCCATCTTCTGATGACACAGAGCGGCCACATCAGGCAGCGTCGCTGTGATTTAGATGAACGAGTGCTCCCTTAGGTTGTCTCTCTCTATTTCCTAACCATCTCTTCCAGACACGCTGGCAACTGCCCTGCAGTGGACAGGGAGAGCAACACACCCCCAGGGACAGTTGTACTGGAAAATATTGAGACCTCTCACTCAGCTCCAGTGACTGTAAACAAGAGAGAAGGAGACGTCACTCCAATGAAGTCAGGCTGCCGTAAGAAACCGTGGAGCTGGATCCAAACCAGGGTGTTTCACACAAAAAACAAGCTTGTACTATTGACTGTACTACAACAACGTTTTCGTCTCATACAACTGTAACTAGCCTGTGACATACTAGTTATTGTTATTTAAGAAAATGAGGAACAATAAGCAAAGCAGAGGTCCATCCTAAGAGAACGGGATGTTCTGTGCTAAACTTCCTGTATGCAGGGAAGGGGGAAAGGAAAAAAAAAAAAAAAAAAAAAAAAAAAAAAAAAAAGGATGATTTCCAGCTAATTGTTTATGGTGTAGTCTTTGGCAGTTATGCCAACAAAAGCACTGAATAATGATCCTAAAAGCACCAAAACAAGAGAAATTACATGTTCAGCAGTTCTTTGTTATTTGAAATCCAGTAGTGTGTTTTATTTGCTTTTCTGCTATACTTTGGTGTGGCCTTTCAAAAGGAAATAATCCTGTGAACAAAGTATCTGGCCGAGAAACAAAAGGGCTGCCAAGTCTGATCCACAGGTGATGAGTACTTGGCCAGCAACCAAACTTAGGCTAAATTAAAGACAATTATACAAAATTGTCCATCTGCTTGTACAGTTAATATAGGCAGAGTGTAAAAAGGTGCTAATAATCTCTAAAGAGAAAACCTTACACTACATGCTGAAGACCAAATGTTCAGCAAAAACTTTTGCTGGACAAACCAAGCCAAAGCAAGAAGTCTGTACAAAGGAATTCTAGCACAACACTGATATGAAGAACTGCCTAATGTTTTCATGTTTAGTAGCAATAATAAATAAATAAATAAATAAGAAATAGACAAATGGTTCAGACCGACTGTGAATTTGATCCTCAAATCTAACATCTTTTCCATTTGAACTACAGTAGTTAGAGGGATAGCTAGGAAACTTTTAGAAATATAAAACAGCCTGAGACAAGAGCATGTACTGAAATAATGTGTGTGAGCATCTTCCCAGTCCTACACACGCAGCGTGCATAAATGCAAGTCCATAAAAAGAAGCTATGTATCAAGAAGGAAGGATATGAATAATAAAGCACCATAACCACTTAACTATGACATTTTATATAATAGAGATGCAACCTCTGACAAAAATATAGCACAGTTAAAACCAAATTCTTTTTTTTTTCCCAGTTGTCACCCACATCCATACCAACTTATGCTTCAAATTAGACAACAGTTAGATAGCTGCGCTCATTAGTGGTAAGTGGGACCCCAAAATTCAATTTCTTGTCTCAAATCCACAGAGCTAGCCCCCTCCATCTGTATTGTACTCTACAATGAAATCTCTCACAGTAGCTTGTGGTTCTCTCTCCTTAGTGCTATCCTAAAGCTGTATCTTCAGTTTCATAACTATTTCAAATGAGTGGGTTATGGGGTTTTGTGTGTTCGTGCCAAAACCAGTGCTCCCAGCCTTGGCTGTTTATGCCTTTTCTTACCCCTTCTCTCCTGCCAGCACTAGCATTCAGGCAGCCACACCATGAGCCACGTTTGGAAACTCACTCTTGGGTTTGGTTACAGTTTTTCTCTTGCTATTTAGATGTATTTACGTCTTTATAAAGATAGAAAAAGTGGAAATACTTTTCAGATACTCAGGAGTTTTCACAAATTGATGTTATTACTTTCTCTTGTGAAGAAGAGATGTACATCTTTAGCTTACAGTCAGTGCCTCGATAGTGAGTGTTCACAGCTTAAAGCGCATTCTGATCACTTTAAAAAAAACTTTTTTTATTTGTGATTGAAATTATTTGTAATAGCTCCTTTTTATTTTTCCTTTTTTTTTTTTCCTTTTTTCTCCCCTATATGGGAGGTACTAATTTGAGCTTGGGCAAACACCAGAGGATGAAAATATAATTACCACCTCCAACAGGACCACAGATAGGAGTTGCGGAAACACCTACCAAGTGCCTACAGATACCTTACGTCACTCCTAATGTCAATGAAAGTTTAAAACATGCAACTTTATGCAGGAGCAGGGCTCCTGTAATCCACATCCAGCTGTAGGAAAAAAAAAAAAAGCATCACAAAAAAACCAGCCACTGCTGAGACATTTGGTTTTGTCTCATAAAATGATTAAATAGAGATGAATCCAGCTGTAGGGGAAAAAAAAAGCATCACAAAAAAAACAGCCACTGCTGAGACATTTGGTTTTGTCTCATAAAATGATTAAATAGAGATGAATTAATTTCTCTAAGGAAGGGAAATTCTGGCAGGCATATTTAGCTTGGTCTTCCATGGTCACTGAGCAGATCACATCAGCTCTCCACTTCCTCAACTGAGCTCTACTCCGCTCTGAATCATGCTCCATAGCCCAACAGGAGCCAAGATCACCCTAACACTTTCACATCAGCTCTCCACTTACTCAACTGAGCTCTACTCCGCTCTGAATCACGCTCCATAGCCCAACAGAAACCAAGATCACCCTAACACTTCCAGACCAGCAGCACCGTGGGTTTGGGCAGTCTAGCCCTTAACTCCTCAAAACCACTTTTTAACCCACAGGTCTTTTAGTTTTGGATCTCTGTCGGTTCTTCCTCTAACACTCAGAGGGAAGTACGCAGAAGAGGAAAGGAAAGGGGAAGAAACTGTTCCCCTAGTAACCAGCCCAAATGTGATAACAATGACGTGTCTCATTAGAGAGGGTCAATGTTTTATACCCATTTAGACAATTATTCTGAAACACAGTAGCAAAGAATGCTCAATATGAACAGCAATTCATTTATATCACACAGAAGTCACTCATTTTGCTAAAATACATTTAAGGCAATCACTCAGGTAATTCTTTCCTCTGGTTACATGCACAGGCTGCAGCCACACATCAAAGATCATTTAAAGGAAAGTACTGGTACAACATAAATAGGAAAAGAGAATTGTAGGACATTTACATTTCTAGAAAAATCCATAATCTGAGTGCAAAGTTTAAATACTCTTCCTGCCATGCCCAGCCTTAGTAGAGACAGACACATTTCCTGGATCATTTCAAAAGATTTGTACTAAATCTCTGGAAAAGATTTCTGATGAACCTTTCCACTTTATGGAGTGTTCTCACAACATAAAGGCATAACTTGAGACTCCACTGGTCAAGACCACGTGTTTAAAATGGACTTTTCCGGAAAAAAGGGGTTGAGCCTGAGAACTCCAGTACTCACAGACAACAAGCACAAAAAGCAGCAAGTATATGACATGCTTTTGTTTTTTGGGAAAAAAAAAGAAAAAGACAATTTATAATATTACCCATCCCTCCGGCTTGCTATTAACCCCCAGTTTTGAGAAGAGTGAAGTTCTTATCTGTGGATGTGCTCCAGTGGGGAAGAGGGCAAGGTTGGTTGGGTTTTTTTCCTAAGTTTTTTTCTAAATGCTCCTATCTCCACACACACAACTACCTTACCCAGAGGCTTTAATGCATTCCCTTAACCCCAGAAAATCTGGGCTTACACACAGCCAACTGCTTCTGAACTTTGTCTTTCCAGCTCAAAGCTGTTTGTACCCATGAAAATTCAGAGCAAACACACCAGCCATACCCTTATCAGCCGTAGCCTCACAGCTGCGCATCGCTCATTTCTATTGATGAACAGTTTCAGCTTCTTTTTTAATTTTCCTTTTTTTTTTAAGCCACCACTAATTAACAGAATCCAATGAAGTACATCGTAAGATTTCTCCAGCAGAAACCCAAGGGCTACTATTTCAGCTAGAAGACAAATCTTATAAGCAGAGCTATTATTGGTCGGGAGAGATTAGCGTGCCTCCGGTACCGCTGGAGCGCCGATAGCCAGAGATACACGCACAGTGAGCATGGGATGAGAAACCAGCCAGGACTACGATTAAGGCTGGGCTGCTAATGAGGAACCAGAGGAATCAGGGCATGAGGAAGAGCCAATTCAAGATGCCTTCCTGTCTCACTGCCTGGAAGGGCCAAGTGCCTTCAAGTACCCCCAATGAACAGCATTAAACTCACTTCAAATCTCACCAAAAACATTCTGCCCTCAAACCTGAGTTTGCAGCCTTTTTTTTGCTCAATGGATGTAAGAGCAGGTCCTTGAATTTTACCAAAAAAAGCTGTTAAAAGAAAAAAACCGAAACACACAAAAGTACTCTGCTTGCAATATATTTGTAGCAAACAAAGGCCTGGGTGAGCTATGTTCTGATCTCAGTTGCCCACAATATTTAACACCACACATTCAAACATTAAAAATAATTCAGTGCTGGAATTAACCTGGTATTTGAAATTTTTTTGCTCTCCCTTCTCCACAGAAAGGCAGATGATTAACTGGGGAAAAAAAATATTAACACTAAAACTCCAAAAAAAGAAATCCTTTTTTCACATTTGAACTATGTTTTACATCCTCTCCACCATAGATTCTGTAAGAGTGCTGCCAGCACAGGAAAATAACAATGTGCCAAGAATAAATAGCAGGTTTTTGCCTGAAGGTTGTCCAATCTAGCACTACATGGTGAGACTATGCTTCAAGTTATTTTGTGTTAAATTTGGGACCCCCAGAGTTACTAAATGCTGTTTGAAGTCTCTTCTGTTAGGCCTTAAGCTAATAATTATAATCTAAGGCAGTAACTAGAGGGGAAGATGACCATGATGGAGGGTGGCCCTGGACTTTCTCCAGAGCGTATCGCTTGCTGGGGACAGCAGGCAAAAAAGGACACGTACTTGGATCTCTGTTCACAACTTGTCACTTGCTACAATGCTGTCTTCATTGGTGGCCCACAGCTATCAGCCAGGCTGTGGCCTGTGGAAGCCACCCATACCCTCTCCTCCCCTTTCTCTTAAATTTCCCCAGGAGGAGTCATCACGGCTTCCACTGCTGTGGGTAAATACCCGTCAGAGACAGAGCCTCAGAGACCCCTACTAAACTATTCAAGTCGTGTTATGAAGCAGCTGTTGGAAAGACAGGAACTAGACAAGACAGACTAGAGATTAAGATAGGACTAAGCAGTATTTATGACTTCTCTGTAGGCTTCAGATGAAACCACGCTGATCAAGGAAACTCCCTCCCCACCCTCCACTGCCTAATAGCGTCTTACCTCAAACACGTCAGCTAACAAAGCCCCGTGTCAATCTAAAGGCTTTCATAACCCTCATCTGGCCAAAGCTTTAACCTGCTTTTACTTTTGCAATGGGAGCAGGGGACAGCTAAAGAGCCTGTGAGCAACCTCAGACCAGCCTTTTCAGAGCAAGGGGAGAAAGGATAGTGCAAATTCCCTGGGAAACCCCAAAGGCTGCAATCCGACAGTTTAACTTGAAGGACGAGCCAGTCTGTACAGGGAAGCAAAAAGCAGGCTACCTAATATTGCTGAATTAGGCTAAAATCCAAGTTTACGGAAAGAGTTTTCTTCTTCCCCAGTGTGTGTGAATTCTGTGAACGCACTTTGAATTGCTCACATTAATTTGCTATTTACCAAACTGGTCAAACACCACTTGAATACACAATTTGGTAAAATGTTAATGAGTTATACAATTATTAGAGCTACAGCTGGTCAAATATTAGTGCCCAGTGAAAATGGAAGACATTTGGTTGATACAAACTGGCTTAGTTCCCTTCAAACACTTGAAGCGACACTGATTTATCCAAGCCAGAAATCTTCGTAGAGTTCAGACTAATTTATAGGCCTTCTGCTGTTTCAATCTTTTTCCTTAAGCCAGTCTTTTAATAACGACAAACATGTTTCAGCTAGCAGATTATTCACTAAATATTCATCATTAATATTATTTTTAATATTAGCTATTGAATGACCACAAGAGAGAAGCAGTTTTGTTCTATTTCCCGATGGGATTACTCTCAAGTTCAAAAGATTCCAGGAATGTAACCTGAACAATTTTAGTCCAAGCACTTGTGCCTGTATAGGTTTGTGCAAATACTTGCATGCTGTGGTATATTGACCAGAATTTTCACAACCAGTTTTATTGACAAACCTTTATTAAATAACAAATTATACTGAGAACTAATCCGATCACTATGATTACTCATGGAACAAATTCAATTTACATGAAATATATTTGCTAATGCTTTCTGCAGCAACTACCAGATGCTATTATTTATAAGACGGAAGCTGAATTATAGGCAGGGAAGAAATTAAACCCATGAAGCAAGAGATAATAGGTGATCATTCTATGATCTCCTCGTTTTTTCTGTCTAAAGCTGAAACCAAGCATTAGTCAGTTATTTTTGTCCTAGGGCATCGTGTGCCAGTTACACAATACTGGACTGAACGAGTCTAGTATCTCAAGGCTGCAGAATGACAGATGTCTTCCCTGCACATCTCCTTCCCCTCACTCCCAGTTGTGTGTTCCCCTGATCTCCCTTGTGCCTGCACTGGGACAGACACATCTAGCCATACAACAAACCATTTCAACTCACTAGTTCAGTGAAAAAAGATCATGGAAAAAATGGGAATAGCTGTTTGTTGAGTTAGTGAATTTAAACACCAACCAGTCTGGTGAGCCCCAGAACAAGAAGACAGGTCCTTGAGGCTGGGGGCAGGGGACAGGCAGGAAAAAAGGGGAAGAAGCAAGGACAACCTTTTAGCGAGAGCCACTGAACTGGATTAATGTGTGTATCATCTCCCACTCCATCAGTCTTTTTGCTTATGCCTACACCATCAGAAGCTGTGGTGCATACACCTGCAACACAGTCGCCCTAGCAAATACTAAATAGATACTCACTTACAAGACATTTCCAGAAGATATGCTTCTAAAATATTTAGAGACACACCCGTGCTCACCCCACTAAAGCTTTCTGTATGGTGCTCTGTTTGTTTGTCAGGTGGGGAGGTAATCTGCTACACTAGAAATTACGCTGGAAATAAGGCTACCTCTTTCTGTTAAAATTAGTTATGCTTATTAGCGTTTCTAGTGCTGCTTTGATATACGAGTACGTGCAAGATCCATGTACACCTCAACAGCCATAATGCAGGTGTTACCTAGAGCAGCCAAGTATTTTTCCCATCTCCACACTTCCATAGCCAAGAGAAACATTTGTCAAAGCATCATGGTTTCACTTGTTTTCAAGCTGAGCAAAACTAGACTCCCTTCACTCCAAGAGTCACATTTACTTAAAATCATTCTGTTGCACCTGAAAAGCCTTTTGAAATAAACATCCTCAGTGCTCAGATTTTCCAGGGGGCACAAAAGCGAGGAGCAGAGTGCAGCGTGGACCACTGGAAGACAGAACAGCAGATTACTTCTTTTTGCCTTCTAATTTTGCCCTATAAAGCAGTAAATTGCTTAGAACAGAGGTACCAGCCACCCATATCAGCCTGGAACGCACCGTTTCTGTAGGAAATAAACAGTCAAGAGGAGTCAAATGAGAGGAATCAATGAGATGAACCCTCAACAGCCTCAGTCTACATGGGGCTGCCATTTTCAGCTTTGCCATATGGCTGAGATTCCAATTTTGCTGGTCTACAGCAGCAGTTTTACATGCAACGCTAGTGTCAGTGGTCCAGCTGGAGCTGCTCCTCCCCACTCTGTACCACAGCCTGTTACCCCCCAACCCTCTGACAGAACCACCTGTGAGGCCACCATATACATCAGGTGATGTTTATTGGTCCACAAGCAAGTGTATGGGTGCAACTGATGGAGAAATGTGGTTTGGGTTAGGAAACTGATAAGTTAGCATTGGCCAGAAACTTGATTAAAATATTTTTGTCATCTAGGATATTACATAAAATTGCAGCCTGCACCAAGGATGTACATTTCTACCACCATAGACCTTTCTTAATGACTTCGACCTGCCCAAAGCTGTTGTAGTATGTTACTGTTATGACCAATATGAGAATGCTCCCAGTTTGCAACAAAAGTCAAATTTTCTTCTCACAAAAGCATTTAACAAAAACTTTCAGAAGATCTCACAAAATGTAAGTGCCTTGGAGGACCTATTTTTTTCAGAGGAAAATAATTGAATTTCTGTTCAAATCTTTAAGCTGTCTTTTTTACACCCGTACGACACAGGTAAAATATTTTAGGGACACTCGGCTTTTCTTATTCTTTCTAAAGTTTCCTTACTGATATGACAGTGCTTGCCTTGGAGCTCCCATGGCAATGAAATGCCAGCCAGGGCTGAGGAACAGCACGTAGTCCCTGGGTATTACACCACTACAGCTCGCTCCCAGTTTCATTAAAATAACTCCACCCTGTTCCAGTGAACTAGAGGTACAGTTCATCCTGTAAGTGCTACAAAGAAATTCCTTAGCACTGATCACATCAGGAGAGAAACCTGTCCTTAAGCACTTTATAATAACTCAGTCTGAAGTACTTTCTTATAACGCAGTCTTTGGTTCTTCCCTCTTGTAATGAGGAAAACAATTGTCTGCATGATTTGAAGTTTTAAAGATAGGGCTTAATAGTTCTTCCACCGTTAGAGGTTGGTTATTGCTTTCCTCAACATCTTAATGGTGTGGGAAGGCCACTAGCACTTGATAACCAGACATCTGACAGATGCCAGGTGAGGAGCCTGGAAAAAGCTGAACCTGGGTTTCCTTAAAGAGATTACTCAACACACAGAGCCTCGAAGCCTGGGGGCTGCTATTAGACCTATATATTGTGAAAAAAGAGGGTCTTTACGGTCAACTCTTCAGTCTTTAGGTGTTCATTGTGCTTATCTAAAAATCCTCATTCTGGATTTCATCTGACAAACAAACTGCCACTACTTAACAGGTTATTCTTGTCAGTGATGTGACAAAATAATTCACGAAGGGATTTTAAACTATATCTGATTTCCCCCCAGCCAGCTGTAGTCTCTAGCAGTTAGGGAATAGCAGTAGGGAACTACTTGAGGCAGAAAACAAAGGTAGTTTAAGAATAACAATATTATGGTGTCCAGTAATTCAGAAAAACAAACCAATACACATGAAAAAGAACCCAACCAAAAACAAACCAAAAAAAGATTCATGGGAGCAACAGGAGCAAATCAATTCTGTAAACTGTCATAAGACACTCATCCAGAAGAAGGGAGGCTCCTGACCAACCCTCATTCCTAGAACTGCATATGCATTTTACATGCTTTTCACGCTCATTGGATAACATGACTAAGCCATCCCTGAAAAATTTATTTGTTAATTTTCAGGTCAAGATTAACCAGAAGTATGTTCCTCTCTTGGAATGCCAGGGAGGAAAGGCCAAGGGGACTGCAGACGCCTCCAGCTCCCTAGGCATTTATACCCAGTCACGACATAGTCATCATCATCCAGCTCTCATACAAGAAATTTGAATGGACAATTACAACCAAAACCAGTACATAACTTATCTCTAAGGACTCCCAGATCCAGCAGCCTATCAAGCACTGACCCTTGCAAAGCTGTTCAGCAATCCTTGATCATAAACCTTTCCAACAAGGTAGAATGAAACCTGCTCAGTTTACAGTTCTTACCCCTAGATACGATACATAGGATACATAAAATACTTACCAGGTGTGAGGACACAGTTGTAATTGGTTTTATAGAATTACTCAAATTATTTAAACTCTCTTCCTTGCTTCCTATTTATGGCAAAAAAAAAAAAATATACCAAAACTGAGATAGCATCTTTTTCCTTCCCATTTTTAAAATTTCACAGTTAAATAATTTGCCACTTCCTACTTGTAACGGGGACAGCTGCAGAAGATGTGTGTCCAGAGCTCAGCTGCCAGAGTCTGCAGATGTTATCAGTATAAATTGGGACAGTTCAGAAGCAACTGACAGTCCCGTTCAGCTCTTCCTTCTGGCATTTTGTATGTGGACAGGACAGACCCTGTTTAGCCCAACACAGCTAAATCTCCCTGTAAACCGGAGTCAGAGCCATTATGAGTCTAAGCTACAAGGCCAGGTTATGATCTGAGGTAGCTTTGGTGTGGATGCCTATTGCCTTTGCCAGCTCTGATATGAAGACTAGAAACTCCTAAAAAAGGGCAGAACACACAGCTGCAAGTAAAAGCAACTTATTAAACTGCCACAGCACATTCTTCAAAATCATCTGTATCACCCTGTGTCTCCTAGACGTCAATCCTAGGCACATGATACATAATACTCTGGATTGCATTCAAGAGAAGACACATCTAAAACTCAGTTGCTATAGCAGCAAAGAAATGTATTGCTTCTTTTCAAGCCAAGTCAAGTTGATTGTGGAAACAACACAGTCCAGAATCCAGCATCATTAATACTACTTGAGTTGGAATTTTGTTCATGCCATACCTTGACACCCCTAAGATTTTGGATTTGCACTCACAGAGACCAAAGTTGTAACTACCCCCTGTGTAGGCTTCTTTGAGTCAGCCTGAAACCATCTCAGGGCACCGTTGCACTGATGCTTCAAGACCACACTGCTGTGAAAAGTACCAAGCCACCCTCCCTGCTGCCAATCCAAACTTTATCGGTATCAGCAAGTAGATTCGACTCATCGGTCATCTGTCTAATTGCTACTATGGCTCAAGAAAAAGGATGGGACTGGCTTGAAGTTTTCCTGGTGGCAGAATGGACCTCTGGCACCCAGGAGTGCTGACTTCCATCAGTGTTAGCCCTGCATGGAAACACACCAACAATCACACCACCACTTCAACTACAGCAGCATTCTTGTGGAAACATGGTTTAAAAAAAAAAAAAAAAAAAGTAATAAAAAACTTTTCTGGAAGCTAAAGATTGTCACATCTCTATTTCTTAAGCTAATGTGGGTACTTCCAGACTAGCTCAGGTGCACCTGAACAAGCTGCTGCTGCTCTTCTGACTACAGTATGGGCTGTGCAAGTGTGAGAAAAGGCTTAGTGAACTAGATCGCGTTCAGATGCTGTAACCCAGATTAGAGAGACTATGTCAACTACAACAATATTTAAAAACCAACCAAACAAAAAAAAAAATCCAAAACACACCAAAACCACCACAATCAAAGAAATCACAAACAAACCCCCCCAAAAACCCACAAAAAACCCCACCACAAAACCAAAACTAACCCTTCTTACAGAGCTGAGGGCAGGTACTGTTCAAAAGTAATTTTAATTCCCAAGCGTTGATTTGTTTGTGGCTTTTTTTACATATATTTTTATTTAGTGTTATGGATTCTTCACAAATCTCTTCATTATACTCTACAATTTCACACAAAAGGAGACAGACATATCATGCTAACTTCCTTTTCAGGCTTTACCAAGAATAAGACAGAGAGTAGAGATCAGAACTGACACTCCCATTTGGTGAATCTGTTCTACATAGCATGATGTTAATTATGTTCTGGCCAAATTACATTCTTCATCTTCAGTTACAGATCAACTCTCAACTATTCCCACTTCCCCAGATTTGTTTGGGTTTTTTTTTTTTTTACAATCCTAAACAGTATGCCTGGAGGAGGTAGATGGCTTGCAAATGCCATGGCATTTAACTTTTTTTTTTTTTCAGAGGAAGCATTAGTAAGGCATAAACAGCCTGTGAACATTTTAATTTCTCTTCAGACCAGGTCTAGAGCTCTAGTCATGTAGATACTGAACTCAACACCAAAACTTTCTACATCACAGTTTGAATTCTAAGGTACTTGAATTTTAGGAAGTCAGACTCCCAAGAGCTTGGAAAAAAGTCTTTTTAACAAGCAAAATTTCTTTCATCAGTTTCTCCATAACAGAAATCCTGTGTTCAGCCTCCAAATCAAGGTAAAAAAACTTGTTAATACCTTTGTGAATGCTAGAAAGGGAGAAGAAATGTCTAAGAGACATGGGAGCTTCACTACGTCAGCTCTATGAGTTAATTTTTGTGTATTCTAAGAGACCTTTCTTTATATTAATTTTATTTCAGGGTTCTCTCTCTACAAATTTTAATGTTGGTTTGGTTAGAAACCCTGTAACTGCACAAAACCTGCTATGAATGCAGTTACAGAAGAATCTTTCTGAATCAAGTTCTTCGTATGGGAATACTACTTACGTAACACCTACTCCAATAAAGGACTCTACTCTTTCAAGCATAATATTTTCTTTTAGATGAACAAGTGATTAATCCGGTTCAGTCATCTGTGTTTCAACTCTAAAGTGCTTTTAGCTGAAAGTTTGTTTTTATATAGTCTTTTTCATAAGGCAGTTCTTGTCAACTGCTTAAAAGTGTGTACCTTTAAAAATAACCCAGGCATAGGTAGGTGTAGAGAACCTTAAACAGGTGCACTAGCAGGTGAATAATGTACAATTTGACATGAGATGTTTGAGAGGTTTTCCATGTCTTCACCATGAATTGCTGATGAATTCCCTTTTTGTTACAGGCTTTACCAAGCGGGTAGCTTGGCAGGTCTGTACACATGAATCAAAGTATAGAAAATCTTGGTATAAAGAAACTGTGCCTGGGATTCGCCAATTCCCACAATGTCTCTTCTAATTGCATTTTTTACCCCAACTGATTTGCCTGCAATTAACAGTTCTGCCTCCCCCGTCTTTGACACTGACTTAATCCCTCAAGAAGACAGATTGTTGCAAAAATTGCTCTTGGCTCGAAGGATAAAGACCCGCGTGCCCTCCAAAAAGGGCAGGGAGAATAATTCCTTCCTCTGGCTTTTTAGCAGCGTAATAATGTATTTGTGCTCATACCTTTATAGAAATGAAGGCCAGGGACTTCCCTGGTGGGAAGCTGTTATCAGTCAGATCCTATCATTTCCCCCCAAACACCTCATCTCAGATCTACGTGGATAACGCGCGTTAGTCATTTAGTACAGCCTCATTTACATAGAGCACAATGAATTACATTGACTCCAAGGTCTCAGCCATTTAAGAGCAAAACTAGACAAAGCCATGTTCACGTGGAGTTTCACTGGCAAGGCTCGCTGTAATAAAATAGCTTTGGATGCTTCCAATCATAAAACTTCAGCTTTCCATAACCCTTACCAAGCTGTGTCGATGCCAGGTGCAATTAAACCATAACAAAAGGGTACAAGTGGCAAAAAGCACATTTAATAGCTGTGTCACAAGCAGCTTCATTGCCCTTCCTGGAAACACAATAGAAATCACATCCCCATTTCCATACAAGCCAAGACAAGCTCATTTCCTCCCTCAGTGTGTTATTCTGGACAGGAGTGCTGCAATGCCTGTTGAGGTACAGCAGAAAGCAACAACAACAAAATACCTAAGGACACCCAAGTAACCAAACCAGTAACTATTAGTTCAGTCTTATCACTGCTTCCTAGGTCATACTTCTATTCCACACGCACAAACACAAAAAAAAACCCCAACAAAAGCATCACCTCAGCCTGTCTTGCATCTGATATTCACGATAAGGCCCATACAAAGGCCTCAGTGTGAAACCTTAATGGGCAAGATATCCTTTCAAACCTCTCCTTCCAAGCTTGCAGTTTAGGTTCAACCCACAGTTCCCAGACTCAGCCACTTCCACTCCCCCCTCCAGGGTTTTCATCCTGCCTCAGATGACAATCTGACATTGGGGACTGCTATTTAGGAAAAGCTCTCTCCTGGAGAGATGCAGAGAGTAGATATTCTTTCCATGTCCAACGTTAAAGAAACTGTAGAAGGTGAGCAAAGAACAACCTTTTACAGGTGCCTGACAAGGCAAGTATGAAATCTGAGCGGGATTATACATGAATAGCAAATTCCCTAGTTGGCAGGATCAGGTCCCTCAGAAAACACAGCTGGGGTCACCCACCCCTGTTTTAGCCATAAGAATACAGTTTTATACATAACTCAACTCCTTAAGCAGTTTCCCTTTCCCCTAATAAAACTCCATCCTCAATCCATCCCAGGCACCTGTGGCTGCTTCACTTGCGACACCCAGTTCTATGTTCAAAAAGAATAAAAAACAGTTTTGCTAAAAGATCTCCCAGCCGGTGTTATTTGTGTAACGAGCAGGGATCAAGGCTGGAGCAGGGATCACTACCCAGATCAGACACAGCAGGAGTCAGTCCACCCACTCCACAGCAAGCCAGAGGTAGGAGATACTTGTTTAATGAGGTTGGCAGCGACTGCTCTGACAGGGCGGCGGAAATTTAATCACTCACAGCACGCCAACTTTAAAAGCAAACACCCTCGGGTAAACATGCAGGCAAGGAGTCTCTTTCCATTTTGTGTGGCCCCTGATTTCGATCCCAGGACAGCCTGCTCCTTCTGCCTATCTCCATTTACTTAACCTGCCATGGCTACCTCCTCTCTCCCGTGCCGGTGGTGGAGTGATGGACACCTTCCATCTACACCTGCCTAAAACACTTAGCAAAGTGGTGCATCGCTGTGCCAGCCACAATTTCACCTAACCCCTTATCACAGCTCTTAGGGGGAAGAGAAAGGTGCACAAAAAGGAACAGACCCAGAGCACACATGGACAACAGGAGAGGAGAGAGCCCTCTGCTAGGGCTGAGAATATTGGTGGCAATGCCTTCTCCCTCTCACCAAGCTGGAAAGCCAACCCAGGTTCTCTAACAGCTCAGTAGCTCACTAAGTTGAGGTAGAACCACCACTGTCATGTCCAAGAAAGCATCTACTACCACCATTACACCATCTAGCCATCAATATACCCTGGTGGCCAAGACGGCCAATGATATCCTGGGGTGCATTAAAAAAGAGTGTGGCCAGCAGGTCAAGGGAGGTCATCCTCCCCCTCTCCTCTGCTCTAGTGAGGCCACATCTGGAACACTGTGTCCAGTTCTGGGTTCCCCAGTTCAAGAAGGACGGGGAACTACTGGAGAGAGTCCAGGGCAGGTGAGTAGGAGGCAATTTAACACATCTATATTCACATGCACATGAGGAACCACTCAGAGATCAGCTCTGCCCGGGGTCAGAGGGGGAAGCAAAGGTGATGAGCCCCCATTCAAGTTCAGATGTAAAAACACTTGGAATTTGCAAATAAAACCCATATGATTAAGGATCCAAAATTACACAGTCAACCCAAAATAGAGTTTAGTATTGATTTCTTTATATTTTTCTTCACTTTTCTAATTATATAACCGAGCAGTTCATGATACATTTTGATGTTGAAAAGGAAAAAGGATTTTATTTTGCTGCACTTGTGGGGTTTAAAAAAAAAAAAAAAGAGGTATTTTTAGTTAGTATTGGGTCTGTTTTAACTCAGCTCCTTATTCTGCGAATGCAGATCTGGTTTTAGGATTCCTCAATTCATTCTAGTAAACATTGATGGAATAAAAACCCCCTCTGTTAAGACCAAAAGTAGCAATTTAAGTGCTACAGAGGGGCTCTTTGCAGGAAAGGATACCGAAGGGTAAATTTCTGGATTTTTACCTTCTTAATTAAAAATCTGGAATCCAAGGCACACATTATGGCACTACTGAGTCTTTTGCAGTGACAGCAAGACATGGCTCCGGTTATAAGCCACAGGCAAGATTAAGAGCTACATCTGTTAGCAGATGACCTGCCCTGGGCAGACAATCCCTTATAAACTTCATGACCTCCTTGGAGCTTTTAGAGGGGAGCAACAGGGCACTAATCAGTCACCTGGTATTGACATTAAAACTTCAAGAGGAACAAAGAAAACAACGAAATTTAACATCCTTTGTACAAGCAAACTATGATTAGTTAGGAGGGAGAAGTGTCCCAGCCTGAATTGTTTTTCTTCCTTCATTGCTGGCTTCACTGCTCAGTACAGTATGTTCCATCTTCCACTTTTTTTTTTTTTTTTTTTTTTTTTTTTGAAGGCACATAGGAACTTCAGAAAAACAGCACATGCTCGCAGAGAAAAATCTTGAAGGACTGGCAGCTACTTGTGATTTCTGAGCATCACGGGCGGGGGGAGGTTCCAACTACAAATTGTTCACATGTTGTGGGCTTGACAGAATCTATTCCAAGCTTGTTGTTTCCCTGCTCTTTTTCACAGATTTAGAGTCACTGATGAATGCTATGTGTACCAGCCCAGATGCTCTGTTCTAGCTATAAAACAGTTTTAGCCAGCTAACTGGATAAGAGAGCTTAAAATAGCGCAGCCCTTTACTCTTTATCAGCTTAACATTTTCCAGTACACAACGATAGACTCGGAGAAGTATAAACCAGCCTGTTTACCATTCACATACATTTTCTGGGGCATTGTTTGATGTTGTTTTAATATTGGATTGAAAGAAAATAGGATTTGACTCTTTGCATTGTCATTCTAAGTAGTGACCAAAGATCTCAGCTAACAGAGCACTTCTCTATTACAGCAATTACTTGCCAATTAACAGGCCGTTTGCAAGATTTCACCTTTTTTTTTCAGTTTTAGAAAAGACCCTGTCGGGGGATTTCTGCATTGTGTCCTAAAGCCAAATTCTATTTTCTAGATTATCTCTAGACACTGGAAAGAGTCTTATTGTTCAGCCCTTGTCGGGTTGTAGATAAAAAGACTGAGCTTTCCCCTATTCCTCAGCTGTGTAGCTGACAGCATTAGGCTGCCGTTACCAAGACCATTTATCCAAACTTCTAAAATTAGGAACAGAGATCAAAACCTTCTCCAGTTCTAATCACTGCAGAATAAAGTATCAAATGGCACTTATTTTAAGACCAAAATCATTTTGACATGTTGAATCTCTCAAATCCCCGGTGGCACCGTGCCTTTTGGCAAAGCTTGCGACACTAGTCATGCCAATAAAGCAGTTTGAATTGAGCTGCCTTTTTGCCCAATCCCACTAAAACCATAGTAATTGGTTCAGACACAGGGGCTCAGCTGCCTCCGTGCTGCTCAGCTGCTAAAGCTACCAGCCAACCTTGACAGCATGGGGTTTTTTTTTCAAGCCTGGCAAAACGAAATGTAAAGCAAATGTTCTTGTTCACGCCGCTGGCCTGGAAGTGTTACGTGTTTCCAACCTGTCTGGTTTTCCATGGGTGTTCATGTCCTAGGTCATGTTGGCCATTTTCAACCAAGCACGCCAGAAGGGGAGAAAGGTGCTTAGTTCAACACGCCAGAAGGGGAGAAAGGTGCTTAGTTCCTACACATTTTAAGAAAAAGAAAGGGAAAAACTGATTAGTCCCTAATCGAAGGGGGTTGTACAGGGAGATCCCAGAAGTTCTTACAGGAGGAAGACAAACATCTCGAAGACAAAAGAAGATTCCCTCAAAACTCAAACTGCTTTAGACATCAGAAGATCCACAAAGTGCCATAAACCTTAAGAAATAAGATCCTTCACTCCATAGAACTAATTAGCTCAACAATAGTCGAGGTTTTTTCCTCAAAGACAGGATTTTCCAGCTCCAAAAGGGAAGGGGTATTTGGTGTGCTGCTTAATTTCTTGTAAAAGTAGAAACATCATAAAGATTCTCTATATACATTTGGGAAGGGCTCACCTGCCCTTCTGTGACTCACTCAACACATCTGTCTAGATACGGCTGTCATTCTTATCAAACCCAAATATTTACACAACAAGTAAAAATTGCTCCCTACACCAGTTTCAGGCGCTGTGTAGAAACGTGTCACCGTGTTCATGCTTTTCATTATTTTTTATTGACACAGCACCAGCCACTTCACATCTGAACCTCCAAAGCCAGCTGCAAGGCCTTGGTGGTCTTTTCATATTGAAACAGTGACAGTACTTTGGGTGCCACATGAGATGCAAATGCATTTTCTCTCCACCCATCCTCCCCAGTAGCATTTTGATGTTTCAAGGAAGGAATGACATAAGCCCGATTCTACCTACTGAAGTGAATTATTTGAATATGTGAAGAGCAACTAGGAAGACGAGCAGGCTGGATAAAGAACACTTTGGCATTTACCCCGATTCAGAATTGCTTTGTTATCAATCTTGTTTGTAAACAAGGTCAGGACTATCCCTCGTTGGCAATTCCCTCCATCATACCCTCTATTCCTCCAGCAGGGCTCCACTTGGGAACAGCAATCATGCAGAAGAGAGTCAAATTGATGAAGTTCTCCTTCCCCTCTCATTCTCATCATTCTTTTTCCCTCTTGCTGAGCCAGCATCTCGCACATTCTCCAGGCCTTTTTTCTTGCCATATAAACGAGCAATTAATTCAATCTAATTTTTTAGCATCCTGATGAAATATCTTTTTCCCTTGCTGAATTCTCATCCTCTGGGACTTATTCTCCAGTTCTGCAGTAATCCCTGCAGACATACAATCCACATTCAAAAGAGACATTAAAAAAATAAACTACTTAAAAAAAAATTAATCCTTCAGCTGATGTTACATACTAGAAAGAAACAAAAGAGCTGTGAATTCAGAAGAGCTATGAACTATTCTTCCCTTTCACAGCCTGCTTTGATGCTCCTCTAAACAAAGGAAACACGATTCCTCCAGTTCTCCCTTATTTGGAGCTGCTCTGTAATTTATTTCTTACGGTAACCTCTGAAGGGTTGAAGACTCTCAGGATTCTGCAGGTGCACTGAACTGCAGCACTGCACATTTCTAACCTTCACAAGTCCATTCTGTTGTGCTACCGAAATCTTTCCTCCCTGTGTCTGCATCAATAAGGTTCATCAGCATTTTGGTGACTGAAGAGTTTCTAATGTAGCCCTGATCTCCTCCAAGTGTCGGACACACGCATTTCCCCTGGCAGAACTCCTAACCATGTACCAGCCTTACCATAACCAGATAGGAAAGCAGAATAATTTCCCTGTACACAGCAATGCACAGTACATACCCCGACCTGGATTCTAATCTCATTTACATCTCACTTATTCACTGATTGCAGTAAACTCAGTATAACTAGGGTAATGTTTTTGTGAGAGGATGCCTGCAGGCCCCTCAAACTACAGCAAAGAATAATTCTGAGTCCAAAAAAATGCAGATTTGTTATCGAGAATGATTATAAATCTCTTTTTATATAAATACGGAAACAGCAAGTCGTTGTGTTCTATTCACAAATATTTATATTCAAGTCATATCCATGGCATTCCTGACATTGAACCAGTCTGAAAGCTGGCTATTATCAGGGCCTGATGCAGTTATAAACACTGCTATCATGCTCCAGTAGCCTCTTGGTTTTCAGCATACATCCTAAGCAACTCATCTGAGCAACAACAACAACAAAAAAAAAAAAAACAACCTAAAAAAGCAAACACAAACCAAAACAACAGGAGGGAAGAAAAAAAGACTCAAACAAAAAAAACCCCACCAACCAAAATACACACCCTCAAACCAAAATTTTATTCCAGATTTATAACTTTAAAGAGTTTGTCTAGCCTCTCATAAAGCTACTAACATAAATTTTTTCTTTACTGCTAATGCAGAGAGCATCCTGTCTGAGTAAAAAGAGAGGAGGAACCTGTAGAAAATCCTCATCTTGACAGTTGTGGAATAGATGAGTTAAAAAAAAAAAAAACCAAAATCACTAATCCTAGGGAATCCTTATATATCCACTGTTCTGAACTATTCCCAGCCTTAAAAGCAGGAGCATTATCCTATCCTGAGAGACTGAAATTAGGAGGTAAGGCTACAGCTACCCTCTTGACAGCAACTGCAAGAGCCAAGAAAGAAATTTCCTGCAAGGAACAGGCTTAGATTCATTATAGGGTTTTTTTGCCTTCTTCATACCGTCAACACAATACACTTGGATGCCAGAGAAAAATGTTGCCTGAAATGTATTGCAATTGAGGCATATAAGGCACAGTAAATAGAATCAGTGGTGAGCCTTGGCTGTCCTCCATCATCTGATTAAGGAAAATAAGACCAAAAGGAAATAACAAGGAGACCAGTTCAGAGTTGGAAAGATATACCTGAAGGCCAAGGTACAATGAGCCTTGAATAGGGAGAAGAGACTTATCATTCCTCCTATGGGAGCCTTAACATCATCTGTTCTAAGAGCAGCTGGGACTTGCTAGCACCGTACTTCCACTTAGAAGGGCAGTAGAGATGACCTGAGACGCAGTCTAGAAGCAGGTGTGGGGTCTGCCTGCATGTACTAGGAAAAAACTGAAAGTCAAATCTGCAAAGGAGACCTGAAGCAGTTAGAAAAATGATGATACGGCAGGATACGCAGAGCACAGGGTGAGAAATGGGATTTATTCTCCTTCTCAGTGTGTTCTTTCTTCTCTGCAGCCTTGTGCCTAGTTGTAACAGATGGTGTATCAAGCATGTGCTGGGGGAGCTTTGCTAATGTTTAAAGTTGTAGAAACTGGTTTCCTTTAAGCTAGCTGGTCATGGAGGTACGTGAGGCTGCTGTGGTGTGTGAGATGGGGACTCCTGGGGAGGGACTCTTGGTCAGGGAGTGGAGCCATAGGATGAGGGGTAATGGTTTTAAACTGAAAGAGGGGAGATTGAGATTTGATCTCAGGAAAAAGTTTTCCTGTGAGGGTGGTGAGACACTGGAACAGGTTGCCCAGAGAAGCTGTGGCTGCCCCATCCCTGGAGGGGTTCAAGGCCAGGTTGGATGGGGCCTTGAGCAACCTGGTCTGGTGGGAGGTGTCCCTGCCCAGGGCAGGGGGTTGGAACTCAATGATCTTGAAGGTCCCTTCCAACCCAAACCATTCTATGATTCTATGAAAGGTACAAGGATGCCTTTCTGGGCTGCTCGCAGCTTATAGAGAAAACACTCTCCTACTGAGGAAAGCTTCAGCAGGAATTGAGAATGGGAGATCCCAGGGGTAGAAGCTAACGTAAATAGCTGCCCCAAAAGCTTCAGGGAAGGTGGCGAGGGGAGGAATCCACCACAGCCATAAAAGCAGGAAAAACTTGATAGGAAACCTATATAAGGAGAGGAGCCCACAGGAGCTTGTAGGCTGTAGAAATTCTAAATAGAATATCATCTGCAGTGCAGCTAAAGCCTTTTTTTAGAGCAGAGGGAGACCCTCGACACTTCCATAGAATTATCTAATTGGGGTAAAAATGCAAAACAGTATGAAAAGCACTTTTTGGTAGAATTAAAGTACTCTTTTCTTTTAAGAACTAGAGACGCTAGAGTGGTCCTTACAAGGCAGGGGTATGGGTCTAAGCTTATTTTAGAAGAGAATGACTCTTATCTGAGCTGTCTACAGTCTTAAACAGCATGGGGGAAACAGGAGAGGAGACCAGAGGGAACTCAATAACACATAAATTGAAACTGAGCATGGGAAGCAGCAGAGATGAAGATAATATAAAGTTGGACTGGATTAGATCAGCTAATATGAACCTGCCTCTTACTGCTTGCTAAAATAAGGGGGGAAATTACTGTTGATATAGTGCATCAGGAACAAGCTTCAATTTCACAGCTTCATTAACCAAATATCACTCTTTCAGATAGTTTTATTCTAATTTTTATGTGTTTATTATTTAAATGTAAGGTATAAAAGACAAAAGGTCTTGCATTAAATCACAGTTTATTCATTCCAGTGAAGATGTTGCATTATGTAAATGGCACCTTTTGAAGTTGGAACAGAAATTGCCACGAGGCCCTTCTGGGATCCATTCTGATTTCCTAGGTATTTGCTCTATTTCTATACATGACTGATGGAATTGCACTGAAATAAGGATTTCTTTGTTGCTGTCGATGCAAAAGGGAGAAAACCAGCAAGTAACAAAAGAGCAATGCAACAAAAGGCTCTAAATCAGGCTCTTCAGGGAACATGGGCTGGATTCAGATGACTTATTTCAGCACTGCAAAGGTACACAGACAAACAGAGGGACTCAAAGAAGTTAAGCTAGGAATTTAGGTTTCCCCCACAGCCAGCAGAACAAAATGAGTACCTCTGAACAACAGTTCCAAGCGTTTAACTGAGGTAACTTTGGCTCTAAACACAGGTGAAATTAAACTCAGCCATTCTATAGGGAATCAGTGAAGTAGCTTCTAACTTATATTAAATAATCAAAACACATGCATTAATCAAAATACAGGCATACATCAAAACTCAGTCTACAGGCATGAAGCACCATCTATATTCTCCAGTGCATGTCCCAAAATTTATGCACACCACTCTTAGGAGGAAAGGTGCCAGGTCATCCTTTCTGTCTGGTGTCACTATCACAAGGAGTGGCTGACACAGCTCAGGGCTCAGGACTTGTCTGCAGAACCGAGTCCCCATGGGAACACCACAAAAGTCAGCCCCCAGGGTGGTCCCACAGCACTCAGCGTGGAAGAGGACAGAACCCACCACCAGGTATGGCACCCCAGCACCTCCCAGATGCTATTGGAAAGAATGAGACCTAAACCAGAGCTAGGAAATTAATTTGGCAGAAGGAAGTAAGCACGTGCCACAGCTGTGCAAGTGTTTTTCCAACGGCAATAACACGTCCTACAAGAGGACCATCTATCACCGAGAGTTTCCCTGCTCCCTGGACGTCAGGCTGGCTGAACAGCCATAGCTGCTCGGTTGGAGATGCTGCCCCTTCATGTGAATTTTAAAAAATGGCTCAGACTTGCGGCATAGATGAGGCTGATCTGCTGTTACTGACTTTACAGAATCACAGAATCTTCTAGGTTGGAAGGGACCTTAAAGATCATCTTGTCCAACTGTCAACCTAACTGACAAAAAAATAGACACCCACACAACAAACAAGGAGCATCATCACTAAACCAGACCTCCCAGCACTACATCAACCCGTCTTTTGAACACCTCCAGGGATGGGGCCTCAACCACCTCCCTGGGCAGCCCATTCCAATGGCTGAGAACCCTTTCAGTGAAAAAATTTTTCCTAATATCCAGCCTGAACCTCCCCTGGCGCAATTTGAGGCCATTTCCTCTTGTCCTGTCGCCTGTGACTTGAGAAAAGAGACCGACCCCCATCTCTCTACACCCTCCTTTCAGGGAGTTGTAGAGAGCAATAAGACCACTTCTGACCTTCCGATGAGAAAACAAATGGGACAGAGCTCCAGAAAACCCCATTTGGACACTCCCAGGGGGCTGCTGTTTGGATTTGTACCAGTGCTCCAGGACAATAAGCATGATGAGACCTTTGTCTTCAGGAGCAAATTAAGAAGGCTTTTACCCCACACTGGTTCCTTTCCATCCTCTCAGGAACAAGCAGGAGACTGACACGGACGAGGAAACACACAGTGGCCCTTGCCAGGGGCAGAGTAAGGGAGTGTGAAATCCTGCTTCAAATACTGCTATTTTCCACTGATTACGTGACAAACACAAAAGGGAATCTGAGCATCACACACAATAAGGCTATGAAACTTGGCAGGTTTCTTTGACACATCTGGGAAGCAGCCCGCTGCCATAGTGATTTTGCTCCTCCCTCAAACCCACAGGGCTGGGAAGGAAGAAAGATTCGGAGATACAAACAGAGATGGGGGACCATTTGCAAGGGGTTTTAACAAAAATCTTCTTTTTAGGCAGAACAAATGTGATTGATCTTTTCCTTTTTATTTCCCACCGAAAACAAAGCCCAGCAAAAACCGACTAGTTCTTTTTATAACAGCAGTGGGAATGCAAAATGCAGAATTGCTCTGTGTTCACTTCTTAAATTCTATTTATAAGGGTAGTTGCAGTGTAACCAGCATTTTCTTCCTCCTAAAATTACCCTCCTCCCCCCCCGCTGCTGCTACCTCAGAAACAGCTGGAGGAGTGAGAGAAGGGGGAGAATCTCAGGTACCTGTTTGACTTTAACCCCAAACCTTTTTTTTGGCTTGTCTCCACAGAGATGATCATAAAGTGTTCACAGTGGACTATGAGAGCACTAGTGGAGATGCTTTGGTGCTGAGAGTAAAAGAAAAAGGACACCTTGAGGGAGGAAGGCAAGGAAACCATGTTTTAGATCCCCCTTTTAGTGTGAATCAAAGGGTGATGGACAAAATAGGGAAATCAGAGGAGGACTGACAGTAGTCAGTTCCAGAAGTCTTTTCATTTTTGTTTTCATGTCTGTCTTTTTTGATTAATAATCTTTCAATGTAATTAAAATTATTCTTTGATCAAGATACGTTTCAGCAGGTTCGCAATGAATTATTTTTATGTCATTATCATGAAGAACCATCACCAGTAAGGACTTCTGTATATGTATCATTTCATTTGCACGTTAAAAAATCCTATTAATTGGAGGCAATCATTCAAATGTTTGATTTTCTATAGTGCCTCATGATAATTATACCGGTGTCAACACTTCAAAGGGGAAGGTCAAAAGTCAGAAGGCAGTCACATGTTAGCAAGAATGTCCTCTAGAGACTTAGTCTGCTAAGAGCCTTACCCTAATTCTTCCAAGGTATTCCTTAATGCTAACAAATCCGCACTGAACCCTCTGCAGGAAACTCCCCGTACAGAACATAACGCCTACTTAAGGAGCTATTTATTGCAGAAAAGGCAGAATTAAAAAAACAAAACAAAAATAAATAAATAAATTTTGCTTCTTTCATATGAGATTTTGTCATCTCTTTGTGCAAATCCCTCCGAGAACGATTCAACTTTGGATTTTCAGATTTTTCTTTTACTCAGCTTCCAGACTGTACTTTCCCAATGTAAAAAAGAAATAACATTGAGTCTGTGACCTTCAGCCACAGGGATTCCCGGAACAGCCAGCCCAGGGCCAGCGCTGCACAGCAAGACCCAGGCACGCCGTGGCTCATCACATCACGTGTGTGGCTCTCAAGGTGGCTCCCACACACCCAGCAAAGCAATGAACAAATTCCCACCCCACCCCCTGCTTTTTTACTCTGGAACACCAAACGTCAAATAAATCCTTGAAAAAAAACCACAACCAAACGTATAAAGGACCATCGGACGCAATAATTTAACTTGTTCCCAAGTCCAAGAGAGCAATGCAAAAAACTGGAAAGATACAAAGGCCACCAAGAATTATATTATATTATATTGATTAGTCAATTTAACAATCCATGTCTGTGGGATCATTCAGATAACTAAAACTACAGAACAAAATTATATACTAGAAAGGAAAAAAGGAGAAAGAGAGGATTTCACATTGTGAATTGTCACAGTAAGAAAATATCTCAATTTAAAGGCAACCCTAAAAAAATACAGAAATAGGGTAAAAAAAATATATATTATTTTTAGTTTAACCAACAGCAAAACTCATGCCTGTTCTGTACTTAGATTTCTCCTCTTACAACTCTTGCAAACAGGTAGCTTATTGTTCAGACTAACAGACAGGAGAGTCAGCACTGACTGTCCATCAGTCACCGCTGGAGCTCGATTACTGTCCCAAGATGTGGCAGAATCACCAGAGGACGGGCTGGTTTCCTCCTGCTCCTACTGCCCTGGTGAAACACGGGTGAGCCCCAAGTACTGAAGAGCAATACAGTTCTTTTCTCCCTGTCTTCTGCTTTTTTCTGTACATTTTTAATTAGGCAGAGAGGGCCAGTAAAAATCAAATAAAATTATGACTATGAATCTGTACCTCTTGGGGAATATTTTCAGCATGGTTGGTAGGGAATTGGGCAAACTTCTCCTTCAGCCTTAATGAGAGTTTTGCTCCCAGTTCCTCTGCGTTATCATTACAACAGCCCCGGCCCCAGCCAACCCCTACAATTTCCAGTATATCTTTATGCCAGTTTCAATTGGGCCCATTAAGGGCTGTGAAATAGGCACATTGCTCTTTTATAACCGCAGACATGGGCAGAGGCCCAGGGAGATAACAGAAGGATGTTTTATTGTGAAAACAAGGACGCAGAAGGTGTACAAAGTTATCAAAGGTGTTACTGAAGATAATCTTGTTTCCTTTCCTGTATGAAAGAACATTTTTCAGTGTTAAAGAAGATACCTTTATCCTGGAGAAGAGAAGGCTGGGGAGACCTTTTAGCTCCTTCCAGTCCCTAAAAGGGGCTCCAGGAGAGATGGGGAGGGACTCTTGATCAGGGAGGGGAGCCATAGGATGAGGGGTAATGGTTTTAAACTGAAAGAGAGGAGATGTAGATTAGATTACAGGAAGAAATTGTTTCCTGTGAGGGTGGTGAGAGCCTGGCCCAGGTTGCCCAGAGAAGCTGTGGCTGCCCCATCCCTGGAGGGGTTCAAGGCCAGGCTGGATGGGGCTTGGAGCAACCTGGTCTGGTGGGAGGTGTCCCTGCCCAGGGCAGGGGGGTTGGAACGCGATGGTCTTTAAGGTCCCTTCCAACCCAAACCATTCTGTGGTTCCGTGATCTTCCTCTGCAAAACTTAAACATTATCAGATGAGCTGGACAACCCAGAGTAAAGCACAGATATACAAACTGCACTGGTCCTGTCCCCAAGGGGCTCCAGAAGGCATCCTGCCTCCCCAGCAGACCAGATGTCACCATGCTGCTACCCAGGGTACCCCCATCCTTCCCCAGCTCCTCCAGGCTAAGCCAGGGCAGAGCGTGAAATCACACCCCAGCAACACCAATGGTGGCACTGATTAACTCAGGGACATTAAAGCCCTCCATCAGAGCCAAGGGCTCACCACCCACCCCCTCATCACACCAGTGTTGAGTAAGAGGAGGTTACTACAGTGCCCACGTTTCTCATTGTAAAAGAGTTTTCTGCTGTAGGAAGGCTGGGAAGCAGTCACTGGGTTGTATTTTTTTTTGTACTACACACAATTCATTACAGAAGAAAAGCGACTGCCAGAACTGTGGTTTTGTTTATTCAGGCTCCATAAATGACAGAATTGTCAGTGAGCAGTTTTGCTGGATGTTGCCTTTGCCCTTTTGACTCACTTTTCCTTCTTTGATTTTGAAAGAACTAGAAAATAGGGAATTGAAAAGTTGGCACGTGTTTCCTCTTTCCTTCTTGAGCTCAGAAAAGGCTTGAAAAATAACTTTAGTTTTCATAATCAAGCAACAGCTTTTATGAAAACATGCAGCTTTCAAATATTATATTGAATTTATTTGCACTTACGACTATTTTTCTTACTACACGCTATCTGAAGTTAGTTTACGTTTTAGAATGCCATAAGTATTTTAGGAAAAAAAATTGGTTTATACCTATGGAATTGAAAATTCCTCAGAGAAGGGACATTTTCCATTGATACAGAATTTCCTAGGTTGAATATATTTTCTGCTAACTTTTACATCTAACAAAAAAGCTAGTAAAATAATTTTTTTATTCACATCTATAACATTTCTTTGTAAGAAAATAGACCTCTTTATTTATTATTTTTATTTTAGCTTGCATACTGCTTAAGTGAATAAATAAATAAAACCAGAAAGCAGACAAGAACTGAAGCAATAGCTTAGTGTAACTTAACTTCACATGCAGTGCAGAAATCATTTTTATGGATAGAGAGAATTGAACCTCAGAAGGAATAAAAAAAAAATTGTAAAACTTGGAACGTGAACACACAACCTGAGGTATTCAACTGTCTGCTTCGCTGGAAAATAAAAGTAAACAAATGAACATACTAGCTAGCAGCTTGCCTTACTACCTATTCATAAAGAATCCTTTCCTTCCAAAACCAGCAAGAAACAGAAACGAGCTGGCAAAAAGATGAAATCCCTTTACACACAGTGTTTAGGCTGAAAATACAGGCAATAAAGAAAATGTCAACCGCAGCAGCTCCAACCTTGTTTGTCACTAAATTAACTGGAGAGCCAGCAAGGACAATGACTCGACCATTCATGCCTGTGAGGCTGGCTGTGAAAGGCCCCTTTCACCCACCAGCTGGCACGGTGGAGAGCTATCTAAAGATGAGAACAAGTGCAAGGGGTAGAGGCAGCCTGGCCCAGCCGCAATCTGAAACCAAAGCTGCAATTAATTATAGATGGAATGCGGCCAGGCACTCCCAGCATTGTAATCAAATGGGACCACACAGAGAAAAGAAAATCCTTTATCACATAACATGCACTACAGAAAGACAGTTAGCATTCTCACAACAGAAGACTTTTTAATTTTTATTTTTTTTTTAATTCTTTATAACACTATTCTAGTTGACAGGCTACATAAATGTATACCTGCAAGCTTCAAGTTTGCTCTTTCTGTTTTATTTCCAGTAAAAGGCTTATGTACCTAACTGTTTCTAAAATCAGAATTATTTGGGTTGGAAGGGACCTTAAAGAGCATCAAGTTCCAACCCCCCTGCCCTGGGCAGGGACACCTCCCACCAGACCAGGTTGCTCCAAGCCCCATCCAGCCTGGCCTTGAACCCCTCCAGAGATGGGGCAGCCACAGCTTCTCTGGGCAACCTGTTCCAGTGTCTCACCACCTTCACAGGAAAGCATTTCTTTCTGAAATCTGATCTCCATCTCCTCTCTTTCAGTTTAAAACCATTCCCCTTTGTTCCATCTCTCCACTCCCCTGACAGAGTCCCTCCCCATCTCTTCTGTAGCCCCTTTAGGTACTAGAAGGGGCTATAAGGTCTCCCTGGAGCCTTCTCTTATCTATGCTTCTACCACTAAAATCAGCCACTTTAAAGATTACTTTTTTCCTTTCACATATGTTTTTTGTTCTCACATTTATAGCAATAATTTTATACTATTCCAGTGCTTGTACCCTAGAGATATTTAAATCTTCCGGATCATCACTCAAACTGCTTGCAAATCACCTGGGAAGTTCCCAATAATCTCAACCACACATTGGCACAGTCTACAGAATTCAAGATGCTGTAGGCATATTTCAGATGAGACCAACCTCAGATAATTTCCTCTTAATGTAATCCTCCATAACTGCACAACCATGTTTCCTGCTGAAAAATTGTGCCTCAAAATAAAAGTAGCTATGGCCAGCCAGAATGATCAAATCTATCAACATCACCCACTTCACAAAAAAAGCACTATCCTCAAAATTTTTCTGAGATGCGTGGTGCTAAAGTTGTATCTTCCCATCGTGATCATCATTAAACACTATTACAGTACTATTTTGAGTCTGTAACCAAATTAGGACCCCAGGGTGTACTACCTGGCATACATACTAATAGTAAGATAATGTAGCTGAAGAACTTTGCAATCTAAATACTAAATTAAAAAAGAAAAAAAAAAAAGAGAGAGATAAAAAATAATATCTAATTATTTTGCTAAAAAGTAAAAAGTTGGGGACACAGGCAATCCATGGCAGGAAGCACAGAACCTGATCCTATGCATATGGGATTTAACCCCATAAGCATCCTTCTTCCCTATTTTCATCCCCCCTTCCTCATTATTTCTTTCATTAGCTTATTTTCTTGATTAATATTGCAAGACTTATTCCAATGCCCTTATTTAATCATCTAATTCCTATTAGAGTGGAACACTAAAACCAATGGGAAGCTGGTCACTTACATAGAAGCCAAGTGGTCTACAGTCCAGCAGAAGGGGCACGAGGTACCCAAGCACAGCATATTACTTCAAGCTTAATTTTTAAAGTGCCAGAATGGTTTGGATTTCAAGGTACTAAAACATTGACCAATAATGAAACATTTTTTTATGATCAATGAAAAATGGTGAAGGCAAAACGAGGTGTGTTAACAGAACAACAAATGCAGCTGCTTTAGTACAAATTACACATAACCAACCTGAGAACCCTTAAAAAAATAAAGATAAAAGGGTAACACTACAACTGCCATTACTTATTAAGAAGGTATGTTATGCATTCACTGTGAGGAAAAAATAAAGTATAATTAAAAGCCATACTGGAAAGCACCAAAGGCTGAACCAGACCCAGTTCAGTGCTTGCATTATAGCTCTTTTTCCACTGCCTGGCGTACTTCTTCTTGGCAGATGTTATTTTCACAAACTGTCACCGTGTATTTTGACTCAGAGGAGAAAGGGGCTGATTCAAAGTGCACTCATGGATACATTACACAGCTAAAATATGCAGAGATCTAAATCCCCACATAATTCGGCACATAATAGAGCACCAGTTAGCATCTCTCAGGAACACTGGGCCTATTAGCAGGAAAATACACTCTAAGGATGTTTTGGAGGATTCTTGGTGATGTTTGTTTTGGGGTGGTTTGTTTATTTATTTGTGATTTTGTTTCATTTATCACTGACCATTCAGGGTCTCCATAAGTTCACAACATGTTGATCAACCAACTTGAAAAACCAATTCTACTCTGCACTGGGGAGGCCACAACTGGAATGTCACATCCAGTTCTGTTCTCCCCAGTTCAACCGGGAGAGGGAACTACTGGAGAGAGCCCAGCGTATGTCACCAAAGATGACTGGGGGATTGGAGCATCTGCCTGATGAGGAAAAACTGAGAGAGCTGGGACTATTTAGCCTGGAGAAAAGAAGGCTGAGGGGAGAGCTTATTAATGCTTACAAAGCATAATCTAAAGGGTGGGTTGAAGGAGGATGGAGGCAGACTCTTCTCAGTGGTTCCCGGTGAGAGGACGAGGGGCAACAGGCACAAGCTGGAACATGGGAAGTTCCATTCAAATATGAGAAAAAAAACTTCTTTCCAGTGAGGGTGGCAGAGCCCTGGAAGAGGCTGCCCAGGGAGGGTGTGGAGTCCCCTTCTCTGGAGATCTTCAAGACCCGCCTGGATGCAGCCCTGAGTGATGTGCTCTGGGCAACCCTGCTTTGGCAGGGGAGTTGGACTGGATGGTCTCTAGAGGTCCCTTCCAACTCTGATGATTCTGTGATTGCATGAAGGGAAGTTGCAATGACCAGGTCTGGCAGCACCTGTACGCATCCAAAAATGTGAGAGGAGCCTGGCAGAAGACCCTGAGTTCCTCTCTGCTGTCAGTAGCTGATGTGCAGGCAGGTGGAAATAACACCATGCAGCAGTGGGAGTGCAGAGAGGGAGAGGAGAAAGGAGACACACAAAAAGAGCCTTTTTGGCAGCAGCCTGAAGTTACATCATCTCTGCTGCACTGTAAAAATTGAACTTCTCCTTAGAGTCAGAAAAACATCAACACCTCCATGGCCTGACTGGGCAGCAAAAGCAGGTGCCTCCCATCCCATGGGAGAAGAGACTCATCCCCTAAACCGTGGCTGAGAGCACTGAAAGGAGCCCCAGCAAATAGATCTTTTGTTCGGGTGGTTTTTTTAACCAGATGCTGGGCATTGCTGGAGCAGCCCAAGTTCCCCCAAGTGTGCAAAATTCCTCCATTAAAGATAAGAAAGTATTATCATCCTTCACAGATGTAAACAGGCTAAGGGCTATATATTCAACGTGATTTCAAGAGAGTAAATAAGCACCAAGTGGGATTCTCAAATGCCTGTAGGTACTTGAAGACTCCTGATGATTATGCGGAAAGGGGAAGCAAGGAGAGAAAATAGCACTATAAATCCTGGATGACTAATAATTTGAATCAGTTGAGGTGGATTTGAAACGCGTGGAAGAAATGGATCCACCAGTTGACCATTCTAATCCTTTCCTCAGGGGAGCAGAAGCAACTTTTTGACCACAAAAGTATGTGTCTATACGCATACAACAGATACACACACAGCTTTCAGTCCTATTAAATTGGACAACCAGTAATATAACACAAAAAACACTTTAAGACCAGCACTCCAGTGATTTTGGGGGAGGGGGGTGACGGAGGAATAAAAAAAGCCCAACCAAACAAAAAAAATCCACACACAACACAAACATTTCATTTCTAAAAATTGAAAAAAAATTGTCATATTCAGCTGGACTGACCACCTGAGTATATAAAGCAGAAACTCACATGTTCTGCTTTAAGATTTAAACTCCCATTAAAGTCCAACATCCAATATGGACATCATGGGCAAGCATAGCCCAATCCAAGCTCTTAAGTGAAGAAACCAGGAAACCTGCAATGCCAGCATTGGTCTGGTCAGCTTTGGACAACCTGAATTTATAATCAGTGACCAAACTGCACTAATGGCACATTTGATAGAGGATTGGGGGGGGAGTGTCAGGGGAAGGAGGGGAGGGTAAGACACTGGAACCAAACACCAAGTCTTGGATAGCTTGCTTTCAGATGCTTAAGGACAACATAGTTTGGCTGCAAAAGTCCCATTTATATTGGACTCCAGTTCTAGAACTCAAATTTAAGTGTTGTACTATATTGTCCTGGTTGGGGTTTTTGGTTTGTTTTTCTTCTTTTTTTTTTTTTTTCATTTGTTTGTTTGGTTTGTTTTTTGTTGGTGTTTGTGGGGGGTTTTGTGTTGGGTTTTGTTTTGTTTTTTTTTTTTTTTCATTTGTTTGTTTGGGTTGTTTTTTGTTGGGGTTTGTGGGGGGTTTTGTGTGGGGTTTTGTTTTGTTTTTTTTTTTTTTTCATTTGTTTGTTTGGGTTGTTTTTTGTTGGGGTTTGTGGGGGGTTTTGTGTGGGGTTTTGTTTTGTTTTTTTTTACACTGGATGTGAAGCAGAACGCAAAGCACTGCAGTCTGGGGCTATTTACACTGCTGAGAGACCTGGTCTGTAGCCAAAGGTCTCCCCAGGCAATTCCATAACATTTTTCATTGCTTCTAATTTACAGTTATTTAAGCATTTCCATTACCCAAATAAAGATTGAGAAAAAAAAGAATAATAATAAAAATAGGCTGTTCTACTTTGATAATACACTTTCAAATATTCTGTCAGCACTACTGTTGACAGTAATCCTTCCTCTAGTTTTCATAAAAATGGCTTTCTTTGTAACCAGAGCAAGAAAGGTCCGTTAGCACTTCACAGCCCCCCTGTTCACGCAGGATTTGCTTTTCTGAGTCCCCCTGAAGTTACCTCTGGAGCAGAGGGAGCTGTGAGTACCTCGGGATGCAAAGTGCCCGGGTCCCGACGAGGGGGACTGTCCCCCCCCGTACAGCAGCTTCCCATCTGCACGCTCCTTCCACAGTGACTTCTTGGCATTTAGGAGGCCAGAACAACCAACCCTGAATAATGCGTTTATAATATCTAAAGAAGAAGAAAAGAAGTGCTAATGAGAAATCAGCTCATTGTCATCTCATTTTTTCCACATATTCAGTTATTTGTCATTTGCTTATGTCTTCTGGGTGACAACCCTCCCGCCAGCTGCCAGCTGAAAGGGAGCTTTCCAGCAAGGCCTCAATAGACTGTTTGTCTTCATTAGCGCTTTGTACAAATTCATTCAGTAAGGACTGTGCCGACTTGTCATTCCGCAGGTCCAGTCTTTCAAGTTCTGCTGCCACAGGCCAAGAGGACATTTGCTTTAGCAGACTTTCCCCTGCTTTTGTTAGTTCTGGTTAGAGAACTGGTTTCTATTACCCCAGCTGGGTGGGTTTTATTGTTGTGGTGGTTGTCCCATCACTGTGTTTCCAAGCACGCTTTCACAAGGGAAGAGTGGAAAAGGCACACACAAACACACACACACACTACATCTTTGGGGTAATAGATTCCTTCGCATTATATTAATTTGCTTTCCACTTTTATTGCATAAAGCAATTTAACAATCACAGAATGGTTTGAGTTGGAAGGGACCTTAAAGATCATCCAGTTCCAAGCCCCTGCCCTGGGCAGGGACACCTCCCACCAGACCAGGTTGCTCCAAGCCCCATCCAGCCTGGCCTTGAACCCCTCCAGGGATGGGGCAGCCACAGCTTCTTTGGGCAACCTGGGCCAGTGTCTCACCACCCTCACAGCAAATAATTTATTTTTAGTATCTAATGTCAATCTCCCCTCTTTCAGTTTAAAAACATTACCCCTCGTCCTATCCATACGATAATGAATCTGTATAAACTAGATGATTAAACACCAAGTAAGGAGAAAGACCTAGCCTGACCTTCAGTTTTTCTGCATCAAGAGACTGATGAGGTGACATTACAGTAAGTGGGCAGAAGTGGCACATAACCTCAGTAGCTGAAGTTGAACAAAAGTGATTTATTTTTTTTTTAAGTGGTGGCAAAATTGTTGTTGTATTTCCAAACAAACACCCTTGACCTCCAGCATGCTGGGGAAAGGGCACGCAAAGCTGGAGTCAGGCTTTAGATACAAACCACTAATAATCAAAGGAAACAGCAGCTGTTTTCTCTATGGTTGTAACAATTCAAAGAAAAGCTTTTATTTTTTTAGTAGCAGGTCCTTCTATTTGTTTTCTGTCTAAGATCTGATCCCTTGGCTCCTACCTGTAAACATGGTTCTCTGGCATCAAGCTCTCGCCTACAGTTTACCACCTGCATAAATGACACTTGATAAAGAGGATAATGCTTTAAATATTTTGGCAACTTACTATGAATTCAAAGGACAGAAAATTCAACATAAATAAAAGAGAACTTAAGCTCTTCTAGAAGACTACAAACACCAACTAGTTCTCTGGAAAAAAAGGGAAATAGTGAGATCATTCTTAATAAAATGTCAGCATTTACTGGCAAAGGTAGATTTTCCAGAAGAACAAAAGCATTTCTAGAGTTCTCACACACTGTCTTAACAAATAATTTTTTTTTAAAAGGTTTAGAATTTTTTTATTAGACTTTGAGAAAGCCCAGCCTGGTTGTTAACAGTATTCTCTCTCTTTAGTCTAGTTGAAAGTACACCAAATTAATACATTTATCAACAATAAAGCCTTCTACAAGTAAAAGACTGAGAACAGGTTTCAACAGGAGTCTTTAGGCGTGTAAGTCTCCATATACATTAACATCTGCATCTGAAGCTCTGGATAGATGTTTTCAACACTAAGTTTAATGCTTCATTAGCATTTCCTTTCAAATCATTTAGCCTAATTTAATAATTTTTCTGCATTTGATTTACTGCATGTCAGACATAATTGCACTTCTGAAAAGCAAAAAAAAATAAAAGTAACATCTTGTCAATGGAGGAGATAAGATATGTACGCACTGAATGAACCAACGTTCTTTAGAAAAACAGCAACAGAAACAGATTATGTCTATGTGAAGATTAATGCTATGTTGGTATTTTTAGTTTTGCAATTCATCCAATTTTTTAACTCGAAGCCTTTTGCCAGAACAAAGCAGAGCATTTTATTTCACTGCAGGACAACCTCAACATGAATTGCAGCAACGTAACCTTCTATGCATTTCCTGAGCTGTTGTCTACTTTCTCTGGGAGAGACTGCTCTGGAAATCAGTTTTCCATATTTCTCATTTGGTGCATGGGCTAATTTTAGAAATATCATTAACACATTTTTTAGTTTATATCACAATTTCAAATTCCTTTATTTCATCATCAAAAAGGTATGAGCACTGAAAGCATGAGTTTCTTTAAAGATTACCACTCTTTCTCTACTAGAGACAAATTGCATCTGCAGAATTCAAGCTTTCACTACACAATCAAAACCCAAGAAACCTTAAAATTATTGTGATCCCCTACGATTATTAAGCTCTGCAATTTTATAACAGCACAAAGTCATGAAAGAAACAGGAGCTGTTTCCTTCAACCACAAAGGAAGATCATGCTTTCTCCCAGAAGAGATGCTGTATCGCCCTGTCTCTTGAGTATCTCTCACAGCCAGACCCATCTCTTCTGGGAGAAAACACAGTCCTAGGAGGATCTTTGCACACATCAGGTCTTTCCAGTGAAAGGAAATTGGTTATTCACCAGAGAAATGCAAAGCCTGAAAAGTCCTGACCCGAATTCATTTTATTCAGCGATTTGGGTAGGTTTTGACAACTTAGGTAATGAAAAGCATCTACGTATTTATACCATATTGACAAAAACATACATCTGGTCTTAGACTGTAAAATGGATGCACCACTTCTACCATATAACCTGAAGAATTAAAAGTCTCTGTAGAAATGACTCCAGGTACTCCCTACAAAGAAAAATCACAACCCACAAAAGACTGCACACAATTTAGTTCCTTTGGGCCACAAACACTATAGTACTGGAACAGTAGATTTTTTTTTTTCCTGTAGCCTTTGATATTATAAACACTTTTTTCCACCATGAAGTAAAGAACAATCTATTAATTTTTACCTTTTGTTAAAGGTAGGAAAAGAAGCGTCTCAAAGCAGAAAAGCATAAAGTTCCTTCATGCTTTCCAATTGTCTTTTCATACTATCTAGGCGTTGCCTTATAGATTGACATTTTATGTTAAGTAATAGATTAACCATGAAACAGAATAATGTTTTTTTCTACTTATTCTTTTTCAACATCCTCATTTAACAGGACAAACAATAGCAGGGTACATTTCCAGTAGTTTTAGAGCAATATGATCTTCCTTAAAGAAGACCAAAAGAAAAATGATTTGCTGGCTGTTAAAGAATATCAAGTTTTACCATTTATTACTTTTTGGTTTTCCCCTTTTACCACAAAAAAAAAAAATAAAAAATTAGGAACTATTTTGTTTTTTACCAGTTATAAATAATACATCTGTTCTCCTGTTGTTTTTCTCCATAGATTTAAGTCCTCAGAAGAATTTCCATAAGGAAACTCCAAGGACTGAATCTTGGTTGTTGGAATTCATTATTAATTCATTCTAATTTTTATCAGCTACTTCTAGAAATAATTAACAATTATACCCTTCTCTGTTCCCTGTTGGCTAAAAAACAGCTTCTAAGCATACAAACAAAACCCACACCCAAGACACGAAGTTTACTGTTCTGACCACAGTAAATGGGATGATAATAGACACAACTCCCAGTATGTCTTCCTGTCCCAAGTAGGAAAAACACATGAGGCCTGGCAGGCACCAAATTCTTTCATTTAAAAAAAAAAAAAAAAAAAAAAAAGACTGGGACTGAGCAGCAGGAAACAAGAGGAGGAATGGAGAACTTGAAAAATTGTAACAGTCTTGAAATGCATCAGTTACTGCAATCTGTTTGCTATTTCTGATATGAAGAGAAAAAGGAGGGGCTAACATCACCGCAAAAAACATAAGCTTTGACATCTACCTGCATCTACCTTGGCCAGGAGGATGTGGAATTTGTATCCTCCAAGGTTTCAAACAAAAAACACAAACAATAACCATATTTCCTCGAAGTCTTAAACGGAAGTATAACTTTCACAGTTTGTTACTTTCAATGAGAACATTTGCTCATGAAAGGAGAAAAAGAACCCAATTTACTTTATCTATGCATTATATGATCATTTGCACTCAGACAGCAGTGTTCTGGAGTGTTCTGTCACGTATTTCAGACAATCAAGGCTATATTTACATGAACACTTTGAAAAATAAGACTTGTTGACTTCCACTGCTCAACTGGAAGATGACCAGGAGTGCATTTTGCTCTGAGTAAAAATTTCAAGAATTCATTAACCCTATCATTAAAAGGTAAGGGAAAAAAAATGCAATGGCTACTGCTCCTAACATCTTGACGCTGTTTACTGGGTTCCACTGTGCAACGCCTAGAAAGTTGGATAAGGGCAGTATATAAAACTATCAGCTCATCCGTAGCTATTTTGCTCCATGTTATGAGTTACCATCCTTCTGTGAATGCAATTTTGCCCAACATAATGCCAAGCTATTCTAGTTGCCAGCAACAGCTGCTCTCACAGCATCAGCTTCTAAGAGAAAACAGCTTTACAAATGCCACGGTGCTGCTTTCTCATTGCTGTCTGTGGTAGAAGAGTCATGATAGATTGTGGGGGAAACTCCACTTTAGGCAGAAATAAGAGCTCCAAATCCCTGACTGTATTTAGCATGACGCTGTCTGATGTTACGCATCTGAGACCTGCAACTTCAACACTGCAGTGTGCTGTGCTACCAACAAAACCTTCAGACAAGGTTTCTGCAGCCATGCTTTAGCACAGTCATCAAGTGCTGTTACCTAATGTCCAAGACCTAATAAAACACCTAACTTAATGTGAAGAATTAACTTCATTAACCAGTTGTGATTGCCAGCAGAGATACATGCTAGGAAGCAGGGTAATCACAGAATACTATGGGGTTGGAAGGGAGCTCTGGAGATCATCTAGTCCTACTCCCTGCCAGAGCAAGTCCACCCAGAGCAGGTTGCACAGGAACATGCCCAGGCAGCTTTTGAATGTCTCCAGAGAAGGAGACTCCACCACCTCTCTGGGCAGCCTCTTCCAGGGCTCTGCCACCCTCACAGGAAAAAAGTTCTTCCTCATGTTTAGATGGAATTTCCTACGTTCAAGCTTTTGCCTGTTCCCTCTTGTCCTGTCACTGGGCACTACTGAAAAAAGCCTGGCCCCATCCTCCTGACACCCACCCTTTAAGTATTTATAGGTGTTGATCAAATCCCCCCTCAGTCTGCTCTTTTCCAGACTAAAAAGACCCAAGTCCCTCAGCCTTTCCTTGTATGAGAGAGGAGATGCAGACTCCTCATAGTGCAGAGGAGTCTCCAGGGGAGTAGACACTACAGAATCCTTCCTAAAAATCCTTCCTAAAAGAGTGAGTGCAGACAGTACCTTGAGCGCTTTAGTGGGTGGTATCTGCATGTCAGGAAGTCGGGAGCAGTCTCATAGTTTTTCTGTGATCTGTCACTCCACACCAGCAGTTACTCAGTGCAAGAACCTTCATCTGCCCTTTCCTTCGGTGTGCAGGTCACTTTCTTGCAGGCAGGCAGGATTATTTAGCTATTATGTGTGGCAAGATGATTGAAAGCCTAGGAGACCTACTTTTAGAAGGTCAGCCCCAGTGTTGCGAGGGGTGCCCACAGGGATTCACATGCAAATAGCTTTAGAAATGACTGATGGGGATGAAGGGGGGAAGGGAAGAATTGCTGTTGACATGGCAAGGTCCCACATATCCATGAGAATAAAGGCAGTGTAAGAATTATACACATTTAGACCTCAGCATTATTCATACCCATCACCTCCCACTATTGTGGGAAAGCAAACCACAATCAGTGATTCGGCAGGGCTGGCCCTCTCTGCACAGGCCTCTCCTGCTGAATGCAAATGGGGGGAACAATGTGTGATTTCGGTTCAGCTTGGTGCTCATTCTCTTTGGGAGAGAAACTGCCTGTTCCACTCTCTCACAGCATAAATGAAATATTTTTCTCAGTTCGACTCTTAGGACGGCAACCAAAATTCTTAAATTGCACCTCAATACAAGAGAGATATGGAGGTGCTGGAGCGAGCACAGAGGAGGGCAATGAAGCTGGTGAGGGGGCTGGAAAACAAATTGTATGAGGAGCGGCTGAGGGAGTTGGGACTGTTTAGTTTGAGGAAGAGGAGGCTGAGGGGAGACCTCATCACTCTCTACAACTTTGTGAAAGGACACTGTAGAGAGGTTGGTGCTGGTCTCTTCTCACAGGTAATTAGTGACAGAACGAGAGGGAATGGCTTCAAGCTCCAACAGGGGGATTGAACATTAGGAAAGTATTTTTCACCGAAAGAGTGGTCGGGCATTGGAACAGGCTGCCCAGGGAGGGGGTGGAGTCACCATCCCTGGCTGTGTTTAAGGGCCGTTTAGATGCAGTGCTGAGGGACATGGTGTAGGGGAGGACTTTGTAGAGTAGGGGAGATGGCTGGACTCGATGATCCCAAGGGTCTCTTCCTAACCTGAATGATTCTATGATTCTGTTCTCGCCAGGGCTGCTGCTCACAGCCACAGTGACACAGGGATGAAGGAGCAAGAGATGCTGTTTTGAAGAGGCAGACACTTAAACAACATCATTGCAGTCAGTCTTCTTTACTTACAGACATCCCTTAGCATCTGTTGAGCTGTATCGACAACAAATGTTAAAAACTTTTATAATAAAGCTTGACCACAAATATCTCAGAGGATTTCGTGGCCGTCTTGCTGATTTAATTAATACCTGTGGTAGGAAAAAGCAAACGTTTTTGCAGCCAAATGCCCATAAGGAGCACAGGACATTGAATCAGAAGAGGGTGCAAAGTAGCTGAACAAAAGGCAGGGACCAGTGGGGGATCCTGAACTAGAGGTAACATTTACACTTTTCCCACAGCAGTATTTGATTAAACAATCCACACAGGTAACATAAGATATCAATCATTTGAAGTCTTTAGAAAGAGGCATCTGGTGTTAAATAAAACATTCCTGCCCTATCTCAGCCAGGAGAGATGGCTATAGAACACACAGGGTGACATTTCCTAGATGGTCACAATGGTCTGAGTGGTGTTCACACCCCTGAGACCCTCCTACATCCCACAGGAAAGTCCAGTGTATTTTTGTTTGTTTACCTTTATGTAGGAGTCAAAAAGCTGCTAAGGAATTTAGTTTCCCTCTAGCATTTTGCAGCCTCTCCCTCTGATCTTCTTGAGGCTCATGTTAGACCAGAAGGACAGCAAAATTCAACTTTGGGAGAGTCGCAGGAAAAACAAGAAATATGCAATAGGGCTATGGAAAGGACAGGGTGAAATTAAATAGCATTTGAATATCCAGAAGGGAATCTGGAAGTATATTATAATTATATTATGTGTCTCCAGTGTACAGCTTCAATAACACTTCTAAACTGCCTGATCTGTTAGACCCCATTTCCACTGCAACAAAATTTCATATAGGAAATTTAGAACAACAGAAGTGGTGGAAAAAAAAAAAAAACAAAAAAAAACAACAAACAAACAACCTACCCCCACCACCTTATTTAATTTGGAAAAAAAAAAAAAAAAATAAGGCCAGAAAAAAATAACATCAGTTTTCAAACTAAAAGAAAACAGCACACAATTATTTTTCATGGCTATTAGGAACAGGAAAATAAGAATGTTAGCTTAATTTGCAATAACTAGCACTCAGTTTAAATACTGGAGGAAATTCTGAAGGCACTGAGAAAGAGATGAAACACTAAGTTAGGCTGGTTGGGAGGCTGGAAAATTATCCCTGAAGGTTTTCAAGAGCCGATACCAGCAGAGCACATGTTAGGAAGGCTGAGTACACTTGACCTCACATCAGCACACAGGCACGGATTAACTGCTCCCTGGGATTCCTCCCAGCCCACAGCTCCAGACTTTGTATAAGGGCAGAGAACAGAAACTATCTTATCTGAAGAACAAAGCAAGTCTCCCTTCTTCCTTTTTCTTCAAGGGGGCACAGTATGCCCGTCTCTCCGATCAAGGTATCTTTTAAAGCAGTCACCAAATTACAACTAATTTCCAACATTGTTGCTGAAGAAGGGGATGGAATCTTCTGCTATGATTTGAAGTCATATTCTCTACCAGACACTCCTATCCATTAATTTAAAGTAAATAAATAAAAAAAAGAGGAAGAGCAGTTTCAGTACACACTCATACTGTAAACTTCAATTCTTTTTCACAAACATTGCAGAGAAACCTTGGGAAGGCATCAAGTGGTACGTTCTCAGTAAGATCTAACTCATTTACAAGGTCTGGAAAATCACTGAGTTTCAGTCCTGCTCCATTGTGTACTAGAGTCGACCCAAGAGAAAATGCAGCTTCCCCAAGACTGGAGCTTGCTTTCAGAGGAGAGATAGAGGAGAGCTCACCTGGAGGGGACTACAATAAAAAAAATTAAATAAAGTCATCTTAGCTTTCTTTCATTAAGTTTATCACACACCTACAGTCTGTAAAAAAAAAAAAAAAAAAAAAAACAAACAACAACCCACAAATAAAACTATTTCTCCCACTAACAGCAAAGAAGGAGAAACAGAAATAGCTTATATTACCCTGATTTATTTTATTGGGAGGGAAGTGTTCAGGCCTACAGTGAAGCTAAACAGGCTGCGTACTGAGATCACTATTTGCAAGCAGAAAAAGGTATTAAAGTTCCTTCCTCTCTCTTTGACACACTTACTTTTAAAGTTCCACACAGGCTTTGGCCTACGCAGAGATGTATCCTGAGGACCACTGTTAGTAGTTCCACAGCATTTCAATTGCTACTCCATGCCCCAAATGCTTTATCTCACCCAGACCAGACTCTTCAAATTATCCTTCCAAGCAGAACTTCAGATCAAACACACCTAAAGTTATTCAGCACAACTTTCATCTTCCTTGTTCTTTATATCAGGATCACCAAGAAATTTGCTTTCCCTTTTCTGTTGTTGTTGCTGTTGAGAGTGGAGTTCCAAGCACTTCGCTAAATACCAAGTCAAGCGTTGCCTGTTGGTTTCATGTCTTTCCTGCTATTTTCCTTCTGCCTTGACCTCCTGCCCTGCCACTCACAGCTGATGTGCATTTCTTTTGTAATTCCAGCTCCAAGTCAACTCATTTGCCCATGCCTAGAAGTGAACCCTTCCAAAGAGGTCCCTCACCTTCCACGTCCTACTACAGCTTCAGTCTAACCCCATGCCTTTCCCACCACTGGCACAGAACATGCCAAAGTTGTGCAAACCCCAAAATCACAGCAATCCACTTCTGCCTACACTTTTATATTAAATATATGTATATTTATGTCAATCACATATGCAAACTTCCATAATCCATTTTTTCCCCTTGGTTTCTGGTCATTTAGGAAGTCCTAGAGTTTTTAGGATCCCCTCTCCAATGAGAAAAAGAGGTTTTTAAAAAACCCTAAAACAGTCCACAAAAACCCCACCCCAAAATAACCCCAAAACCCCATCCACCCCTAAGATTCCTAACTTCCAATCTTTGTGTTTTAAGAAATCTATTAATATTGGGAGATTTTTCATAGAGGAGTTAAATCACCTAAACTTACTATACTACTAAACCATTTGTTTTATGTATTTAGATGGTAAAACAGCTTCTGTACTGGTGTAAACACGGCCCTGCCAGGCAGAAGATACTGTGATTTGTTTTCAGTTTGACAAGCACCAGGGAAGTCATTACTCTGACAGGGACAGCTCTTCTCTGACCCAAATGTCATCAGCTCCTCTAGCCTTGAAAAGTGGAGAGGTCAGTGATCTGGCAGGAAGAGTGTTAAAACTAACGCCATGAATAATTAACTGATCAAGAAATTTACAGCAAGGGAATAAAGAACATTGACTATACATTCAAAATATTCAGTTTCTGTGTGAAGGAGGACATACCACCTTTTAATCAAGAGCCCCCTTTAACAACAGCAAGTTTTAGGATGAAACATTTCTAATTCTCACAAGTATCCTCAAAAACTTGAGGCTCAATAACAGAGACCAAAAAGTTTAAAAATTATCCTTGCAGAAATGGAAAAAGAATGATTATATTTCTGCACATCTCTCTCTAGCTCATCTCTATTGTACTCAGGGTGTATAAGGTTTTTATTTTTAACCATAAGCCTCAGGTGGTAAGGGATGCTCTCAGTGATGGGCAAACAGCATTCCATTCCTGGGGGAGCGGCCACCTCTCCTAACAGTGCTCGGGATCCTTCAGTACCCAGTCCTGTAATTAGCAGGGAAAGAGAGGTGAAAGGCTAATCCTTCACCTGAGCCAGTTGAGGAACTGGTAACTCACGATGCCTGGGCTGAGGGAAGGTTTCTGTGGCCAGGCAGTAGCCAGGAACCCATTGGCACACAGGCGGGACTGCAAGGAGCCTGCCTGAACTCGAACACAGACATGCCAATGAGAATGTAAAACCCAAAACGTATATACAACAGTAAGCTGGCAATTCAGGATTAATTTATTTACTTCTACACCTCTCTGGAAGCAAATAAGAGAGTATCACTTCAGTGAAGTCTGCCTCTCTTGAAATCGGCAGACCCTCTTTAGGCACAGCAAAATATAAAGAGTCCACATTCCTTTGCTGTGCCAGCAGTGATTAGAAATAAAGACTTAAAGAAAAACAAACAACAGAATAACAGTTGGATGGTCTTCTGAGCGTGAACTGCTGCCAGTTACCACATTTTGAATTAAATCAGCAGGGTTTCACCTGGTGGCGATGCAAACTACACTCCATTTCACAGGTAGATCTTACACGAGACCACGGCCCCCTGTGCTCACCACTTCACTTACAGCAGCCATCCAGATGCCCGAATGAGCTACACTAGGGCCAAAATATTTGCTCCTGATCGTTTAAAAGAAAGTGCTTTTTGAACAGAGCAGGTGAAGGCAAGGCTTAAACCCTGTTTCTGAAATACAGCTCTGTTGCCTTTCTGGCACGGGATATGGCAATAAGCTGCAGGCTTCTGCTTTGGTCCCAGTTGTAGGGCTGCCGGGAGGCATCCCGCCCCCAGCACACCAGATCTGATGATTTTGCAGCAACTTAAGGAATTTACAGCATTTTCCTTTAAGCCCCAGGTACTACATGTGGTGGGAGAGGGGAAAAAAACCCCACCATAACCCTCTGACAATGTTTTGGGTTTACTCCCCAGCTGTGGTGCACTGAAACAATGCGAATCTCTGGGGTTTCCAACAGCTCAATTACAAGACAAAAGCCAAGCCTTGCGCTAATTACACCTTCACCTGACTCAGGAAGCTGGAGCTTAAAGGGGAAAAACCCAAACAGCTCCTGACTCAGCTGCAGGAGCATCTTCCTCCCACACAGGGCTGTGCTGCCCAGCGCCAGAGCTGGACCTTGGTACCACCCTGCACTGGGATTGCTCCTTCACGTTGAACACCAAAGTCTTTCTGCTCGTGAGCCATCAGGGGAAAAGCTTTACCCAAGCCCATGACACGAAAATGAGAAGGTGTGTTTGTTTGCTCACTCAGCACTAAGCTGCTCCTTTCTATAGGCTTTAACAGTATCTCCTTCTCAAACTTGGAAAACATTATTTGCTGTTCTCTGCTAACAGATCTAGCAAGAATGGTAACACCTCCTGCAGGAGATAAGTAGCTCTTTTGACAGGCCAACTAACATGAAAACAAGCAATAAGTTAGCTGAAAAAAATTGAGTCCCTCTGGATGCAGTGCCTGAGCGCATTTGCTTTGTAATTTCTTTTTCTAATACATACAGCATTATTCAACCTTCCAGAGTAAGAAGTGAGGTAATTTGTTTGCAACCAACTTCTCATTACACCTGTCTTGATTTTCTTTTCATAAAACAAAGATCACAAGGTCTTAATTCATTAATTCTTACTCAAGTATCTCATGGCAACAGCCTGGAAAGCCTGGCTGGGTACAGATTCCATGGATCCCATATCCATGCTTGGAATGGGAGAAAGCAGAGGGCAGCTCAGACCCGGTTTCTTTGAACACGAGGAAAAGGGAATTGATCTCTTTGGTCACACTTAATGTTCTCCCCATGTTCTTGAGCTGCAGAGCAGTAAGGAAGGGGGAAAAAAATAATAAAAATGCTCCAAGTTACTGCCCCAGCATCTTACAGAAGGGAATAAACCAATACGAGGCAAATAGAAAGTAAACACAACTCAGTGAAGTCTGCAAAAACTTTTTGGTTTGAACTGCAAGGGTGTGTTTGTTTGCATTCATATTTTAGAAAGAGCTGGCAGACTAACTTTGCCAGTGTGGATATTCAGGATAAATTAAAGTCAAACACTGGAAATCATTCACGAGTAGCAATTTTTGATGCAGTAAACCTAGTATGTACAGGATTTCTTGTAGTTACCTAAACAATACTGAAGTCACCGACTACATTAACAGCCCTGCTGAAAAGGACAGGGAGAAAGAAAATGCAGCATTTTTGAGCAATGTTATCTGTCTCTAATGCTGAACACTTTCCACCAGCTACCCATGTGATTTATGTATCTGATCATAACAGCTCAGCTTTCAAATATCAAAGGCTTTCAGCTCATTCCTAGAGAAGCAGCAGCAGACCATGGTCTTTTTTTTTTTTTTATGAAGTCAGAGAAAATACCTATGAGAATAAATGATCTTTTCTGGAAAGCTGCTCAGGGAACTATCTCAAAGGAGCCCCGTACTTTGAGGCTCGCAGCCCTGGCTCCACGCAGCCAGAGGCAGATCAAAACCAGTAACGCCAACAGGACTCTTGGATACAATGGATACTGATGTCTGGGTCTGGACCACCCACAGGAGTGTTTTTAAGGATTAGGTGGGAGAGATGCGAGACAGAAGTGGAAACAAAGTGCTGCAGCACAGCCCTGCTCAGCTCCTCCAGCCAGGATTTTCATATATAGCCCCATTATTTATATATATATTTATATACATATATTTCTGCCTTCACACCCCCTCCATCTTTCCCTGATAAAAAATGGGCATCAGTCCCACTCAACACCACCAATTCCTCAGTAGGACGTTTGCCTGAAGCACAGGGACAGGCTTCCAGCAAAACCCCTGCCCACTATCAGCAGGGGCCACACCAAGGGACCACGCCGACCTCCAGCTTTCATTACTGTCACTCTGACCCTAATGGTCCTTCTCGGGCAAGTTGGCTACATAAAGGTTGTGGTTTGCTATCAAAAATGAAAGTTTTGGCTTGTTTGTAAGTTTTTTTTTTTAAAAATAAACAGCTTCATATCAGTATCAAATTGAAAGAAAACAAGTTTCTATGGTGAGGGCTGCTCTGGGAAAAAAACCCAACGAATTCTTTATCAAAAGAAAACATTTTTCAGGCACGCCCGAAGACATTGCAGAAAAAAAACCACCACCTCTACTTACCTTCACAAATACTGCAGGGAGCCAAACTCAAAAATAGAAAACAGCTCTATGAAGAGAAAATTGTGGACTAGAAATACCCATAGCCCTTATAAATTGTAAGTAGGTAAGAATATTGTTCAGCCTCTTGAGGTTTCCAGGTAGCAGAAAACTACTGAAGCTATGCAAATCATTCTGGAGCTGCCCTCAGTATAAATTTATCCTTGTACTACTGCTATGTTTCAGCTTCTAATTCCATCAGCTCTATTAATAAATTCTCTTCAGAGACCTTGACTTTCTATAGAAAATTAACCAGAAAGTACTATGTATTTATACACTTGGTAGCACATATGTGTATGTGAAATCATGCAGAGATCCCGCAAAAAATAGGAACCAATGAGTTCAGAAATGTGCAAGAGGATTTGTGTTTCCGTGTTGCAGTCAGTTTCAGACAGACAAGGAATGGCAGGATAAAAAGTTTACTACTACACAATTTTACATACTCACTGAGTTGGTATGTATGTTCATTTTGGTCATTGAAATGTCTCCCCAAACTGATCCTTCAGCGACTACAAGCCCCATGATTGATATTCACAAAAAGAATCCTAGAATCATGGAATGAATTGGACTGGGAGGGACCTTAAAGATCATCCAGTGCCACTCCCTGCCCTGGGCAGGGACACCTCCCACCAGACTGAGTTGCTCCAAGCCCCACACAGCCTGGCCTTGAACCCCTCCAGGGATGGGGCAGCCACAGCTTCTTTGGGCAACCTGGGCCAGTGTCTCACCACCCTCACAGGAAAGAGTTTTTTCCTGGTATCTAATCTAAATCTCCCCTCTTTCAATTTAAAACCATTCCCCCTCATCCTATGGCTCCACTCCCTGATCAAGAGTCCCTCCCCATCTCTCCTGTAGCCCCCTTTAGGGACTGGAAGGAGCTAAAAGGTCTCCCCAGAGCCTTCTCTTCTCCAGGCTGAACAATCCCAACTTTCTCAGCCTGTCAATTTGCCTGAAATTTAATTGGCTGAAATTTAACGCTCCCTTCGAAAACACCCCAGCAAACAAACAAAAACCCCACCCAAACACACACACACACACCAACAACAACTTTTAGGAGAATCCAGGCGTGTTGAGCAAAAGGTCTGAAGTATATGAAAATGTGAAATCACCAGTTCCAGCTATCCAGTATTAACTAAGACAGCTGGTTCTCAAGGACAAACTCTGCGTATCTCACCTCATAGACTAATTCTTATGTTTTTCCTGAAACTGCCTCCTTCTACATGTATATAAACAAACAAAGGTAGTCAACATTAAAGTTATATCAACTGCCAAGAATTCAGCTCTCTGTACTTCTCCTAATTTAACTTCTGTAGTTACTACACCAAGGAGGCAAACATTTAACCAAAAAAAACCCAACCACCCACAAAACCCCCTTTGACCTTCAAGCCATCCTTTGAATTTGACATTAAAGCACACGCTCTGCGAGCAGGTGGGGGCTTTGGCTGACACATGCTTACCCCAAATAGACCATCTTCAGTCATAAGGAACACCTGCAGCAAGTGGGAGGCAGTGCCCTTGGGAAAGCAAATTGGGCAACAGAGAAAAGTGAAAAAGGAACCGATCAGCAGAGGTCTACATTAAAGAGCAATGATTTTTCTTCTCCAGAGCTGCAGGGAGCATTACAGTTGTCTTTATTTTCCCCTTAGTTATCTGTCGTCGACTACCATCCATCTTGAAAACATCGAGGAGGAAGGCAAGCACACACATCCTAATATCCTCACCCAAAACAGAGAGACACCTTGGGATCAAACACAGAACAACAGATGGTGTGTACGGTGGAACAGTTGAGGGTCACATCTTTTGGAGGCAGCAGCTTGAGGAGAAGGAAGAGAGAGAATAGGAAGGAGGAAGAAAATACCCGATCATTATTCAACAGTGTTACACAGCAGCCAACAGTTTCATTTGGGGGACCATGAGCTCTCCCCAAGAGTGACAAGTGCTACCCTCAAGCCAGTAGACACGAGATCTGACCAGTTCTGCTCAGTATCTGGTGGAGATATACCTGGAAACCCCTCCCTGCTTGCAAGCAATTATCAAAGCAGAAAGGTTTAATGACGACAGACGCATCTGGAACTGCTCTGGCTTCCTCATCACCCACAGCCTGTGGCACTAGGTCACATGGCACATCTTTGAGAGGAAAGCACACATCACTTTCTTCAAAAAACCCCACTGTCTTCTTTACTGAGCTAAATCATCCTTTCAGGGGCTCTATCCTTACCTTTACTCTTCACTCCAATGAAATTGAGATAATTTTCAGTGTATCCATGATTCTGTAGACCACTTCTTTGGCAATGCTGTAACCTCCCCTTGGGGCAGGGTTCCCACCACAGGACACCTATAACCCATTGCTAGAGCAGAGGACATTGTCACAACTGACAGATACAGCCTTTGACCTGCCCTTCTTACACACTGACTCTTTCATTCTTGGGAATGAACCTTTTTTTAAAAGAAGATGGATATCACACTCCTGGTGTATACCGTACTGTTTACGGTGCACCAAGCAACAAGAAGGTCGTGTTGGATTTATGAGAGTATAACTGGCTGTAGTTTCAAATTTGTGAGCATAAGCGACCTCGCTGTAACGTACTAACAGCCGTGGGAAAGCAGAGCTACACTGACTCAGAATCATCCCTCTTAAACTAAATCCTGCCCGTGGAGAGCTGACTGTAAATAGCTATTCCTTGATGTCATTTTTGATTGAAAAAAAATCTACAATTATGGAAACATTTTCCACTTTTCAAAGACACAACATTTTGCTAAGTTCAAACTCCGGAGTCTTTCCTCCCCACCTTCATCCTCTTCATCTCCCCCCTGCCCAGGCAGAGGTAGGTCTGAATGGCTGTCTCCACAAATCCCCTGCACGTTAATAGCTGGCAGGGACGGGCTCAAGAGCAGAGTATATTTGTAACCAAATAGCCAAAGCAGGGATTTATACTATATTTTTTGTGTGTCCATGCCTTCTGCAGATGCATTTTACTATTGGGGCAAGCTGGGTGTTCCTTTGTGCTATTCAACATAAAGAGACAGCAGTAAGATCCTTAGTTGGTCACAACACAGTTCTGAAAATAATCCTGACTCTCCAATAATACAGTCTAAATCAGTTTAAAAACAAAAAAATCATAAAAAAAATAGTAAATGTCTGGTCCATCCTCTCAAAGTCAGGGAAAGTCCCTTGCTCATTTATTTTAGAAATAATTCCTACTATGAAGACAGTAAGGAGACTAACCAGAGTACAGGGAGGGTTTAAAAGTATGATCTAAGTCCAACTGACTTAAAACACAAGCTTAAACGAGTTTTCTTGCCATAAACAAACGCTACACAAGCCAGTTGTTAAAGAGCATCTGCCCAGATTTGCAGTGCTGTGATGCTGGGAGTCCTGCTCTGGTCTGTAGAGCATCCGACGCCGAGGAGAGCACGGCCCCAATGCTTCCAGCTACGTGCTTTGGTCCAGGACTCCCCGGGCAGGGCTCACGGCTGCTGTCTCCCCTGATGTGTTTCTGGAGGGCAGCCAGCACTCCAACTCGATGTACATTTCTCTTAACACACGTACTGATCTCGATTTTGTTTCCCTTGATTCTTGTTTAACTGGTTTTGTTACCGATTAGAACTTCGGAAACATTTAAGAGGTCAAACCAAGTTATTTGGGTTTGGGGGGTGTGCGTACTTTTTCTAGTATCAGATCCTAGACAGTTAGAAATTTACAATTGCAGATGCTGAAAAATATCTGGTATTGAACAAAAAGATCAAATCAAGTATTTCCCAACTTTGGAGCCAATATGCTGTTAGTGAAGAGAACTTTTAGCTGCTCAAGCAGATAAGAGGTTAAAGAAGCTTGTATTTTAGGAAGCTGAAAAGATGGCTTTTACTCCGTAATTTTCCACAGTACATTATTAATGCAGGAAATCAATTCCCAAATGCTCTTGATTTTTTGTTGGAGAGATGCTGAAAAATGTCTGGTATTGAACAAAATAAAGATCAAATCAAGCATTTCCCAACTTTGGAGCTAATACGCTGTTAGTGAAGAGGATTTTTAGCTGCTCAAGCAGATAAGAGGTTAAAGAAACTCATATTTTAGGAAGCTGAAGACATGGCTTGTTACTCCATAATTTTCCACAGTACGTTATTAATGCAGGAAATAAATTCCCAAATGCTCTTGATTTTTTGTTGGAAGCCTTTGGACTCAGTTCATTGGGGTAGCCAAGGCACCCGCCTAAGGCTGCGTATTTAATCAGACTTTATGGGACCTGCACCCTCCTGGAACCACAGCTGGAGGCAAGGCAGGAAAAACCAAAGCCCTGGTGCTGTTTGAATTATCCTATGTTATTAGGCAAATGAACTGAGGACTTTCTGGCAAGATTACCTGATAAGGGGGAAAAAAACCCAAACAAACAAACAAAAAAATGAAAACAAGCAAACAAAACCTGAAACAAAGCAAACAAACAAACAACTTTTCTGCAACAGAGCCTTGAAGTTTCTTTCCCTGGTGGTTCTGCAACTGGCTGAAGTCTGTGCCTAGAAAATGGGCTGATTCTTTTCATACAGATTTCATTCTTTTCACAGCTGCCTTCAAGGATGTAATCAGGATTTCTAAATTTATGAAGCCACAGCTCAAAAAACTGATGTGTACCAGATGCAGAGGATACAGTATAGTTACAGACTCCTCAGGGTGAATTTTTGATACCTAAAGGTTTTACTTTCATAGACTTTCATAGCCTCAACCTTTTCTTTAATTTTTTTTTTTTTAACTCTGACTTTCATAGCCTCAGCCATTATTTTTTTTTTTAATTTTTATTTTTTTTTTTAAACACATCCTAAGCTGTTAGAGCTAGCCTGATGTTTGGCACTGGTGAGGAAACAATATAACCCCATGCCAAAGAGGTAACAAATTAGCTATTATCGCGACTATTTGTACAAGATTGTGTCTGTGCAAGTGTATGCGGGAGCATTCAGTCCATGAATATGCTAATCTACTTCAAATTCAATTACTTGGCGACTTTGCAAATTGCTGCAGTGCTTATCAGGCATTAATACTTCCTTATGCTTGCTCTAACATCTGCGTCACAGCTTATAAAATAGCAAGCCCAGCCAGTGAAAGTGAGAGTCACGTAGGGTTGCAAAAGTCCCGCGGGACTCGTTGTTAAGACTTCAGCCTCCCTCCCAAAGCATGGTTTGCTCAGCTTTAAGAGATCCCTCAAACATTTGAAATACCACAGGGGCTTTCCTAATTAACCCTTGGTTAGACTATTATACATAATAAGCACCTGAAGGCTGCATTTCTCTTAACTCAGACACCTTCAGGGAGACCCAAATTCCATTTCTTTCTTCCCTGAGCTGCTGGCAGATAGTAGATAATGACTCCTCTCATCAGGACTCTTCTAGGACCTGCCAAGACCAAACTGCTGCTTTGCAATCCTAACAGGTCTCTCACAACAGCACCACGCAGCCACAGGGCAAGGGAAGAAAGGAAAAAAGAACTAGAAAGGACTGTTTATGAAGTGTTTTGTTTGGGGTTTTGGTTGTTTTTTGGGTTTGGATATTCCCCACCACCCAAGAAGGTAAAATCCCTCACTTCTTTCAACTCCCAAGACCTCTGATTTTAGCATCAATACCTCTATGAGAACGGAATGCATAGGAAATAGAGTGTCCTGGAGCTATCTGTGCCATAGACTAAAACCAGCTAATTAAACCTGATAGACACTTAGAATTGCAGTACATACCCTCTAAACACACTGTCTGATATGATTTTACTTATTGCATCAGCAGCCTCTGATCTCCCTCAAGAGTATGGAGGGGTTTTTTTGGCTGAAATCTTTCCTGGCTTGGGAAAAAAAAAAAAAAAAAAAAAAAAAAAAAAAAAAAAAGTAGAAGAGGCTCTTTGGTTACAGCTGAAGACAAGGAGAGACTACTGATGGCCTTTAGAACAAGATGCCATCCCCAACCTTAGTGAGCAGCATCTCAATGAGACAAAGCCACCAGGCAGAGAAACCTGACGTTTCAGATACAAACAGCTCTGCTCCTTGCTAAGAAAAACCCTCAGTTTTACTGGAAGTTAATCAAACATATTTAGAGTTGTTGAAAAAAAGCAAAAGTTACTTTTCTTGTCAGGATATAGAAAAGCATTAGTGTAATCAAGGTCAATCATCAGGGTGGTAAAACAGGAGCCATGGCATAAACTCAGGGGTATCACTGTGTGAAGACCAGTCAAAACTTGTTCCCTCTCACTGGAGAAATGCCCGAGAGGAGAAGAATTGGGTTGTATGTCAGCAGCAGGAGCAGCTGGAAGCAAGGAGGTACATTCCTAACAGTAACACTTTACATCAAATAAACACCTTTCCCTCAAAGCATCCAACAAAAGGAAAAAAGAATTGTCCTCATTTTGCAGAGGAGGCCTGAGGAATGCACACTCCGTATAACTCACTTGGGTGCCAGAGAGAGGGATCTGTTTGCACTGCACACTGCAGGCCTCTGCCAAGCAGATGAAAGCTATTTTTTTATTTTTTCAGTTGATGTGCCATCCTGGAGAAAAAGACATGTCTGTGTGAGCATGTTAGGACAGCACCAAGCCCAACTTTGCAGAGAAAGTCTTTCACCATGACTCTGTAGCCTCAGGCGCGGCACCACCTCACCTAACGTGGTCACCTGCTTTTAAAACAAAATGTATAGGCAGATCCGTGCTCATATCTGCCTCTGTGGCAGAGACCAGACAAGAAAACCCTGAGACTTACAAGCCTGACTCTACAGAAATTAATGAGAGCTTGGCTACTAACTCGGGTAAAGCCAGGTGTTTCCACAGAGCTCTGACTCGCAGGAGCACTACCCAAAGGACTTCGTGGTGCACCATGCAATGGACAGAGACAGATTTCCCAATGCACAGCCCGAATCTCACCAGAGCCACAAAATAACTTAGGTGTCAGTTCTCTAGCATGAAAAATTGGAAGTGACAAGGGTCTCATTTTTATTCAAGACTCGATGACTTTGCACCTGTACCGTCACACCAGAAAAGCTATTTTAATTTTAAGAGCTAACTGGCACAAAAAAAAAATAAATATGGGAAAACCTACTCAATATGCCAAGTACAGAACAAGTTTATTGAGAGAACATAACGTACTCTAAGAGAAGAGCTTCCCGAGATAAACTCTTGGTAGATGTTCTACCGGTCAGGAAGCCCAACCCATTATTAAAAAAAAAAGTTCACTAACCATAATAAAAGCCTATTGTTGAAAAGCATTGTATAAAAATAAAATTAAAAACACCAAGTGACAGGGTGGGAGGAGTGGCTACACCATCTCATCCCTTCTAGGAATGCTATGTCCTAGGAATTTCCAACTACCTACTCCAACAGAAGACGACATTCAGATGAACCGCCCTTTATTTGATGACATTCTGATACAGCCTGAAGAATTCAAATTAGTTTCTTCCTACACCTCCCTTCCCATCATCCATGTATTTTTGTTGTTGCATTGAACTATCACAAAAACAACTGGTCAAAGAGTAGCTGCGCATAAGGTTTTGGGATCTTGATTTGTACTGACCCCAGGGAAGAGCTCAAAGCTCCTCTGATGCAGTTTACAAACAAGATTAACCCATTGTGTGAAAAGAGGCCACCCTCATAAAAAGAATAATGTTATCAGAGAGAAGAATGGTGACAGGGCACAAAACTAACACACACAAATAGTTAATTGCAAGACCTTGCAGCTAAATTACAGAAACGTGACAAACGTGTCCCTACTGGATCCAGAGTATTTTTGAACCAAACTTAGCTTCCTCCACAATGAACACAAGCAAGAAGTATTTCTATCCAAATAAAGGGGGAGGGAATTACATTATTATTTTTACCTACAGAATCTTTCACACCCCAAATTAGCTACAGGCTGTAAAAACAAGCCCACATTTTTAGGGGACAGAGAGAATATGCTCTGTTGCTGCCCTGTACTCTTGCCAAGGAGAGTGTTTGTGATTCAGAGGGTGACAAAGCCTTTGTGTCTGAGCATCGTGCTCTTTTCAGGACGTGTGCTATTCCGAACGGCACATTTCAGAGCAGCTCAGAGATGCCATGGTCCATCATGTCACCCTGAGTCACCTTGACATTTCTGAGATTATGCATCATTGAGATGATAGCCTCAGGGCTATAAACCATCTTTTTAATACATTATTAATGATAATGGCTGTTACAGACTGACTGCAGAGTTCTAGCACCTCCTTTCCCTCTCAGAAATCTAACCGAGACTATTGTGTGCTCTTAACACAACAATATCCTGCAGGTCTAGATTAGGATTTTCAGGATGACAGAAAACTTGAGAGAGACCCAAGTGTCTCAGCATTAGCTAGTGTCTGCACAGGAAAGGGTAGTTCGGGTCCCCTGGTCCCTCCCTTGCCTATGAGCCAAAGGACATGGGAACTACAAAGGCACAAGTAGCCTTATATATCATCTAATAGAGATCTTGGATCCAAGTTTGTTATTTCAGTTAGCCCCACAGTTAACTTAAGTTGCCCCTGATGGCGGTAGTGGAAGATGTAGGCAACATACCTACTCTACATCTAGAAGAAAATGTTTGCTTAGCTCTCAAATTGTACACAGAAATGAAGAGTAACATTAATAGACTAGAGAAAAAGACTACACTTAAGTGTGCCTTCAGTGGGCACACCTTAGCTAGGTAAAAAAAAAAAAAAAAAAAAAAAAAAAAAAAAAAAAAAAAGAAAATTCTATCTGAAGACTCCCTCCAGAGCAAGTGGTGGTTTCCAGCAGCAGAGGTGGCACACAGTTGGAGAGCTTCATATCCTTAGGACCAAGAAAGAGCCTCTCAAAAGAGCACCAGCTCAATTCCTGCTGCTCCCACATGCTTTGCTTAGTTGTGGGGTGTGATACAAGTCTGTTTCATGCACAGCCCCCCTTATTCTACCTGCCTAATTTCATACAGGAGTACAGCTGGGTTTGATTTTTGTTTTCTGGTGTTTGGGTTTTGATTTTTTCTATTTTTTTTAGTTTTATTTACTTATTTTAAACAACTGTTCTAAATAAAAGGCAGAAATTTCATACACACCCCCATTTCTCTGTGGCTTAGCCCAGCCCATGTGTCACAAGCCTGGCCAAAAGCCTTCCATGATCTCTTGAAAGTCAGCGCTATCTGGATATTAACAGCATCACAGGGATACTCATCTCATGCTCTGATAACACCCTTATCTCCCCGAGCTCTGGGGTGTAGGAACAGGCGGCTCAGACTCACAAAAGGGAGAGCACATCAAAAGGGAAAGCAACAATAGCGTGGCTTTGAAATAAATAAATAAATAAAATAAGAAATTGCTTCAAACTGGCCAAAGTACAGGATTCCTAAGCAGACGGAGGGTTCTGTTTATCTGGTGGGGTGGGGACCTGCTGTAAGAGCCGTGGAGGCCACTGCCAGGAACACCCCTGGGCGGCTCTGACTCAGCGGAAAGCGGTGGGGAAGGAAACTCGTCCTGAGATTTCTAAACCCCACCAAAGCTTCTCCCCTCTGAGGTGCTGTCATAGCAGGAGAGGAAAGGGGCTCCGCCAGCACGAGACAAAAAAAAAAAGAAAAGAAAAAAAAAAAGAGTTTACGCAAGATCAGGGAGGAGGAAGAAAAGAAAAGAAAAGAAAAGAAAAAAAGTCCATAGGCACTTGGAAGAAAAAACACCATATGGCATCAGTGCACTTGACTCTTTCTTTGACCTCATGTGACGGCTCGTCTTGTACAGGTCAGGAGGAGTGAATGGAGCCACACACCTTCCCTCCCCCAGCAGGGCCACAGCATCCCAGTGCTGGCACTGGGAACCGCTCTGCCTCTGCGCTCTCAGCGGTGGTGGGACACGGGGGTCAAGGGGAGGGGCAGCCACATAAACACACAAAAACCCTCCCAGACACACACACATGTGTGTATTAACATATGCATGTGTACACACCATCATCAGAGAATTGCATTTTAAGAGCTCTGAGCCTCCCGCAGCGGGGGCTCATCCCTGCAGTATGTTTTAACCAGCTGCCAGAGTTCCGGAATACGAGGTCAAAAATATTTCCACCTTCTATGTTATTCCAAGAAGTCTCATTTCCCTTTTAGACAGATTTTTCAGATGTTCAGCTCTGTTTTCTCTAGGCTGAAGTACAGTATTTTTGATATATGTTATGCAAGCAGACACAGAGGGATGACTTTGCAGGGGATGGAAAAAAAAACTTAACAGGATCATGAAATAAAAGCAACGTAACCACACATTTCCTTCTGCCTGCCTTTGTTTTGCTCAGCAGAACACCACTTCTCAGGTCCACCTAATCAGCATCCATCAGTAAAACAAGATATCAGGGAGCAGCCAGAGCCCTGGAGGTGTTTATCTTCCTTTTCTCCAAATCGAGAAGCTTTTCAGTGGGTATTTTCACGAGACAAGAGGATTGTTCACAAGTATCTTGTAGATCAGCAGCGGGACTTCGAGTGATTGCTGAAAAGCAGAGAGGACAATAGAAATGCTGCATCTCTCAGGAGCCTTTCCCTATCTGTCTCATTCTAGATATTTGTGATCTTTTTTTTTTTTGTCCCATATTGGCAAGAAAGGCCTGTTAATAGGTACCAAGGGAATCTGGTAAGTTTTTTTTGGTAGTGCTATGAATAGCCCAGGAGGTTCTCTGGCCAGCAAAAGCAGTCCTGTGTTTATAGACAGAGAACATAGACAGAGAAAGATAACGGTTTGTTTTGTTTAAGGTGGAACGACTTTGGCATAGAACAGTTGCATTGTTACTAATTTTTTTATACAGCTAGATACAACAGGAAAATCTTTAAATGTACATTTCAAGACAGTTACAACACAAAGTTAGAAAGACATCTGGAATAAGGCTTGTATACCAAATCATCAGCCTAAATATGCTGACAGAGTCCCAGGGACTGATAGGGCTTTTTTCATTTATCTGCTTGATTTTGCTGGGCACAGCACTGTACAGGAGCACACTGAACACCTCAACCTCATAGAAGAGCCTTGCAGAGCCAGGTTGGAGCTGCACTTTGCACACATTTGCAGTACAGTAACCTTATCTACTTTGGAATCTGCTCCTGCATAAACCCACAGCTTCCTCTCCTCCAGACCACCCTCTTGTTTTCATCCAACCACCCATCCACCCCTGTCTGGCACAGTTTCAATTCTCCTCCCCATTTTCCCTCTTCCTCATCTCCCCCCCCCCGCTCTCCAATGTTTGGCCAAAATCCAAATCAGGATTTTATTGATGGACACTGAGTTTATGTTTTACAATTGTGAGTTTTTTTTTTTTTTAAATCAATTCCACTCCTAAATCTACCTATTAATTTTATTTCAGGGTCATATTTGAGGTGGTTTAATGTAAACAAAAAGAAAACCCAGGGGTTACAGGTCAGTTGTTTTCAGGCAAGACGTACTCATGAAGTGAGCCAGAAGGAGTTACAGCCCAGCTGAACACACGTGTCTCCACATGAATTGTGCCATCGTCCTGGAAGGAGGGGACACGCGGTACCCTCCAGCTGCAACACCAGCACTTCTCACCAGTCTCAGCTTTGAGATTCAACCTGAATAGCTCTGCAACATGTTTCAGGGCCTATAAAGAGTGGTTGCCATAATATTGTGGTATAATCCTCTAGAGAAGGCATGAAAAATACCACCACCCCCCCCTCGACACCAAACCAACTATGAAGTCTGTGGCCAGAAAGAGACTGTGATGCAATACAGTGCAATAATCCTCTCCCTCGACTGCTGGTGTTGTGAGACAGCTTCTGCTCTCCAGTGCCATGCCTGCGTGCCCCACAGGGGATTAGCAAAGCCCACGGGGCTGTGCAGACCTCCTGCCCCCCAGCCCAACCCTTGGATACATGCTACCCACCCAGTCTCAGACACCAGGTGCCCTTCATCCCCCTTCATTTCCACCCACCAAGCCACACACGCTGATTTCGGTGTCATCTAACACAAGAATGCTTTAGATTAGCCCCAAAACTATAAATTAGTGTTTGGACTCAATGCCTTCAAGCCATCTTATACCAGACCACATGATTCAGAGGGGTTCCACCAAAGCAGAAGAGGCCTAAATAGAAAGTGGGGAATACACATATAGGCACTTAAGATTTTCCAAGATGCTGTCCCTGTTAAAAATGGGAGCCTAAGATATACCTTGTTTGCATATCTGTGTACTCATGGGTGTATACAGTTCTCAAAATAGACATTCAGGGATATATATCCTGATTAGCTACAACACCTCCAGTGAGATAGCTGTGTCAGGCAGCTCCACTGGGCTCAGACCGGTTGGCTCTGCAGGGAGCTGAGGACTGGCATCAGGCTGATGTAGCTGGGCTGTTTGTCACCGAAGCTAACGTGGCTTGTACTGTGCCATGTGGACGTACCAGCCACCTCAAAGCCAAATAAGGACTGTGAACTTCACTCTGAAGACTGGATACACCCATATGTTTGCACATCGGTGAGGGCAAAGTACGCACAGGTCGTAAAATTGTCTACAGAAAGGCTTTGGAAGCCATCAAGCTTTTTCCCTGGGGTTATAAGTTGTAGAGGATACTTAATAATAATAAGTAAAATAAGTCTCATATGATGAAAAAAAGTCTTTAACTTCATATGGATTAGTGTATTAAAATCTTAATCTGCAATGGTTTAAGGCAGGGTGGTTGGTTGTACCTACACACACCCCTCAGACAACCCCCCAGCTCCTGATTCCCACCATTCAGCAGTGCGCTGGTCAGAAGTACACTGGTAGATAAGACCATGCTTTTAAACTAGCCTAGATGACACTATGAAAATAAAAGGTAGAAAAAAATAAGCAAAAACCAGGATCGGTGACATCTAAGGCCAAAAACTGATCTAGGCTTGCAAAAAAAGAAATTTTAAAAAAAAAAAATTCTTGGAAAAGAATTTTCTATTTGAGGAACCTTTAACCAAGCATTCCTCTTTGGTTTGGACAGATTCACAGGGCTGAGCCTTGAATTACTCCTTCCCTATTTATCACATATCACATCAACAGAAATTTGTACTCTTACTCTAGGGTTTCTAGTTTGTCATCCCTACTAGGGATGACAAATCCGGTCACCACCCATGACGAAGAGCAGCACGTAGTATGCCAGACATAATACAGTCGTGGCTGGAACTCGCCATAAATTGAAGGAACAGCCAAATATAGCTGCACACATGACAACATCTAACAAAGGTGTTGCTTCAAGAGGGGAAAGTACAAAGATAAACTAACACGACTTCCTAATGACGCTGCAGAGACAACCCCTCCAGCTCACGTGGCACGGGTGAAGTTCACGTGAAGTTTTACAGTGGTCTCATCCATTCCACGTCGGAGCAATATCACTTTGAAGGCAGGTTAATTATAGCAGGATGTGACGAGATTAAGAAAAAAAGACGACAACTGTGTGAGCGTAAAGCAATTTAAGCCAAACACCACCCACCTACACGTTGCAAAGAGACTCATGTAGGCAAGAACTCATGGAGCCAGACCTCAGATAGAAGTCCAGGAAAACAGGCTGATTTAGAACAAGCCTGACTCCATACATTTATTTAGGTCCAAACTAACAGCGGTCACTACATTGTGGGTGACCTGTACATTACTGCCTGCCATCTATAGTTCACTGTATTTCAGAATTAATGTGAAATGGGAAGATTCTCCCACAGGCCCAGTAGCCATCTGGTGCTATTGCTGTGCTTCATGAAAAATTCATTGCCATTTTATCATAGTAGGCTATTTCAGAGATTGTAGTGATTTATGTTTTATAAGCAGAATATTTTCTTCACTTTTGATGTTTGCAAATCTGCTTCAGCATCACAGTTCAACAGATTATGTTCTTTCTGGCTTCATCCTGTGGATTTCTAGCAGCCTTGAAGGCAGCAGCAGCTGAAAAAAATGAGTTTTAGTAATAGCTTTATAAAATGGACGTCACAGAGTAGTCTGTTTTCTCGATCTAAATAAAGCAAAAAAATCAGTGCCAGTGAAACATGTCCAGACGTTAAGAGCCACATTACAGCTCCAAACTCTCACTCAGCCATTCAGCTCCAACAGAGCTATCTGTCAAGTTACACACAGCTTAGTTTGATGTTCATTCCAGCTCAGAGAAATTTTACATTTCTGTCATGTTCTGCTCGCAGGAGATTCTGCGCGCCCAGAAGCGTTGCAGCAAGCTGTATGGAGACCAAAATGAAGTCAGTGGGTTAAAGGGATGCACAGGCTGAATCCCATCTTGTGAGCACTGGGGGAAGCATCAGCAGTGACTGGGTTCATCACCAGTTACCAGGAGCCTGGCTATAACACCAGTCCTGCACCACACCAGTACCAGCTGACTGGGATGTCGCTTTTTGACTTGGAGCACTTAAAGCTTTTTCTTTCCCCGCCCCCACTGGCTTTCAAACTAACATGAGTAAGGCCAAAAGAATCCAGGTAATACAGCCAGGCAATTCCTTTAATCGAAATGAGAGTGCTTGGGAGAGTTGGCAACACCTGAAGAGTGGGCGTAGAATACATCCCACGCAATTCAACACACAACAGGCTTCGGTAGGAAGGAGCTACTAAAATGGAGAAGGAAATGAGTGAATATTCATAAGTTCTCATCAAAACTAAGATCACCTTCAGCAGTTCCTTTTCATATCTGCAAGTACTTTATCAGCCCACACAAGACTTCAGCGTCAAGCTCTGCAAGTTACCTCAGCCATGGGTATTCATATATGCTAGTAAGGCACTTTTTTTTTGTCTTTAAAATATTGCCTTTACCCAAGCAAAATCTCAAGGCAGGTATTTTTCTTTATAGAATCATAGAATTGTCCCGGTTGGAAGGGACCTTTGAGATCATTGAGTCCAACCATCAACCGAACTCTGATAAAACCTATCACTAGACCATGTCTCTAAGCTCTATGTCAACCTGTCTTTTAAATCTCTCCAGGGATGGTGCCTCCACCACTTCCCTGGGCAGCCCATTCCAAGGCTTAAGAACCCTTTCCATGTAAAAATTTTTCCTAATATCCAATCTGAACCTCCCCTGGCACAACTTGAGGCCATTTCCTCTTGTCCCATCGCCTGTGACTTGGGAAAAGAGACCAACACCCACCTCTCTACACCCTCCTTTCAGGGAGTTGTAGAGAACGATAAGGTCTCCCCTCAGCCTCCTTACCCATCTTTTATGAATGAGTTGATGAGATCTCACAGAAGCATACAGAAAATGTAGAAGGATGAAGGGAAACAGGGACACTGCCTAAGCATATAGGGATGGTCCTAGGGAGGCTGAAGCTTCCTTGGAGCCAAAATTAGTAAAAAAAAACTGCAAGAGGCAACAACAAGGGCTTCTCCTGGTACAGAGTTAGCAACAGCAATACTAAAAAAGAAAGCACAGTTCTGTTGCTGAATGGGCTGGGGGACTTGGTGGTAACAGAAGAAAAGAAGATGATGAAGAAAAGTAAGATTTGCTCTCAGGCCTTTTTGGTTCTTCTGCCTAATGGAAGAGTCTAGGAGAGCCATCTGAGTATCTGCCTGGTGCCACTCTCAATCACCTTTAAAAGGTCATGGCAATTTCAGGAGGGCCCCAATAACTACAGAAAGGCAGAGATGTCACATTCCTCTTCAAGAAGGATCATCTTGGGAAACCGCAGACTTAAACACAGTCCCTGTGGAGCAAATCTTCAAAGCCATTTTTAAGCACACGAAGAACGTGAAGGTCATGGGGAACTGGCAACAGGGAGTTACCTAAAGGAAATAGTGCTTGACTGACCTGATCTCCTTCTGTGAAGAGAAAGGTGACTTTGAACAAAGGAAAAGCAGCAGAAATCATTTACCTTGACTCTAGTAAAGCTTTCAACAGTCTCCTTCAGTATCCAGATCAGTCGAGTCATAGATGTGTGGCTGGATGAGTGACACAGAAGTAGAAAACTGTCTGGACCACTACACTGAAAGGGTCAGCCATCAAAAGCCCTTGGCTCCCCTGAAGGAGGAGGCTCAAAATAAGGATGACCAAATATTAGACCAGGTTGCCCATGGGGGTTGTAGAATCTCAATCCTTTGAGATATTCACAACTTGACTGAGCAAAGCTCTGAGCAACTGCACCCAACTTCAAAGATGGCTCTGCTTTGAGCAGGGAGCTGGACCAGGCATCCTGCAAGAGTCTGATTTAATGGTCTTGAGTGCCAAGACCCAGGCTGTTCTTGTCTGGGGAACAAGAAGATACTGAAGTACAACCTCACACGAAGTTTCTTGTACTTAAAGGAGGGAAGATATGACTTGAAGAAGGATTTTCAGAGGCACTCAGTTCCCTCTACTTCCCATCTATTTTTGAGATGGAAAATTCCAGTGTCCAGGAGATTCTGAGCAGGATCCACAAACAGGCAGAAGAGATTATAAACTGCCAAGTTTAAGAGAGTAAACTATGCACACTGCAGAACAGCTTGAACTTTTAGCTTTCCTGCGTTACAGATGTCTGCATGATCAGGCTCCAATTGCTCTGCTGAGCTAGCTTTGCAGGAAATACCTACACACCTAAACAAACAACAATAGCAGGAGAGGTAAGAGCCCTCTTACCCTCTCATTTCAATAAGATCACCTCAAGATAGTCTCAGAAACATTTACGAGCAAGCCAGTCAGTCAAACAAATCCTTAACTCAAAAAAAAAAAGTTTAAAGGATCAGGTAAGAGACTTTCTGCTTTCAGAACAGTTCTTTCCTGCTTGGGAGGGAAAAAAGACCATGGTTTCCCTTCACCTATAAAGCAATCTTCACACAGTAACGTTATTACCAACTGCTGTGGCACGAAGCAGGTAGCTGATTTAGTTACTGCTTTAAGATGCTGATAAATCATTTCCCAGGGGAAAAAAAAAAAAATCTCTTCAGGGGAGAGAGTGGAGCTGTTGCACCTGCATCAATTCTCTCAGGCTACTATCACCCCTTTTCAAAGTCAGCAGCATTAGCATTCAGCCACCAGAAGTGAGAATAATCCCCTACTTCCTTCTGGTACAGCTTCTGGAGCTGTCTCACCTAGTCCACTCTTCAAGGGATAAAAACTAGGAACAGAGATGCTTCAGCATGGTTTTCTAAGGCATTTTAAGTTTTTCAGTTCACAAAGAAATATACAAAAGAAAAAACACTAAAATATTCAAAGCACAGTATTCTGTTGGAATGGGTCTAACTTAGATGACAGCACTAGGAAGCCTCAGAAGCCAAGTTTTCCCCCATGTTTTGTTTCATTACCAGTACGCTACAGTTGCACCCCAGTTCTGAAGGATGCTGGTCTTACATGAGGACACACAGCACACCAACATCTGGTCACTGCTCTATTAAGTTCCTCCCACTCTCCATCATCCTGTGTTCCTCTTTCCTATGCATCTTATTTAAATGACAAGGCTGAGTATTAACATTTTGGTCTGTGTTTGCACAACAATGTGCAGGTCCATAAGTAGGTCTTAAGCCCAACGTTCATACAAATTAGACCAGTTAGGTCTGCTAACTGGGAGAGCACTGCTCCCATTACAAGTTTAACATGTTTCCTTCAATCACTCTAATTTATTGTATAGTAATTCATAGAACTGACTGGGTTGGAAGGGACCTTTCAAGATTGATTCCAACTGTCAACCTAATGCTGACAAAACCCACTACTACACCATGTCCCTCAGCACCACATCTACCCATCTTTTAGATACCTCCAGGGATGATGATTCCACCACTTCCCTGGGCAGCCTGTTCCAATGCTTGATAACCCTTTCAGTGTAAAATTTTTTCTTGGGCCTTTTCTCTGCTGTTCCAAGTCTAAGAACAAAGTCACCAGCAATATAACATGAATTTGCAATAAAATATTATTCCCACAATTTACAAGTGGACTTCTCCCTCCAAAACAGGATAGCTTGGAAAATTAAGCTATTCAGTCAGTAGGCAACCAAGGACAAAAGATTTCAGAGTCAAAAATTCCTTCCAAGGAAAGCCAATTTTAGCCTTCGCTAACCCCAGAGTCCTTCTGTTTAACTGTCTCCATCAGTGTCAACCATGATCTCTCATTAGTATTCCCAGTGCTCCACGAACTTGATTAATAGCCTAAAGCTCCATCTGTGATAGGCAGCATTTGCTTAACAAGGAGATAGCCCACAGGCTTCGGTGGGATTGCTTATTTCTGCTCATGCTGTAGCAGGCCCCAGACATTTTGTACTGATGGAAAGGAAGGAGATAGGATCTGGTTCTCCTCAGCGGAAATGAGAGTGTCTTTCTGTTAAGAGGGAACGGAACCAGAATCCGAGTCAACACCCACTGAAATCAGTGAAAACTCTCCCAAGCCTTTTCTACTCACTTTTCCCCACCCCCCATTTCAAATTCAAGGCTTGATCCAAGCACATGCAAGTAAAAGACGTGTTTTGCTTTTGGCTGCATACATTGAATCGGACCCAGAACTTCAGTTTTGGCTTCTTCAGTTGAGCTCATTCTGTTTTCCCAACCAGAGCAAGATGACAATCAGTTTAATAGCTTTATTTCTTGCTGTATGTAGATATTTTGGACACCTAGCTCATTTAAAAATAAAACACTTCTCAAACACCACCACCTCTACACACACACACAATTTGTTCCTAATCTATTTTCAAATTTGTTGCAAGAAAGCATCTTCCAGTGCAATAAATTTAAACTTTCACTTTTAGAGGGTTTTAGCTGAATTGAGACTGTTCACAAAAAAGTATAGATTTAAGAGAAACACATTCTTTCTGGAACATTCAATTACAGTATTACTGTAATAACAGAAATACATACTTGTACCTCATCACAGCTAAGAAAAAAAAATAAATGAGATGAGGCCAACTGTCAGCAAGTGGTAAAGCAAAGTTCTCGGATCACATCCAAAAAGAAGTGGTCACATCAGCTGAGGTGGCATCAGGCAGTGTGGCTGATATTTCAGTAACTCACTTTGCTTTTCATTAAGCAAGGAATGCTGATTCAAACAATCCAGCTGTCTGGTTTAGCCAGCTAAGCTGCTGCAGAATCACTTCCTCAACCTAAAACTGCCCGTGCACCCAGCCCCGGACACCATTAGTAGGTGTTTGCATCAGGCAGAGAAAGTAGGAGTCTAAGGTTCCTACTACAAGGAGTCCAGAGCCTAGTGGCTCTGAGATGGACAGAAAAGACAGATTGCCTCACAAGTCAATTTAAGTTAAGCAACAAAGAAATGATGCACTTTTACTTGTTTATCTGAAAGAAATGATAACCAAAATTAACTATTTTAAGTGCACAACCAAAAAAAAGCACAAACCCCAGTTTTCTTAAAATCCAGCTGCATTACCTAGTTTTGTTGAGGCTCCCAGCTGACCCCACTCTCTTTGAAACTACCTGGTCTGGTGGGAGGTGTCTCTGCCCATGGAAGGGGGGTTGGAACTCAATGATCTTTAAGGTCCCTCCCAACCTGAACCATTCTATCAACATGCAGTGCTTGGCCTTCGTAGAGAAGACCTGGGCTATTCCAGCTGCCTGAGGCAGTCCTGTGATACTGCTGAGAGGACTTTGCCTCCACCATGCCCTGGCACGTGCCATAAACTACATGGCATGGGGGGAGGTGGCCACTCTTTCCTCCCAGGTGTGCCAGAGCCACCTCATAATAACAGACTTGGTCACCGGATGAGGTCTGGAGACAAGCCCCAAGTCCACAGCCAGGGAGGCGAGTGGTCACAGTGGAGCAGTAACATCAAGACAGTAACAGCTCAAAGGAACAAATCTTTGTAGTCACCACGGCAGATAACAGGTTAAGGATGTTGGAAAGGAAAGAGCTGACTTCTCCAGAGGTGACAATGACTTCTCCATACATGCAAGTGGCTATAGCTGCGCTGACTGATGCGCCAGCACTGGTCCCACACACCTCCACAACCTGCAGAAGGAAAGAGACTTCCAGATAAGCATTCTGTTTCAAGCACAAGTGACAATCTTTCCTTTGAAATCAATCTTTTTTTAACTGTTTACCACTATTAGTTTATACTATCAGCTTCAGATAAGGCAGGATGAGAAAGACCCACTGAGATCACAGACATACCCAAGATAGACTAGTAAAACTGGAAGGTCCTTCCTTATCTGCAGCTTCTCGTTATGAGCAAAAGCATTTGTTGTGGTATGATGCCTTCACTTCGCTTACCTCACCAGCATAATTATACCAGCACAAGCATTTATTCTGTGGTGATCAGGTCTGCGACACCAGTACCTGTAACAACATTGCCGAGGTGTCATCCTGCCTCACTGCTTTGCCAGGTAAAGTTTCAAAGACAGAAGCACGAAGCCCAGCAGATAAGAGGAGAAACAACAGATACAGAGACACAACTGCATCTTTGTCAGATCTGCCTTTTTAGTACCCCCTGCCCCCACCAAAAAAAAAATAAAATGATTGCTGCAGAAAAGATTACACAAAGAGGTGGTGTAGGAAATACCAATAGTGCAATGGTAAGGCTAACGGCTGGGGACAGCGAGCAGACAAGTCTCCCACGAGAAGGAACAAGGGAAATATTCCCAAAGGCAGTACTGATCCCTTACATTTGATCTTATCCCCACATCGCAACTCTACGCGTTGTTTTTTGGCAAGGTGACAGGTAGATGGAAAGCAAGTTAACTTCTCTATCAGTGGGAAGGTTTGGCATGGTACAGGAGGCACGTATCCTTACAGCTACAAAGTTGGAAGACTTAGCAGAACCACCCTGTTTAGTTAACGAAGTGACGTAAGCCACACAACCACACAAGCATAGACTTTGTTCTTTCCTCCAAACTATTCCTGCTTTTCCTCGATGCCCTCCCACTAATGCCTGCAAACCCTAAAGTGGCTACTGCATCTTTTTAGCATCCAAGCATGGTCCAAGGAGGCACCAAGAGAGGATCTAGTCATGATAAACATGAATATAGTTGTTAGCAACTAGAATGTTCCTAAAAATTCCATGTACATATATATCATAGAATTCCCTAGGCTGGAAGGGACCTTTAAGATCATCTAGTCCAACCATCAACCGATTCCGATAAAAACCATCACTAAACCATGTCTCTAAGCACTGTGTCTACCCATCTTCTAAATACCTCCAGGGATGGTGCCTCAGCCCCTTCCCTGGGCAGCCCATTCGAAGGCTTAATAACCCTTGCAGTGTAAAAATTTTTCCTAATATCTAATCTAAACCTCCCCTGGTGCAACCTGAGGCCATTTCCTCTTATCACCTGCTCCTTGGGAGAAGAGACCTAGCTCCCCTGGCTGCACCCTCCTTTCAGGGAGTTGGAGAGAGCGAGAAGGTCTCCCCTCAGCCTCCTTTTCTCCAGGCTAAAAAACAACCCCAGCTTCCTCAGCTGCTCCTTGTAGGACTTGTTCTCCTCAACCCCAGCTCCCTCAGCTGCTCCTTGTAGGACTTGTTCTCCAAACCCCTCACCAGCTTCGCTGCCCTTCTCTGGGCCCACTCCAGCATCTCAATGGAAGTTTGTTTACCATTAATATTAATATCATTATAATAATTGATACCATTAATAAATTCCACTTTAGGAAGTTGAGTGCTTTGAAGATGTGATTATGCTCAAAGTACATATGAACATCTCTTTGTACTAAGAAATTATGATTATAATAATTGATACCATTAATATGCCATTAATAAATTCCACTTTAGGAAGCTGAGTGCTTTGAAGATGTGATTACGCTTCACAAAGTATATATGAACATCTCTTTGTACTAAGAAATTATCAAACAACAGATGGTGTCATACCATCCTATGTTCAATTCTTTGCAGTGGTGTACATAAAGATGGTGAAGCCTTCTACTGATGTGCTTAAGACATGCTACTCACGTGTGGAACAAGATTACGGTGTCTATTAATCAATTCTATTGAGGATAAATTCCTGATCTATAAAGTGTGGCAGAAAAAACAATTACCTAATACAATAGCAGACTAAGCGGAGCACAGCTCAACTGAACTGTAAGATATTTGCCTGCACATCACAAGACAGGCAATTAGGATAATAAAGAGAATCATATCAGTTTTTATTATTATATTTTAAGTCTCAGCAGGCTTGTTTTCAGTCATTTCAAGATCTTTCATCATTCCACTACCCAAAGAGACACAGACATCACATGAAGTTGGCCAGATTTAAAGGCAAGTCACATCCCTCAGCTAAGACTGTTTTCACTGTAGATGCTGCCGCAGGATGTCATAACTATTTTTGTCTAAATAAATATACAAAAAGCAAGGCTGCACAAAGGGCTGTGTGGGACCAAATAGGAGTTGTGTTTTCCTTTATTAAACAATGAATATATTATTATTATTTTACACATATAAGCCCAGCTTTCTGGCCTGATGCAAGCAGTGCCGCAGGATGCAGTGGGGTGAATCCCAAGTTGGGGTCTGGCTGGGCAGGAGAAAGAGGGATGCTGTGGTCTGCAGGCAGTTCCCCTGGCTGGCAGCGCTGCCAGGGAGGTTGAGGAACGTGGGGCATCCACCGGGGACAGCCCAAGCTCCTAGCACTGTCACAACAAGGTGTTAATTTAGAAGGGAGTGAAGAAGAGGTTGAAACTTCCTTAAGTACACACACACCCCTTTAAGCCCTAATAAATCCACACACAGGAAGCGAGAGGATGGTTTACCATGAAAGAGGGAGCTCAGTTTACGTAGTCACCTCCGTTGGAGATGCCTCAACAGTGAGTCATGGGTTCCCATGGATCAGAGGTGACCAGCAAGATGAAAGCTGCTCTCTCAGCCAGAGCACCTCCTCACGGCATAGGGAGAGCACCCAAACTGTTCAAAGCCCCTTGCAGAAGGTGGCACCTTTGAGGCAACTCTTTGGCCTGTCCAGAAGCCCAGACAGAGTAGTCCTCCAGCAGACTGGTATGTCCCAGCCCCAGGAGCAGCCGTGCTGTCCCTCACCTCTCCAGCTGCCCGGCTGGCAGGGGACAGGAGGGAATGGCAAGGATGTTGTGCCCGGGGAGATCAATTACATCCTGCTCCTCAGTGGTATTAGGTAATCTAATTGCTAATCTAAGCATTTGACAGACTGACAGTAGCCAACTCTGCCATTACCATGTCTTTTAAAGAGTTATTTATATCCCTCTCAAAAGAAGCTACACCTCCTTCTGAAAGGAAAATAAACACCAAGTCATGTTTCACTCCAAATATCCAATTCAAAACCATAATGAAACTGGAAGTAAAAGTGACATTGGCTTCATTATCATCACGAGCTTTCATACACTTCTGAAATTCTCTAGCTAAGAACTGGGTTTGACCAAGATGATTTGAGAAGCTGTCAGTCGACAACACCACTTGAAAATCTGAATACAAAATTGGAAGACAAAGAACTTCACGTCAGAATTTAAGATGCGTTATCGCTTAATGCTCAAGTCAGATATTGCTTGTGTCGAACAACCCCACACTAACTGAGGAAACAAAGGTTAAAGATAAGTACACAGGAAGCAATTAAGCAATCATGACGTTTCTAAGGTATCATATTTTTCCCCACAATACTGGTGGGAGGAACAAGAAGAGGGAAAGGAAGAGGTAGAAGGACCATTAAGATCAAGGCCTGCCCGTCTTGCACACCACATCAGGAAAGAGTCAAGCTGGCCAAGGTACAACACTCAGAACACACAGTTCCTTGTCCTCAGACACCATGAGATCTCCAGGATTTATCTGTCAGCCTTCAGAGAAGGCTCAAGGTCTCATTCTTCTGTCCTTGCAAGTTAGGGGTGAAAAAAACCAACCCACAACTAAAACAAAACCCACACAAAACCAAAGAACCACCACAAAACCCCCACCATTTTTCAACACTTTGACAGTCATCATGCCTCGCAATTGACCTTACACACTTCCTGGCACCCCAGAAACTATCAAATGTATTTAGGGTTTTCACCCTCCAATTTCACTTTTTGCTTCCCAGGTGGTTGCTTTGAAGCCAAAAGCAGGCTTATAACATCAGAGCCTACAAAATGTCCCTCTTCTGCAGAAACAAGCTTGTATTTTGGTCAATGAATCAGAGAGTGAATCACCATAAATATGCATAGCAATTACATGCTTACAAAATTTTCAGAAACTAAAAATGCTTGCTTTGAGACGGAAAAAAACCTGCCATCAGTACACTGTACAGCGATGGAACAGATGTGAGGGAGTGTTAGAAAAATATCAAAACAGCAATCATAAGACACCTTTGTAGATTAAGACAGACGCTGCTAAGAACTGAGGTTCACCTCTTATTTTTGCTTAAAGCAACTTCAGCTCTTTATTTTGGTGCTGGCAGCCAGCGAGACAAATGACACCTATCTAGGAATCCTTTGGAGTCTGTAATTATGCATTTTTTTTTTGCAGCTTTTCAAAACAAACAAGAAACTACCATTTCATTGAAGTATGTTTTGTGCGTGTTGTTATTACTTGGTGAACACCAAGGCTCTGATTTCACCATCCAGAACTCTTCAGCAGCAAGGGGGTTAGTTTAAGGTAACTACCACCAGCTTTTCAGCCCCACCATTCAAATCACTGCACGCCCCTCCCCAGTTCTGTTGGCCCACCAGTCCAGCCAGCTGCAGTCTGAACCGATAAACTGGAATTTAACCCAGAAATCCTGCTGAAGCCAGATGGGCTCACTGGAAGGGCCGTAATACAGCTGCACAGGCAACTGTGCCAGCACAACTGCAGGATGCGAGACAACATTTTTACTGAACACATCATACCATAAAGATATCGCCAAAGAATCCAGCAGGTTCTTGGGTTTGGTTTTTCTTGTTCTCCTTTTTTTTTTTTAATTTTTTTTTCCTAAGTCTTCTGCCTCATCCTATGAATACAAGTCAGAGATATATAAATACATGAGTCAGAGGTTCCACTTTTAAAAAAATTCCAGCCTTAATATTGGAAGAGAGCTTGATAAATAAATAGATAGACCATAATCCAGGCAGTTGAATAAACCCCCCCAAGCTACTTTTAAGGATCATTAAGAAAAAAGAACTGATAAAAAGATGCCAAAGCTGGAAACAAGATTCTCAAAAGACTGCAAACTCTGGCTAGAGGAAAGCCTGTATCCAGACAGCATTCCCCTGGGAGGAGCAGTGCTCCACTGGATTATATCCCTTGTGCTTAATCACAGCAAAGAAATTTAGTTGTTAATACCTGGAAGCCACAGAAAAGTTTCCAAGAGGAGACACTGAAGGAGCTTGCCATGACAAGACCAGGCACACACTACAAGCCACAGAAAAGCACTGTGTTTTGCTAAAGCACTGGGAGAAGGTGTTGGGTGTGTATTGCCTGGACCAGACAGTGGGGAACAGCAGACCCATCTCCCCCTCTCTGCCAGAGGCCACTGAGGCAACATCACAACAGCTATGGTGTCCAGGGCTTGCAGAATCACAGGGGTTGGAAGGGACCTCTGGAGGTCATCTAGTCCAACCCCCTCCCAGAGCAGGTCCACCCAGAGCAGGTTGCACAGGAACGTGTCCAGGCGGGGTGTGAATGTTTCCAGAGACAGAGACTCCACCACCTCTCTGGGCAGCCTCTGCCAGGGCTCTGCCACTCTCACAGGAAAGAAGTTCCTCCTCATATTTAGATGGAGCTTCCTATGTTCCATCTAAATGGAACAACTCTTCCTTCTCCAGACTAAAGACCCAAATCCCTCAGCCTTTCCCTAATCAAAGAGGCCATGGAAGTGTTACGCAGCCATGAACCGCAACTGGAACCACTCCAAACAGGAGATGTAAGAGATATTTACTGCTTTTTTCCATGCCAACTTCATAGAGTCGTTTGGGTTGGAAGAGACCTTAAAGATCACCGAGTTCCAGCCCCCTGCCCTGGGCAGGGACACCTCCCACCAGACCAGGTTGCCCAAAGCCCCCTCCAGCCTGGCCTTGAACCTCTCCAGGGATGGGGCAGCCACAGCTTCTCTGGGCCAGCACATACTGAAATAGAGGACCAAGGTGCACATAATGGTGAGCACCAGCACCTACCCACCAGCAGTGGCACCCACCCCACCACCAGTCCTTCAGAGCAGCACATTTCAGAGCCTGCAGAGGTCAGAGGAAGCCTCTGGCTGGTCAGACAGAGGAGGACAATGTGGATGGCATCGCTCTGCAGGCCCAGAGACACCAACACTGACAGTTTCTAGCTCTAGACACTGCTGACAACCAACCAAAGAAATGCAGCAAAGGGTTCTTCAAACACAATAACAACAAATTAGTCATTAGTCTCCCCATCAAAACGTTTCTCAAGAGATCTTATCCTGTTTTTACATTCCTTATGGAAGAGTAGCAAGGTTATTGCAATACCCTCAGTGTTCTCCTTGAGCTCTTTTTAAGGCGAGAAAGAGGGACAAAATTCAGCAGTCTGCTTGGATACAGGATTATTTGATCCACATGAGGATTTAAAGCAAGCTTTTCAGACTCACAGTACAGGATGCAGGTGGAAACATGCTAGAGTCTGATACCATCGCTGCAGGGACAGGAACCTGGGGTTTGGGGGTAGGAATAGACAAATTGGATCCCCACTCGCATTGAACTGCTTTTGGCACTGTGATAGCTTTTTAGTGCATAGAAAACTAACTAGTTTTTTGAACTAACTAGTGTTTAGAACCGTATTCAATAGCTTTATATATATATATATATAATGGCTTCCAAACACTGCAATTCTTGCAGATTGCATTCTTTGGCTTGTTTGTTTTAAGCCTTTGTTCATAAATCCCTACGTTTCAACATGTAATAATAACCACAGCAGGCTCAAAAATAATAATAAAAAAATAAAAACTAATGGGCCAACAAACAACATCCCTGCACACCTTAAGAAGGAGATGAAGGCTTGCCAGGTTCCCATGCCAGGGACAGGGAAACTTCAAACCGCTCTGCCCCAAACATCCAAACACAGCCCTGCTGGCCTCCTGCTCCTCCACAGGCTCATCCCGCCGCATCAGGACTGAAAACTCCCTAAATCCCAGCAAATTCAGTGCTCATAAGTGGTTGCAGTCTGATATGCATTATTAATTCACTGCCACAGGCCCAAGAAGCAATAGGGAAATGCTTTCTACACACATCTCTGGTGGAATAGAGAAAGCGAGGTAACAGGCAGAACACAGCTTTCCAGCCCTGGTCTCAGTCCCATCTTAGATGTCTTCACACCCCCCCCCTTTAATCCACACAACACACAGAGCGAAGGGGATGTTTACGGAAACAGATGATATCTGCTTTGGAGTTTATGTACAGTTATTTTCTCACTAGAGATAACTGATAGGACGTCACAGCACCTGGTCTCACCTCAGAGATAAGAAGCCTTTGGAGGTACACCCTGACTGGGCTTTCACACGGTGATAGGGTGATACAGGGGATGCAGATCTCCCCATGAGCCTGCACGCCAGCTTTCCTCTATGATCAAACAATACCCCAACAAAACAAAGTCTCACACTTTTCCCCCATCACTAGAGGAGGGGACAATATGCTCAGTTTAGCCATTCACTAACCATCAAAGCTCACAGCACCATGCCCCAAGACCTCTATATTCTAGGTTTCTTCCTTCCTCTACTACAGCTCCCAATGTTTCTGTTTGGCCTCTTAAATAAATAAGTTCTATGTTCAAAGTACTGGCTGCAGCAGCTTCTGAACCCTTTAACCAACAAAAAGTTCAACCATAACAGATACTTCAAAAACTTATATTAATACGATTTTCAGAACATTAGAACAAGGGAGACCCTTTTTCATACCCCCTCCTACATTAGGGCTTTCTCATCACAAAGACTATCAATTATTCATACCTTGATAGACAGAAGGAGACCTGGAGACACCAGAGCAGGTCCTGATTTCCTCTGCTTACAGAGCTCCTCACTCACATCTTGCTTCTCTGCTTAGATGACCCCTAAAACACTAGGTAGCAAACTTTCTTTTAACACATCTCTCTCGTCCTCTTATCAATTTCAGCCTGGCTGCTGGTGGCCTTTCTACGGTGGCAGGAGAGTGATTGCAACTCCCAACACATGCAGAAGCAGGCACAGGTGCTGCCAGGCTCAATTACAGCATCAACGAGCAGGTGGGGATTTACTTACATTTTCCAAAAAAAAAAAAAAAAAGAAAGAAAAAAAGCAACATAAAAGTATAAAAGTTCACTATCTAAAAGCTTTTATAGGCAGCACTTCTGTTGCACAATTCTATAGCCTTATCTCCCTCCCACTGAAGTCAATGAAAAAACTACCATTGCACACACAAACAGTGTGACCGAGCCACAAAACACTGTGAGAGGAATTAATTTAGTTGACTGATTTCTCTAGCAAGAATATCTGGGCTGTGAAATGTAATGTTCACTCTTAAGTAAAAGCTTTCACATTGCTTCTTCTTAAAATATATATTATTTAACATACCAGCCTGCGTATTTGCCTTCTATGAACCACGTGGTCATTAAGGCTTTCCTGGGGAACACCAGCCCAAGAGCCTCTCAGCTGCTGGAGGCTGACGTGGATTTCAAACAGCAGACACCTGCATCTTCCAGCAGAGTCACTGGGGCAGGTTTCGGGGCTCTCATGTAGGATATAAACACAGAGAGTTGGTGCAAAGGGCAGGTGTCTGTATTTGAGTTAATCAGCTTGTGCTTTCCACAGAGCAGAGGGAGAAACGGGCCACATCACGGGGTGATTTATTTGACCTGCCCTCGACACCACCCCTGAACTGGGGTGAATCATACCCTAGACAAACACCTTTCTTTCCGTGAACTGTAAAAAGAGCTAGAGATGCTTACGTCGCACAAGAACGCCTAATTTTTAGAGGTATAATGCTGGAGAAAGTGAATCCTGGCTGCTGTGCCTGTATTTCACCAAAACCCCACAGCACAGCTCCTGGGAGGGCATTATAGACACGGTAAAGTTTCCTTAGGAAGGTAAAACAGAAGAAGAGTCAGGTGGAGAGGAAGGGTACTCCAAACTGAACCCAGAGTGCTTGAAGCTAGTGAGAATTTTCCAACACAAAATATATCATTATGGCCACTCCACTGAAAGTGGGAGTTGCTGTCTGGAAGGAAGGAGGGGGGAAAAAAAAAAGGTGGGTTTTTTTTGTGTTGTTTTTGACTATGTAGGGTTTGTGCTCTCTATAAAATTGGGTGGGCAAAGCAAAAGTGAAGAGCACATCTCCTGAGGAGATCAATGCTCCCTGGTGAGTGGGTGCAAGAGCTGCTTTGTGCAGGCACGGCCCCAGGGAACATGATGGGAAGATACAACACTGCAGGTTCAAACAGCCAGGTCCATGCCCACTCTGCAGAGAGGCTTAGGCCAATCCATAAGGAAAAAGCCAGAAGTGATTTAGGTCAGACTAAAGCCGTCATTAATACAGGATCTCTATATTAGTTCTACCTTTAAGAACAAAATGCTGTTCTTTGCAAGAAGATACCATGCCCAGGCAAGCTGTGCCCTCAGTGACCCTCGGGATAATCTCAGGGTTATCTAGACAGGGTGAGCAACTCAGCACTTCTACTGAGACTACAGACCTCCCCAGTTTTTATTATTTTTTTTCTTATGGTTTAAAAATCAGCCTGTAAATCTTACAGGCACGGGCTTTTCCACAAAGAGAGAGAAAACCCCGCATTTAATTTACTTTTACGCATCACCATTTCTAAGAAAACACATTTAGTGAATGAGGGCACTTGAAATGATACGCTAGAGAAACCTCAGGAAGGCCGTGCCCATGGTTCTGCTCTCTGGATGTGTCCAACCCTACAATTTCTACTGCACAGGAATAGCTCTATGGACACCGATGAGAGAATTTCACTTACCACGAGGGAGCTCCTCAAGTGTGGGTAGGTCTGGTTTGCAAACAAACACAAACAACTGCAACTTTCCACTTAAGAAACTTTTTTCCAAGGTTTCCATTTGGAACTGTGAGTTCAGAGCATTTCATTTCAATAACCAAAATCAGCTTTGAGACAGAAAAGGCAGCAAAACGCAATAAAGCTTATTTTTTTTATTTACATTCCCCTCCAATAGATATATTTTAATATGGTAAAAAGCAAAATTAAGACTCCGTACCAAGTTTCAGACAAGTGTGAAATTTCAAGGCTTAGTGGGTCATTAAGCTTCTGAAATAAGGATTTATCTTTATAAAAGAAGAGCTGACACAACCTGAACCCCGAGCAGCGGTAATGCCATCACAACATCCTTGTGAACAGCCTGGATTACCTTATCCCCATCAAACGAAAGGCTTAAAACAGAGGAAATTCAAAGAATAGCTTTTCCAGTGCTGTCATGTTTGCAGTCACATTTGGGTTTAAAGGCTGGGAAAACGTGAGTCTATTTATATAGCTATATATTTTCTCTGGTTACACCCACCAAACAGGATCCCACAGTGGGAATAGAGCAGGAGGAGGGATTCTGCTGGAATCCACACACACGGCTCCGTGACGCTGAAAACAACAAACTGCTGTGAAGGTGGAAGGGTGGAAAAGTGCATTTTGCGGGGATTATCTGCCCTAGTTCCCGCTCGTATTTTTGGAAAGCAATCAGCTCTTCGTGAGAACCCGGCACCACGCTGAGCCACCCTGGGGCTCCTCCTGGCCCAGCCCTTCACTTTGCATTATCGTCTGCTGGCAGCCACATCCTGCCCAGAGCCAGCACCGCCGCCAGGAACGGCGGGGAGAACCAGAGACCCCCCAAATCCCAACCTCCAGAGCCACCCTACCCTCCTCCTCTCACCCCACAAAGCTGTCTTGTCAAAGCAATCTCCAGCCTTTTTTCTTACCGTGCCAAGTAAAAGCTTATTTTAAGAGAACGTTGTTGTTTTTAACTCAAGATCTTTGCAACTCGCCTTTACTTTGAAAGCTTTCAGGCCCCCCATTCGGAAGAGCATGCATTCACCCCAATTTAATTCAAAAATAAAACGGAATAATTGTGACTACTTTTGCTTAATAGCTATGGTCAAACACAAACAAAAAGCAGGTACAGATGATCCGGTTTATGAATGTTTATTCACTGATGAATATGAAATACACTACTATTTTCAACTGTGGTAATATTTTTGTTTTCTGTGAAGCCGAAGCTCACGGGGCCAGAGATAACACAGGATGTTGAACTTGTATTTTTAAGCTCCAAAATGCATTACTTTGGAAATGATATGATTTCCTGATGCCTGACTATGGAACACAAGTCAATCGGAAAAATTCAAATTGCCGTTACAGTCTATTACACTGTATTTCTGCAATATCTTAATATCTCACAGCACTTTCAAGCATGAATTTAAATGTGAGAGCAACCAAGAGCTTCTTGCTTGGCACATGGATGAAGGCATTTCAGGGATAAAACAACCAGCGCCCAGCATCTGGGCTGGATCCATCAATCCTCAGTCTTAAACTTCCAGCTTTCAGCATTAACTCTGGTACTTTAAATTACAAAGTTTGATGTATTTGTTTTAAAACAGTGTACAGCTGAGACTGTATACAGAATTCTTTCAAACAGTCCCCCATCACTGTTCCAGCCACGGCAGGACAGAAGCAAATGCTGTATATAAGCAAGTTATAGGGCAGAGTGGCAGAAATAGAGAGCTGCTGAACCATACAGAAATAGAGTTTGCTGGTCCCAGTGTGACCACAGCACCCAGTCAGGGATGGGTATTGATGTGGCAATAGGAGATCTGTCAAAAAGAATCAGCGTGGGCTCAGTCCGTGAATCCCATTAGTCTCTAGTGTAATGTGACCGATTACAGCTGAATTACAGTGACTTTAAACGTACAAGTCAATTTTCTAAGCTAATTAAAACCGGGGAGGCCAGTATTTCTGAGCTTAGCACAATTCAGCTCCTACACAAAACACAGCATAATCAAGAAAAATGGAAGTTCAATGGAACCAGTGCTACTAACAATCCTTAGATTGCCATTTCACTGTGTCACTTTTAATGGGGACCAAATAGGAATAAACTGTATGTGTGGAGACATTGACACTTTAATCTACATTTCACAAAGAATCCAGTTTCTTTGAGAAACTAAACTGACCCACAGAAACCCCTCAAATAGGCAGCTAAAAACCTATGTTGTGGCTATGTAACTTCAACATGAGTGTGGAGCCCTTACACTCATGGCTGAAGGCATCTTGGAGACCATCATGCAACCGGTGCCAAAAACCCAGCATTCAACTTTAAGGCCAGTGGAGTTCAGCTGATGTTAGAAACAAGAAGGTATTTTTAGAAAATTTCCCTCTTTTAGGTCACCTTTTGGCCACGATAAGCCAGCTTTACCAAAAGACTGATTTTATCTGACCAAGCGAAAGGTGAAGGCTCTTTCCCGACCCTCTTCGCTCACGGACTCATCCTTGTGACAGCCAGTCCAACAATGTTCCAACACCAAAACCTGATAAAGCTTTCAGGGCAAACGACACCGGAATGGGAAAAGGCTGAAAAAAAAATAAAAACATTATGCTCCAAAGGAAATTATTCTTATTTATCATTCATAAAGCAGTAAGAGAAGATTAGAGGGTTGGTGGCACCTCAGGTTGTGTGGTGTCTGAGGTATCAGGCTTCACACCTTCACCTCGCCTGACCTAAATTCTACAGTTCTGCTATTTTTAGAAACGAGCTTGAAATCCAGCAGCTTGTGTGCCAGCCGGGAGCCCTCGGCACGTTAACGAGGCTCAGCACCCCTGCTAACCTTCCCCTTCGTCAGTGGGCCTGGAGATTAACGCGGTGATTAGGTAGCGTTCTTAAATGAGGTATTGTTTCATTTCGGCAATAGGAAAACTACGATGCATAAAACAATAAAGATTTTAAACCAATTAAACAGCCCAAAAGCCCTGTCTGCTTCCCTTAGGGCTCAACGTGTCTTGAAAAGCTGGGAAAACCCAACAGTTCCAAATCTTCCCTCCCCCCCATACCCCACGGCCAAAAACTGTACTCGACCTTCCTCCAAATCCTCCCTCCCCCCACACACCCCACGGCCAAAAACTGTACTCGACCTTCTTCTTTCCAACTTCTGTGTCACCTTTAGCTCTTCATTCTGGAGGAGCAGCTGCATAAATGCAGCCTGAACCAAGAAACCAGTGTCTTTGCAGCTCGGGGATCAGCATCTCTTACCTTCCTGAGATGTTTGCAAGAAGATATTCTGTCCAGCAGCACTGCCTGGCCTCCCTGCCTGCTTTATTCTCCTTAGATTTTGGGTTTGCCTTGGAATAAATAAATAAATAAAACAAATCACTATGTGCAGACCAGGCGAGGGTGTCACTCAGTAGCCTGGTGGCAAGCGGGCAGAGTGCCACTACACAGGCCCCTCATAGCCAGCACCCATCAAAGAGGGCACTTGCAGGGGGGAAAATCATAGGATGGTTTGGGTTGGAAGGAACATTAAAGATCATCCAGTTCCAACCCCCTGCCCTGGGCAGGGACACCTCCCACCAGACCAGGTTGCTCCAAGCCCCATCCAGCCTGGCCTTGAACCCCTCCAGGGATGGGGCAGCCACAGCTTCTCTGGGCAACCTGTTCCAGGCTCTCACCACCCTCACAGGAAAGAATTTCTTTCTGGTATCCAATCTAAATCTCCCCTCTTCCAATTTAAAACAGGCAGAGTGCCATCACAAAGGTCCCTCGTAGCCAGCACCCATCAAAGAGGGCACTTGCAGGGGGGAAAATCACAGAATGGTTTGGGTTGGAAGGGACCTTAAAGATCATCCAGTTCCAACCCCCTGCCCTGGGCAGGGACACCTCCCACCAGACCAGGTTGCTCCAAGCCCCATCCAGCCTGGCCTTGAACCCCTCCAGGGATGGGGCAGCCACAGCTTCTCTGGGCAACCTGTTCCAGGCTCTCACCACCCTCACAGGAAAGAATTTCTTTCTGGTATCCAATCTAAATCTCCCCTCTTCCAATTTAAAACCATTACCCCTCGTCCTGTCACTGCACTCCCTGACAAAGAGTCCCTTGCCAAAATCCTTAATTTTATGCTCAGGATATATTTTATTTTTTCCAGCTAGGTCTTTGAAATTGCACTAAATCAAATTCCTTAATTTTCTGCTCGGGATATATTATATTTTTTTCCAGCTAGGTCTTTGAAATTGCACTTTTATTTCTTTTCAGCCGTTTTAAGGCGACTGGTTAATGCTTTAAAGAAGGGCAAGCTGCCAGATGTGCATCACCTCTGTATTTTGTCCTTGGAGAGGTGGGACGATGTAGGGGCCCCTTTGCTGACCCCAGGCATCCCCCTGCTGTGTGTGTTTCCCCCTGTGCCCAAAATCCCAGGGGAGTTTCTCCAGGCAGCTCCACAGCCTCCTGCTGCTCCTAAAACCAACCCCAGCCTGCAGAGCAGCACGAGAGGGGCAGGACCTTCGCATACCTGTGGCAGTCAGGATTAAAAAATAAATAAATAAAAAAAAAATTAAGAATTTACTTTCCTCACCCCCCCCAGACTAAACACCAGGAGGCTGGTGGCTGTCAGAAAGGGGCCATAAGCTGTGACCCTCTCAAAAGAGGGGTGTCACCCACCAGAAAAGTGAAAACCCTGATCCAAAAAGCACCAGTTCGTGCCTGAATGTCACAGGATCACAGGGCGAGATGGGGTTGGAAGGGAGCTCTGGAGATCATCTAGTCCAACCCCCCCGGCCAAAGCAGGTCCATCCAGAGCAGGTGAACCCTCAAAAGAAGTTAGACAGCATTATGAGGACATCTCTACGAGCCTTCACACCTTGCAACCTGCCCAGCTGAATCCAGATTTCATGGGGGGGTCAGTGCCCTCCACATCCCATATCCCAAGGCTTTCCACAGGCCCTCCTCCGCAGTATCAACGCAGCACCTAAATCCTCCTCCCATGCCAAAAACAACACTCTCCTCAACAAATTTTCTGCCAGGCACTAATTAACACCTTGCTATTTGTAAACAAATGATCCCAGGTGCAAATAACTCCCCCCTCCCTCCCCAGGGAGCACCCCTCTAAGCCAGGCTGGGAACCCCTGACTGGCCACGGGTACTGCTTTCCAGCAGGATCTATCACCTCTCCATAAAACATGAAAGTTTAAAGAGAGAAAGGTCTCACCTATCACCCAGCTGTAAAAAAAAATAAATATATATCTATTTTTTATTTTAATGTAAATTCACATCCAGTGCAACACAACTTAAGAGGGATGTGGAGCACCTGAAGGAGTCTCACCATCATACAGTACTTTTTTTTTTGAACTGAAACAATCCTAAGCCAGTGCCCAGCCAAAAAACAGGGACCAGATCCCCAGGCTGGTTCCCTTTAAACCATTGCATGTGCAGGAACAGCTGAGGCCAAGCCCTGCCACCCTTTGTAAGCCAAGACAAGGGCGATAAGGTTACAAGACCTTGTGGGTTGTTCCTTTTCTAACAGCGCCGCACGGATTTAAATGCAATCCCACACCTCCTGAGAGCAGCAGCAGTTTATGATATTTAATTTACCCAGTGCCTTGAAGAACAGTGTCACTTGTCACCTATTTTAGCAAAAAAACCCAAAACACTTAAAAAGTTGTGTAGCTCTGGCACTGTAACAAAATTGCACCTGCTCATTCAGCTCCTCTAAATATTTTCTTACAGATATAAATATTTAGGCCAGAACTGTCAATTCATGATATGGAAGAGAGTGATCCCAGGCTGCCAGAACTACTCCAGCAGAAACTCCACCAGCTCAAAGACCAAATGCTTCACCACAATCACCAGTTTGTTCACAGTTGAAGACTTTGTCACAGTCGTGCAAAAAAAAAAAAATAAGAACCAGTTTTGGAAGTACAGCTACATTCGTGCATTTTACTAGAACAGATAAAGGTAAAGCACATCCCCCACTCAAAAGTTTTCTACTTCCAAGTCAGTATTAAATATCATCATGTAACAAGGACCTCTCCTCACTTCTTCCTCCAGAGTGCCAGGAATCAGTCACATCTTCGTATTTCCAATCCCCACAGAAGAGCTGAGGGAGAGTACCACCAGATGTTTAATGCACAGAACAAAATAAAAATCCACTTTTTCAAGCGGGATGCTTTTTCAACTATTCCCAATAGAGGCCTGAGGAACGCTCAGAATGCAGGGATGACTATTTGGTGTGGTACAGTCTGTTTGGTGGGTGGAGAGAGCCAGGCTGTCACCTCACCTTCCTCAGCCCAGGGGTGCTGTGCACCCGAGGGGAAGGAAAACATTAGCCAGATTATACTAATTACACTCCAAATTCATAGGGCTCAGCATTCCCGATACAGCATTTTTCTCAAGACTGGTTGTTAGCAACCTACATTTTGATGCGCCATCAGTTACATAAACAGAAACTAAAAGATAGCTTTTCTTTTTTTTAGAAATAGGCTTAAGATGTTCTTCTTCAAACTTTGCAGTTTCGATTTGCAGGATTCTTGTTTAATGTTTGCTCTTGCCATGTTCTACTCACTGCTGTAAAATCCAGGGAGGAAATTCTCCCAAGGCTTAAGCCCACGTGAATCCCTCCGACAGCGTCAGACAGACGAGCCTGAAGATACTAAATTAAGTCCCACCTGTGGGTACATGTGATAAATGCCCAACAGCCCCTATTAAACCTCGCACCTCACACGAAACAGGCCCAGCTGTACAAAAGATTTTCCAAATTATGCAAGATCCATCACCAGAAAGGAACCACTGCGGTTATTTCTTCTGTGAATATACAGATACGCCACTGATTTACAGCTTTTAATGAGATGCCTGCAATTTATAACACCGTGACATTTATGAGCCTCATCACACTTACAAGACACTGCTTTTCAACACAAGAGGTTTTAGAATCAACACGTGCACAGAGGTTGAGGAGAAGGTACCACAAGAAGTCAGACACCTCCTCTCTGCAGGCTTGTTTTGAATCGTTTATTGAGGTTTAAGAAGTCATCCACATTTCTATAAATATAGACATTACTTGAATAAGTGACTTACAATGTCACCAGTGCAGGTACATATATAACCAACATACAAAAGCTCCACTGGAAGCTACTTCAGTTTATTCAAAAAAAGGACCAAGATGTCATAAAAAAAACCAAACAAAAAAAAATACACAACAGCTGTCACTTTCAGTTATTGAAGACACTAAAGTGCATTTTTGGTTACCTCCTGGATGAGCAGCTGCTGGTTAAAAAGTTTGACTTTTCTTTGTTTAAAAACATGTCTAAGTTACATTGATTGACATTCAGGTTTGTAGCCGTCATCCTCCTCATACGTGGCAGCAGGTAAGAAAAAAAATTATCACTTTGCTGGTTGAGTAGAAGGAGGAAATAGATTTCTAGATTTTGCCTTTTTTTTTTTTTTCAATCCGTCTTTCCAACAAAAGTTTAAAGAGAATCTAACATTCTGATCAATTTTTTACAGCACCACTAAAGTTAGTCTTAAAAACCCAGGCTCTTTTTTAGCCCTTTTTAATGGCTAGCCAAGTATCTAAAGAGTCACTTGAAGCTCTGTACCAGTAAGAAAAACCACCCTCCCTTTCCCCTCAAGCACTATCCTGCCCAGTTAACACTGTTTGCACACTCTGTAAACAAGAACAGCTTAAAGCATAATTAAAGCAGAACACAGGCCCATCTTGAAAATCTTCTTCCCCCACTCCCTCCTCCTCCCCCCCCCCCCCCCCCCCCCCCCCCCCCCCCCCCCCCCCGCGCCCCCCCCCCCCCCCCCCCCCCCCCCCCCCCGGGGGGGAAATACCCTTGTAAACAAGAACAGCTTAAAGCATAATTAAAGCAGAACACAGGCCCATCTTGAAAATCTTCTTCCCCCACTCCCTCCTCCTCCCTCCCCCCCTCCCGACCCCGGCAGTGTCAAATGTTTTGAGTGTATAAAGCGTTATTACATTCCTAACCACAAAATACTTTAAGAGTCACGATCAAAAAAAAAAAAAGCATACGTTGAAAAGTGACATAGCAATACCACTTTAATAAAACAGGGTGTTTTTGGGGAGATACACGATGTGCTCTGCTAATTTTAACTCCATCTTTACTTCATTATAATTTTGTTTTATTGCCAGGAAAAGTCACCAGTAGAGCAAAGAACGCTGCACTGGTTTGAACCACAACAGCCAGAGTTGTTCTTTACAGCTCCTTTACTGCAATTAATTTACTTCTAACTTGATAGTAGGAGGACATAATACTCAGCATTCAGAAATAAATTACTAATTTTGAGTAATAGTTTGAACCTGATTAGCACTGTAGAACGATGAATGGCTACTTCTAAAAAAAAAAATAAAAACCCTTACATACCAAAAAACATGCTATATGTTGGGAAGCCACTCTTTCATGCTCCAGCGTGTTGTTTACATTTTTTACTCGTCAAAAAGTCTTTCTTTCTATCAGTTGAAGAATCCACAGCGCTTAAATTTCAAGTATTTCAACTGAACGTGATTCAATTTCAAAAAAGTGCCAAATTAAAAAAAAAAACACAACCTACACATGTAGTCAAGCTCTCATAGAAATCCCCAAACAAGGTAAAAAACCAGCTCTGGAAATAATGGGTTACTAGCTTCATACATGTTTTTAAAGCTGTATAATGTTCACCTAAACACTCCACTTAACGAGCATCAGAAGTTGAAAAACACAGAACACCTTCAATGCAAATTGCTTGCAGAGGGCACCCTCAAACATAGGAACACAACACTAAGCAGAAAACCCTCGTTTTATTTGGCTATTTAGACATCCATGTCACATATACCCACCCATCCTTTTCCTGATAGTATTACATCATCTATCGGGGCTTCTGAAATAACGCAGAGCCGTAAAACTCAGAAGAGACTAGTGAAAAAAACCCAAAAATAAAATTAAAAAACAAAATCCATAACTGCCCAGCCTTCCACACGGCAAGGCTGTGCAACTGATTGTTTTAACGTAACTAAGCTTAACGGCATCCAAACGAGCAGGCCCGGGTTTGGAAGCTGTCTCCTGTCAAATTTTGACCACTGTAACTACTCTAAAATAGGAAGGTGGAAACAGAACTCATCTCTTCTTTTTCTGCTGCTTCAACATTTTCCTTCGCTTAATTATCATATCGTGTAGTTTCTCCAGTCCCTCTTTGAGTCCATCTCCGATGATGGCACAGGTAGGCTGCAAATGCCAGGGAGTGGAAGAGCTCAGCTCGCTCATGGCTAACATCTTCTCGATTTCAGAAAGGGAGAGAGAGTTCCTCAAGTCCTGCTTGTTCGCAATGATAAGGACAGGCACTCCTTGATTTTCAGATATCCTAGTAATTTTGTGAAGTTCTGTTTTGGCCTCCTCCATTCTCTCCACATCGACGGAGTCCACCACAAAGACGATGCCATCGGTGCACCTGGTGTAGGACTTCCACAGCGGCCTCAGCTTCTCCTGCCCGCCCACATCCCAGAAGTGGAAGGTGACCGTTTTGGAGTTGCCCAGCGTCACTTTGATTTTCTCCGTGTTAAATCCTTTCGTGGGGACGGTGTTGACGAACTCATTGAACTGCAGCCTGTAAAGCACCGTCGTCTTTCCGGCGGAGTCCAAACCCAAGATGACGATGTGGAAGCTCTGGAAGGATGGCAGGCTGGAGAAGATCGGCGCCTGGTCCGAGAGTCCATTCCCCATCGCCGGGGGGTGAGGTGACCGCCGCCTCACACGGGCAGGGGCCGGCTCCCGCCGCCGGGGCTCACCGCCGCGCTGGGCTCCGCTCCTGCCAACGACACCACTGGCGTTACCTCACGGCGGACCCCCCTCCTCCTCCTCCTTCTCTCCGGGGCCTCAGCCGGGCTTCACCGGCCGCACCGCGCCGGCCCAGCGCCGCCGCCCCTCCGACTGCGAACGCGGCGGAACGACGCACGTCCCCTCAGCCCGGCCGCTGCCCACACTGCGGCTGCCCGCCCACCCGCGCCCCTCTCACCTACCGCTGGGCCGCGTCCCTCAGCGCGGGGAGGCGAGAGCAGCCCGCGCCCCCATCTCCGCACGTTGATACCGCTCCTCCCGCCGCCTCTCCAGCCGCTGTCTCTACCTCTGCGGCGTCTCCCCCGCATCTGGCGGCGCGGCGCCTCCCAGCCCGCGCCTAGCCCCCAGCGCCCCGCCCCGCGCTCTCCCATTGGCCCCGCCGGGTGGCGTGGGCGGGGCGAAGGGCCCGCTCCGCCTCGCCGATTGGCCGCCGGCACCGGCCACTCACCGCAGAACCTAATGACTTTTTTTTTTTAACCGCCCTCCGCCGGGCGCTGGGTCCCGCCGCCGCCGCCGCCTCCTCCGCAGCGCCCGGGGACGCGCTGCCCTCTCCGCCCGCGCCCTGCCCGAGCGACCCCGCTCCTCCTTCGGCGGGGCGGAGCCGCTGCCTCACACGGCCCCCCCTCGGGGAAAGCCGCCGTTGCCCCGCCCTCCGCCTACGGCCCAACGGGCGGGCGGCGCCGGCAGCCTCTCACCCACTGCGGCATCGCCCCGCCCCTTCGCCCCAGACGCGTGCGCTCATTGGCTGTGGGCGCTGTCACTCTAACCCCGCCCCCTAGCGGCCGGGGTGAGGCCTCTCAGCGCACCTGCGCCCGGGGCGGGGGGAAGAGGCGGCAACGCCCTTCTCCGGCCGCCCGTTCCCGCTGGAACCCTCTCCCGGGGAAAGCCCCCCCGGTGCGGGGGCGGGCGCCGCCTGTCCCGGTACGACGAGGGGCCGCCGTTGAGGCCGCTCCGCCGGCCCGGGTGCTGCCGTTGGCGCCGCGCGCCCTCCCGTCGCCTAGCAACGGGCCCCGACCCGGCAGCGCCTGCCCACGTGACCCGCCGCGCCCGCCCCCCGCCCTGAGGGGACGCCGCCATGGCCGGGGCTGCGCTGCCCTTCTGTGGGCCGCAACGGAGAGGGTGTCCGGGGAGGCCCCCGGGAGAAAAGCGGTGCCCCGGGGAGGGTGCTGCTGTCAGAGCCTCCTCCGTGCGGGGCCTCCCCGCTCCCGGTCTCTTGCCGTGACGCAGCAAGGAGCCCGGGCGCTAGGCCGCCGGCCCGCCTCTACCGCTGAGGAGAAGCCCCTCGGCTGAGGAGAAGCCCCTCGGCTGTCCTGCCCTCGCCACCGGGGACCCCTGCGAACACCGATATGGGCCAATTTAGAGGGGAGGGAAGCGCCAAGAGCGGGGTTTCTTGCTGCTGTTGCATAAATAGGAGCGAGCGGCCCCAGGCCCGGCCGGCTGCTGTCACCGCACTGCCCTTGCCTTTGGTTTGACCCCACAAAACGGGAGGCAAAACAGCCCCGGAGGAGCTGGGGGTAACCGAGTGGGTGAAAAAGTGCTGTTAAACGCCTGACATACACAGATAGCAGCAGCTCTCGGGACTGAATGCACATAAATGTCACCTATCTTAGTTACAAGGAAGGTTTCCCACAGCACAAGTGTATGTTAAGTAGTTCTGCGTTTTAATACCCAAGCCTGATTGGAGCAGTGAAGTCTTTCAAACTCAGAACTAATTACTAGTGTCTAAACAAACCATTTTTGTATGTTACCGTTCCCAGAGCGTACCAGTTTTAGGGCAGTATTTAATCTCAGACACTGTTGCTGTCTCCCCATCCTTCCATGCCTTCCCATAGCTCTCTTCACCGCTGCGTTTGCCACCCCAGTTCTTACACAGCTGTGGCAATTCAGATGGCTCCTTCTGCCCCTGTTGGATGCACACCAGCCTGGTGTAAAATACCAGTAGCACACAAAAGGATCAGATTTGCTGACTGCAGAGCAGGGCATACTATAAGAGTTTTCGTCTACATCTTACTTAGGTACATATTAAGTAAATCTTTTTGATAAAAGCCTGTGTTTAACTGCAAACTGAAGCTATCATGCTTCTGAAATCTGCTGGTCCAAGTGTGTTTCCTCTGCTGCACATCACAGTCGGCCACATCTTTGACCAGCCAGCCCCAGTAAAAGAGAAAATGTGTCATTTTTAATATTAACCTCGCTTTGTTTTTTTTTCTAGAGGACTTTCAGATTTCTTGGTGTGGCTGCTGAAAAGGGTTGAATTTTTAAGAATATTCTGGCAATCGCATCTGATTTTTTTTTTCCTTTGAAAGCATTGGACTTTATGTGTTCAATCACCAAGAATTATGATGTATACAAGAGAGGTAATTTAATAGTAAAAGGACATTGTATATCAATAAAAATTCCACGATGTGCTGTAGGCAAGGTTTCACATTATTAAGCTGTTAAGATGCTCATTATAATGCTACTAAAAATAGCAAAATTCTCATTTGCCTACCTCTGAGATTAATGTTTCACTGCTTTTATCTGTGTTAGTTATTTACATCCTGATCTTGCAGATGGCTCTCTTTGGAGGAAGTGGCCTGTTTGTATAGGAAAGTGATTTTACACCTATGGAAAAGCAGGAGTAAGTTACTACCCCTGAGGCCACCTGGTAAAGGTTCTGATTTGGCAGCGTTTTATGCTACTTTTGGATAGTACAAAGAACAGCAGAGCACCCAATGTAATAGAAAGGCATTTATAGTGACAGTAGAAGTGGGCCTTAATTATTTCGTGGATGGTTTTCAGTAATGTAAAATTGGCAGAAACCAGATAGAAATATCTTGTTAAGGAATATTACCAGAGATAATAGATTTATTCATAAAACTTGACAAGCTGAAATAAATCAAATTGACCTTTATCTCCACCTACAAAATTATGTGTTCCCTATTTTTAATGGAAAAATAAGCCTATTGGATATTGAAGTCTTAGCTTTCATGTCTGATTGTTACCAAGATCTGCTCACACTTTAACAGGGCTTTATAATAACATATTTTACAATTAATTCCACAAGGGGTGATACGGGCCAGCTCCTACTTTTATGGGAGGTATTTTAATTTTAAACTTGAAATGCAGGAAGATAAATGCCTTTATCCCTTGCTCTGCTGAAAGCAGTCAGTACATAGGAACAGATTTTGGTGCCCTTGAGAAGGGAGAGGTGCAGAACCAATGATTTTCTGGATATAGCATATCCAGCACACCAGGTGTAGAAGAAATCTTGTGTTTCTTTGGAAGAAGAGTTTTATGATATAATGGAGGTCATTTTAAGATTAGAGAGAAGAGAACATCTTCAGCAAAATCAGCATATCTGTATTTGTAAACATATACATGGAAAATGATTCACACTGTCAAGAACATGCTTGGAGAAGGAGATTGTTCTACTTCTCTTTCCCTCCCTACAGTTAATTATTTATCTCATCCACCTGTTGGAACTTGTTAGGAACTGAATTATGAGCTCTCTGGGGCAGGGACTATTTCTCATTGTAAGTCTTCTTAGTGCTTAGCACCTTGATCTTAATTAATGCCTGTAGGCATTTCTGCAGAACAGCTATTAAATAACAATCCAAGTTGATCAACTCCTCCCTCCCATGCGCTTCGTGCTGCTTTAGAAGTCAGAAGTGCAGAGTGGGCAGGTGTTCCAGGTGTTAGGGAGGGAGGAACGGTACCTGAAGGAGTGGGAGGGCCAGCAAGCTGACACATTCAACCTCTGGTAATTGAAGGTGAGGATGAAGCAAGGCTTTGATTGCCCTGGAGAAGTCTTGAATGAAGGAGGTGGACGGCGAGAAGTAGGGGGAGATACTTTCCTCACTCCCCATCTCGCTTGTCTGTGGCGCCGAGTTCTTTCTGGCTCAGCATTCCTCACCTCACAAAAACAACCACAACTTCAGCTTCTCTGGGCCAAAACCCTTTTCTCCTTTCTTTGATACCTGGAGTTCTCGTCTCGCCTTTGAAGGCCCTTCCTTGACACCTCTGCCAGGATGGGACACGGAAAGGAGATTTCTAAGGAAGAGTCCAGGCAGGGCTGTAGGAAGCAGAAGCAGCGACAGGTTACTATAAACATCATCAACTCCTTGTTTCAGTTCTTGGATGGAAACAACAGTAAACTCACTTTGAAGACCTTATAAAAGCTGTCTCTGCAAAAGCCTTTTTGCTTTCATCTCACAGAGCGTACGATTCAAACAAACCACATTACACATCCCCGTCTCACGAGACTGAAAAAGTGGAGAAGTCTTTCAGGGAGTCTGGTGCCCCACAGCTGTTGCCACCAGAGGTGTAAACTCTGCTGTCGTGAAAACCTGCCAAAATATTAATTTTTTAAATACGTACATTTTTAAGCCTTATGTTGACATCGGAGCTTTTTATCAGACTATAGGTTTCCCCTGTTCTGGCTCTCCCATGGCCAAGGCCACGCTGCTTCACAGGCTTTAAACAAAGTAGGGAAGGCAGAGAAACAAACTTAGGGAGGAAGAGATTGTTTAGCTGAGATGATAATCATCTCCCTCGACTCCCAAGAGTGGAGACAACGCTGCAAGAGCCAGCAGTGCTGCAAGGGCAAACCCTGGAGTTCTCATCTTGCCTTTGAAGGCCCTTCCTCGACACCTCTGCCAGGATGGGACACAGAAAGGAGATTTCTAAGGAAGAGTCCAGGCAGGGCTCTAGGAAGCAGAAGCAGTGATGGGTTACTATAAACATCATCTTGGTTTTTTTCCAATGTACTTATTCCGTTCAAGGCCTCTCTACTGCTGGGATATAAATGGAAAATAAAAACAAATAGAACCTCTTTATGTAAGGAAAAAATAAGCACGGACAGACTGTAAAGCAGAATTTTTCATGCTTTGAAGCCTTTGAATTTCAGAAGGCAAGTATCATGATAGATACGCGATGCATACAGCTCATGAGTGCACTCAACACCAGTCTGAATCTTCAAAGGAAGCATCAGAAAGCTTTAAAGAGGACGAACGGTCGCATCCCTTCCTCCAGTTTAATGGTGGAAGGCCTCAGGAACCCTTGGTTATTCTGCAAAAGCCTGTTATTAAGTCTTAGAGATGCTGCCTGATGAGTCTCACAGTGGAGCCCAGCCCTTTTGTTTAGGGACACCGACATCTGTACAGTCCTTCCTCTCAGCACAGCTCCAGATGGTGGGTTTTTAGGTGAGCACCACTGCACTCCCTTCAAATCACTGATCCGTGAGCCCTTGCTGAGGACTGGCTGAAGGCCCCGTGGTCCAGCACAGACATCTTTCTGTGGTCTTCAGACCTGTGACAATTCAGAGGTGAGGTAAAACGATAGCCATTAGCGGTCACCATGGAGTCCCTAACTCCAGGCTGTCACCGATACAGAACTAGGTAATTCTTCCTTTTCTGTGGAACCATCAGGCACAGGATGAGGGGTAACAGTTTTAAACTGGAAAAGGGGAGATTTAGATGAGGTATTAGGAAGAAATTGTTTCCTGTGAGGGTGGTGAGACACTGACCCAGGTTGCCCAGAGAAGCTGTGGCTGCCCCATCCCTGGAGGGGTTCAAGGCCAGGCTGGATGGGGCTTGGAGCAACCTGGTGTGGTGGGAGGTGTCCCTGCCCAGGGCAGGGGGTTGGAACTTGACGAACCTTAAGGTCCCTTAAGCACCCAGTTCTTTGATTTTCACTTAGGTTTGTGACTTCAAAGTTTTTGGGAAGAGTTCGCTCTCCTTTCGGTAAAATGGCACCAAAGTTAAAGAAAAAAACCCCAAAACTTCTCCTTGCATTGTCCACCTGGAAAAGAAGGTACACAGCGGGTCTGGGAAGTTTCACAAGTGGGAGCACCAAGCACCAGTATGTCAGAGAGCGGAAGATCAGCTCGGCATATCGGGTACTGGGTTTTGTAATTTTATTTTAAATGAAATTACATCCAGTTACAGCCCAGTTATATTAGCAGAGATTTAAACAAATATTTCAAGCTATCAGACCCCCATAATTAATCTTTCAGGTTCACAATTCTTATGACCTCAGATTAAATTCACTCTTTTGCATTACTCAGATTCAAAATCACAATCATGTTAAAAAAATACAAAAAGTTTAAAATTTTGCTTTCCAACCTAGCTTCTAAGAATAATAAAACAGTTGAAATGCCTTCATTAAAAAGCCACGTTGACATGATTTACAGTTGTACAAATTGTTTTTTAAAACAGGCATTATAGGAGAAGTGTTCAAAGCAGCGCCAAAGATTTGAAGCAGATTTTCCCCACTGCCCTTACCTAGACTCTTCCGGCTAAACTACAAATAAAAAACACTTTCAAACTGTACTCTTAAATTCATCAGAATAAAAAAAAATATAATCCAAAATAACTGTGTCTGAGAGAAAAGAGAAAGCCACATTCTCTGGTGTGTACTCACACTCCAAACTCCCAGGATGTGGGACTGGAACAAGGGGTTTCCTGGTGCTCAATGGACTTTGATATTTGACTACGACCTGGATGGAAAATGAGCAGAAACAGGTCCTGCCCCTGCCAGGGTGGGCAATGGGCCCACGGGAGAGGAACTGAGCACTGCTGAGTAAGGCAGCTGAGACAAAGTATGGCTTAAGGGCAAGATGCTTAAGGCAGAGTAAGTATTTTTGGAGCCCTTACTACTTCTGCTTCCACTTAAAAGCTCTGGTGCACTGGAATGTGCTTAAGAGCTTTGGTTAAAAAGACCTGGAGCTGGAGGCTGGTTCACAGGGATAAATCTGAAGAAATTCATTACAATGAGCTAGACAGGCCCTCAAAAAAACCCATTACCAACTTCATATTCTTAAAATCACACAGTCCTAAGCTCCAAATGTCTGTACTAACAGGACAAACACACACATTGAGTGCAGCTTTCTCAAAATACCCATCCCTTATTGGCCCCCTGCAAGACACAGATCCCGCTCTGGATCAGGGATCAGCTGGAACTGTGCGTGAGTGAGGCAATATTTTGGGCCTGGTAAGGAAATCATATCCAGCCCTGCCCTTGCAACAGATATAAAACTAGTCCTTCATCAGGCCAAATCCTGCACCATATTCTGCTGAGCTTAATCTAAAGGAATTTCTTTGGCATTAGCTTGGATTTTTAAGCGAAGGCAGAATTTGGCCCATTTTAGCACATTAAAATAAACGGATCCACAGCTTCTCTTTAAAGAATCAATAGATTAAGCAAAGTATTGGCAGCACTTCCCATATTTACTATGTGAAAAGCCCCACTCACCCCATTTGACCACTTTATGATTATCAATTTACCCTTTCCAGTGCAAAGAATTTCTAGGTTGTTCACAGACATATATATCAAAGCTCAGGAAAGTGTAACAACAGATGCATCACATTGTTGCATAAGCTTATGCTTAAAAAAAATACTAGAAAGTAGCTGGGCCTTGACCACTCTTTGGCTTGAAGCTGAAGCCTCCTTGGACAGATCAGTTCTTCCATTTGTTGGAGTCCCAAGCCAGGAACCAGCCGGTGAAGGTGGGGGGTTCATGTCCCTGCTTCACAATTACAATGGGGGTGCCCTTATCCCTGCCAGAAGGATCCGTCTCAATATAGCGTTTGGCTGAAACCAGAGAGGAAATAAAACGTGTAATATATTATTAGTTCATTGCTTTTGTATAAAAAATACATTAAAAGCCCTAGTGAGAGAGCTCAGGGTTACTATAATCCAGTATTCAATTAAATGATTTTAAAGGCAATGAAATGATCAGGTAGTTGCTGATTTCTCCCAGCTGCCAGTGAAAGAATTCTCCACGAGGTTAAAAGAGAAGGGTGGCTCCTCTGATTGTTGGTTCCCCCCAGCCAGGTTTGGCCCCTGAAGAGGAGGAAGCATTTGGTGGTGCTGTGCAAATGCACAACCTTCATCCCCATTTTTCCCATGTAAAAGCCAGTAGTTTCCCTTGACACCGCAACGTGACCTCGGTACGGGACGAGGGGATTTGTTGGTGTTCCTTTGACTATACACATTAGTGTAGGGTGCAGCTCAGCAGGTATCTCCTTTTAAATTCTTTGAGTGCAGTTGTTTTTTTTTCATGGAGCTCTCCTACATGCTCCTTCAAAAGCTCTGCAGCCTATTGAGTAATTTTACTCTTCATAAACTCAGAGATAAGAAAGATACAATGAATTTTAAATCACATTTAAAGGAGAAAATAATCTCCAGGATTAAATCCCAATAAACTCAATAACCCTTTTAGAGCCTCCAAACATAACTAGATTTCTTCAACATCTTTTTTACTTCTTTAAGTACTATTGATGCTACTCCTCTCAGAATCCTGCCAAATTGATTTGATTTACCAGATTTAACGGATTCCTGTCGCTCAGTTTCGTTAGCGTCCTTCCCAATCCAGACAAAAACCTGCAAAGAGAGGAAAGATTTAGCTCCCGTGTTGTTATAAGGATGTTGCGTGCAGCAGGTAAAAGACAAAATAGTAAAATGGCACTAGGAGAAGGAGTACCCACTCTGAGAAGACTGCAGAGACACACAGCTCTCACAAACCACAACTGATGATTTTTGTTTTCCCTCGTGAGAGACTGTAGTTCTGTCCCCTGAAATCTCATCGCTCTCGTGACACTGGAAGGCCAAACATTTACACTCTCAGATGAAAAGAACTCTGCTTATCTTTTATAGGTTACCTGGAAAATGCTTTTTAGGTGCAGGTAAAACCACTGATGAGGAGCTGTCTCTGGTTTGAGCTCTCTGTGCCCATCAACACTCGTGCCCTGTGCCTGATACTGCCCCGGATAAGTGCCAGAGAAATCACTGAATAACCCAATAACCCAACCCTGATCTGTGACCCCCACTAGTTCTTTTCTCAAGGATCTTTTTGGAAACCAGCTACATTTCCCAGACTTCTTACTTGAGTCCCTATGTCCCATCCACCTTCCCCCATCACTCCCTCCCACATGGACCTTGGACATTCCTTCTAATTTCCAAAAACCTCAGCCTTCTTTCCTTTAGAGTTAGGCTGAAGAAAACAAATAAAACATAGAATCATAGCATCATAGAATGATTCAGGTCAGAAAGGACCTTAAAGATCATCTGCTTCCAACCCCCCAAAAAATATCTGCGCATGAATCTAGACTTTGTCCCCTTCTCTAGGAATAATTTTCATGGGTGCTGCTACATAGATTTTGTGGCTTCCAAATAACTTTTAGGGAATAAATTTCCTTTTTTTTTTTTTTTTTAAATTAATAAATTTTAGTGATAAATTCAAGAATGTTATTGAGAGCCTTTCAGAACACTGCTGGGGCTTATATCTTGCAACCCCCATTGGTTTTAATGGGAAGTGCCTGCCATTGTCTCACATTATGCTTGGAAATTCAATCGTGTATGTTCACACCAGCACATCATAGAGTTCAAAAAATATAGCTCCCCTCTGGTATAATTTAAAGAAAAAGAAACCTCTTCCATTCTCACAAAGATGAGTTTTCCTCCCATCTTATGATCTAAGTGGTTACAGATAAATTGTTCTTGTTACCACAAAAAGCAGTGGTCAAGTTCACAGCTTACCTGCTCCCAAACATCCAGCAACATGACGTCATCTTCAGCCAAATCATCCTGAGTGAATTCTCCTGGGACCTCCTCAATCTAAAAAAGAGGGATATTATGGATTTTTATGGATTATTATGGAAGGGATTTTTTTTTTTTTAAATTGTTTCTTAAGATAGTCTGACTTTGGACAGACCAAATGTAATTTTTAAAAGGGCTAAGTCTAGAAGCTGGTGTGCAATTCTTCTGGCTCCTAAAGGGTCAAGCTCCAAACTGATTTGATGACTGCATCAAGGGTGTTTCACTGAAAGGAAACAAATCCCATTTCCTATAAAATCAGTTTTTCAGACCTGCTGGGATATTTTCAGGAGAGGGGGAGGCTTACATTGGAATTGTTACTCATATAAGTTGGGACCAAGGTCTGCTGGAAGAAGGGGACAGGGAAATTTCCACAGAGCATCTTCATCACACCCAAGCAAGCTTTCCAGTCGCTTGACAGTGGGACATTACAGATGACAAAGCCACTGAGGATCAGTCCCCAGAGGAAAGGCAGACTGCCTGCTTCTTCCAAGGATGTGCAGGCAGATTGGAAAGGAGTTTAATGTTATTCTGCATGAGAAGGAGAGGTGATAAGGTGGTCAGCCCTCTGCTGACTGTCAAGGGTTTGGCCATGCTCGGTCACGTAGGAGTGCCAAAAGGACAGGAAGCAGATGGTGCAAATGACATTCCCTTTCCCCACCCTGTATTATCGTGGCCAGAAGGTCAGAGTGATCTGACCTGCCCCTTCTGGTGAGCTCTAACAGGGGTGATTCTGGTACCAGAGAAATGCTACAGGAAAGAGGGAGGGAATTTAAAACAACCCCCAAACTACTGTATAGCTCCCAGCAGACTATTATAGAGAGGCTGGTTCCCATTACTGTATTTCACAGCAGTGTTTTAGAAGCTTGTTAGAAGAAAACCCTTTACTTCTCTCACATAAGATTTTAAAGGATCCTGTTTGTTTTATCCCTCTCCAAATGAACGGGCTGTGCCTTAAGGAGACTGCAGAGATGGCAGCCAACTCTGTCCCCTGCCTGAAAATTTGTGCATCCTTGCCAAACAGTAACACAGCATTGCCCTCCCAGAATACAGTAATTAATTAAGCCTGAATCACAGGCTTAATACCCAGTGCACAGGTCTGGGTATTTCTGCTAAGGAAATAAGTCTTCCTGCCTCCTTGAGTGCAGGCCAGTACCTCAGAGGCGTAATTACATGTCTTAAATCTCTGTGGAAAATTTCAGGCTGCTGGGGATTTTTGGCAAGGGGCGTTTCTTTTCCTCACCACCACGATCAAACACGTAAGGGGCAAGGCACTGACCTGCACTTTCTCAGTGAAATCACAGGAGTCTGGCAACGCCCCGCAAGAACACGATCACTTTTGACTGGGCACACGCCTTATCTTTTTGCATCTGCAAGGCTCCAGTCCGAGACTGGAGCATGCTCTGCCTGTAAACTTCTGCAGTATGAATTCTTCTGTCCATCCTTTCCATTTGGAATGATATAAAGCACCAAACCTCAGCTCTCTCTCTCTTGCCAAGCACGGCTCACTAAGCCAGATCCCCAAATTCATTTAATGTCGGCTGATTCCCAAGGCAAAATAGACCAGAAACTACATAATTAAACAGAAAGGAAGTATCCCTCATATACTCACAATAAATCTGCCAGTCTTATTAGAGCACCCATACAGGCGAGGGGGGTGATCTTCAGCCTTTGTCAAGAGCTGTGATGAAGTCTGATATTTTTTTTTACCTCCAAGTGCTTTCCAGAATTCCTCTGAAACACACAACGCATCATTTATTCAGCAGTGGGTTTAACATTTGATGGTTTAGCTTATTAGATACTGTTTCAAGCAGCCCCAAATAATATCTTCTTTGCCGTCTCAAAGATGGGTGCCTTTTTCTTACAGTTCTTCCTGCCTTTTGTCAAAATAACAATAAAGGTATCAGTTGCAGCCCTAGAGAGCAATGTGCTATGTCTTTCTCCCCTCCAAGTCACTCGTGGTAAAGAAAAGACCACATTCCTCTGCAGCCTCTGCTCCTGACTAGTCCTACAGACTTCCAGGGCGTCACACTTGTGTATCAGCCAGTTCTGGATAGATCTCCACACTGTCAGGTTGGATTTTCAAAGAGAGAGAGCGAGCATATGCATCGGCCTACAAAATCCATGATTGCAAAAACCACGTAGGCCGTGTTTCCATGCGGCGCTGTGCAGTCTCAGTTGCCTCTGGAGAGAGAGCGAGCATATGCATCTGCCTACAAAATACATGATTGCAAAAACCACGTAGGCGTGTTTTCATGCGGCGCTGTGCAGTCTCAGTTGCCTCTTAGCAACCACGTGGCTTCATACTCACCTGGTTCCTGGCCTTCATTGATTTTAGCAGCCTGGCACTTCAGAACGCTGGCAATGTACTGAGCCCCTTGCTCCTCTTCTCTGTTTGCTCCTTTCCCTACCCAGGTGTAGCCAGAGTTGTTTGGCAGTTTCAGAACGAAGACGTCATTGGAGTTCAGTGACATTGCATCAACATCAACCTAGAGCCAGAAAGACATTATGTTATTCTCCGTATTTTCAAGTAATGGGATCACTATTTTTTATGCTTATATAAAATGGGTGGATAGATGTTGATCAGCTATGGCTTTGTCCTTCAATTTTTCCCTGGATTTATTATGAAAGAAGTTAGAGAAGAATTTAACTTGAAACAGGGAACTGACTCAAAGGACAAAACTTAGGATTGTTTGGCAGAAGGAAAGACTATCTCATAAGGGTTGCTGATTGCTTGTCTCTTCTTTGTCAGCTGACAGTGTCTGCTAGGCATTTTGTTACGGGTTCTTCTGAAACATGTAGATTGGTTGTAGCCAGTTATGGCATATTCTCTTTGATTTATTAGGTGGGTTGGTCACACAGAGCAGTAATTTGGAGTTCTGTGTCCCTACTACCCAACCAGATTAGATGGAGAGGATCATGGCAGCTACAGCATGTTCCATGGGGAATAGTTGGTTTCACAGGAGGTGACTTTACCTCTGCAATCCTGGTGATGGCTCCCAGGTTCCTGCGGATTTGGAAGAGTCGTGTGGGTGGAGGAGGCTTCTGACCTTCCTTCTTGCTTGTCCCATCCTTATAGACAATAAGCGGTTTGTTTTTGAACAAGCTCAGTAAATGTGGAGGCTCTTTGCCTTGGCTGACTCGGATCTGTACAGACGTAAAGAAATGCAATAAAAGAAACAAAAGTAGTTATTTTTGGTCTTTGTTGAACGGCACAGGGGATGTTAGCCAATAACGTTAAATATGTTAGCAAAATGAGAAGTGGCAAGCTGAGAAGATCTAAAAATACAGTTCCAGACACATTAAAGTTCGAGCACTTGTGAGATTTTTTTTTGTCAATCACCCTGACACAAAGACAAGATTCAAACTTCTAACATACTGTTTAGCTGATTAAAATGGCTGCTATCTACCGTAATAAGAAAATTACTCTTTTTCAAAAGAACTGTCATTTCACAGAGTTTTACAGAGTGACTTAATTCCACTGAAAAAGTATCTTGGAAGTTTAGGTGCCTTGTATTTAAGCAGAAGGGAATAGTTATTCATCCTGGCCATTATTTCTTTCTGAAATGAAAAAGATGAACATAAATCTATCTCACAGAGGATAACACGGATGACAAAAATTCCATTACAGATGCCAAAGATGTTACTGGAATCTCAGAAAAGCACTGAGCTACGAAGAACAACTATTTTTGATTAGATGGTTAATATATGATGAAAGTGATTTGATACAACCATTTATTCTTCCTTTATAACAGCACTATGTGCCAAGGTGGAGGGCTGTGACTCCTGGCCTTCCACTCCCAGAAAGAAAAGAAAAAAAGACCAAAAAAAAAGGGACTGAGGCAGGAGGAGAAGTGGAGAGCCCCAGCCCTTTGCAGCCTGGCAGCCTGGGGTCAGTGCTTTCGCTTGTCTCGCTGCTGGATGGACTGGTACAGTCACCCGATACCCTCAGACACGAGTGGTGTAGGTGCCAAACTGTGGCAGGATTTATAAAATGAAAAACAAACAAACAAACAAACCCCAAAACAAAAAAAAAAAAACAAACAAAACACCCAAACCCATAACCCTAACCCCCTCCATACTGAGGGAAACATTCCTGCAAAAGAAACAGGGGAAGGACTTTTTAATAGTCGTTTGTACTGTAGTGCCATCTAGAGCACAAAATAATATATTTAAACCCTTCAAATAATGCTAATACAGACGTTCAGCACAGGTAATACATTCTAGGTACCTATGTACATGCATTCAAATGCACAGATATATAAGTGTGTGTATATATGCACTTATATATACATATATATATTCCTAAATTCATTGCAGGCTAAAAGTACTTTTAAGTATCATGTCCATCGCAGTGAGGACTCCTCCAGCTTTAATAAAAAAAGCTTTTAAAGCACATTATTACTGCAGTTGTCAGTAGTAATATTATTATTACTTCAGTGTTAGTATTGGCCATAGGTATGAGGCAAGACCATATTGTGCTGAACTCTGTCCAAAAATAGAACATGTGTTAGGAATATTTCAAGGAGTAATTACCTAGAAGTGCTCTAATCCTTCCTTAATATAATTTCAATCATAAATCATAACTGATTAATAGCTAAAAGTGTAGTCTGCCATCTGAATTAACTGTATCTTGGTGGGTGGGGGAAGCCCTTTACATTGGTAATTAAGAAATGGGAAGCACGGGATTATCTCCTGCTGCTTAGAAAAATCTCTGCCTGTCCTTAGTCATCTTCCAGCTCTAGCCTTTCTGTGAAAAGAGGTGTTCTTTTGGACATCTACATTCAGGAAGGATGATTCAGATGGGAATTCTCTGGTGACTTTAAAAGGAGCCCACGGTGCTTGGCTCCATCCAGACCACGAGCAGTTGATATTCCTGGTCTTCAAATGCTACCTCCTCCTTTCAGTTCTCATTGAAATTTGCACACATTGCAAATTGAATTTTATCCAAAAGACACTAACTTGCACGGCCTGATCATTCAATAACCGATCCAGCTGAACAGTCAGAAATGCAGATGCAGTCAGTTCATCTTTTGTAGCATGGGCTCCCTGCCTGAGGAGAAAATGAGGAGAAAGACAATAGTTAAATCCAGTTTCAAAATTATCCAGACCTTATACTCTGTGACAAACGCAGAGTAAACAACCTTGCATTTACACCTGGTTCTACTCAAAAGGATATAAAATCAGCATAAAATAATATCCACTTGCTGGAGGTCTGTGCAAAGTCAACCAAACATACCAGGTGTAGATGATCTGCCCCTTGGGGTAAGTGTAGAGGATGATGTAGCAGTCACCACCGTAGAACTGGCCATAGGTCTCAGGTCCCACGGGAACTCTGCCACTGCTTTCCACACGCCAGATCTGGGGAAACAGGAAAATCACAGGAAAACATTGAACTTCATCCTGAGACTCTTCAAGAAGCGATTCACTGCGTCATCCCTTGAGTGACCTCTGTTTCTGTTCCCAAGTGTTACGGAATAAAACCAGGAAGGAATCTTCATAAATAAGACAGATAGACCCTGCGACCACTGAATGAATGGATAATGACCATCAACAAACCATTCCAGTTCACTTTTCTTTGTCTTGATGCTTTAATGCCATGTGCTCATTTCATAAAGCTATGTTGAACTTACTTTCTTAACATCTTATGATGACAATATGAGATGAATGGCACAACATTATGATTCATCATAGAACTATCATATCATTTGGGATGGACACACTGCAGTCAGAAAACACTCTGTTAGGCAGATTTCCGTGGTCATTTCATAACGCTATAGTGAACTTACTTTCTTAACATCTTATGATGACAATATGAGATGAATGGCACAACATTATGATTCATCATAGAACTATCATATCATTTGGGATGGACACACTGCAGTCAGAAAACACTCTGTTAGGCAGATTTCTTCCTATCTGATTCATCACAGGTCAGTTCAATAAAAAATTGCTCTCCAAAAACATTCTGCGAAATTTAAACAGTAAAAATAGCTTCAGATCTCCGCTGCTTTGGCCAAAGCCTACAGACCATCCCAAGTGTGAGGTTAGAAACCCAGAAAATACACCAATACACTGTAGGTATTTATCACTCCTTTGTCTTCCAGAAGCCCAACTTGCAGACCTATATTCAAGAGGCTGTGTTGGTACAACACCAAACCAGCCCTGGGTAGTCCAAAGATATTCCTGCAGCGGGACAGGGATAGATCTAAAAAGACTGTACCATCAGTCATCTTTTTCTACCCAAATGCAGACTCTCTGAGGGATACATGAGGGACAAAGAAGGTTCCTCTAGAAGCAGACTGGCTGCATACAGAAAGACACAGAATTAATTTCTGACTCCAAGGGCAAGTTTTCCCATTCCAGATTTCAAGCTGATATGAACTTTTTCTTTAGGCTAAGAATCATATTTAAAAGGTACTGTATAAAAGGGGAAATGCTTCTGCTGTTCAATTTCTGCTGATGACTGGTACATCATGGTTCATAAGCACCAAAAAGCCATGACCCAGCATACAGCTGACAGAGAGATTCACTTTTCACTTCAAAGTACCTTTTCTGCTGGTAGCAGTAACACTGCCACTACCCTGGTGTTACTCAACACAACATTTTAAAGGGCACAACACAGAGTAGCAGTTTATCCAATTACAAGTAACAGAACCAATTGGGTAGGTGGGATACAGTTTAATAAAACACAAAAATTACCTCTACTTTTCCTGAACCGTCATCTACCATGTTGTGCTGGGCAGCCATTTGTGGAGACTCATGTAACTTGGTAGCATCAAATTCAACCTGCTCAATTTTAGCCACTCTCTCTGTGACATATACTTTGCCAAAGCCATCACTTTGATCTTTATCCTTCCAGTCTTTGAAAAATTGTTTGAAAATCGGCGTTTCACCTCCTTCGGGAAGGACTTGAATCTGAAATGAACATGAGCCACATGAGGAGGAAGGAAAACAGAACTGACAAAGTTATTATAAAAAAAAACTTTTCTGAATTATTTCTAAGTCCTTATTGTCTTGTAAGCCCTTAACTTTTTTTGGTTTTCTGATTTAAAAACGAAGCCTTTAGCAGAGCTCATGCTCTCCTGGCATCATCTCATAAGTAGATCGCACCTGTGTGTTGGCAGGATAATTCATCTGCTGTATGAATTGTTCAGCGTTCTTCATGGCAGCTTTTCTCTCTTGTGGGTTAGCATCTTTGCCTGGGTAAAACAGAAGGATAACAATACATGGGAGAGGGCAATGAGCTCACAGACCCTGCAAAAACAAGATGTCCTTGAGCCAGGCTCCCTTTGGCATTGCTGTCGCCTCAGTCTTGAACAAATGCTGGGCACAGCATGAGCCATACGATTCACACAAGTTTAAAACTGTTTGGCTTTGAAAACAGTTAAAATAAAATGAAATTTAAAAAAAAAGGAGAGGAGAGGGAGAGGAGAGGGAGAGGAGAGGGAGAGGAGAAAAAGGGAACACTGATTTTTGCTTAGCATGTGTATTTCTATCAAATGATGCTGTTCATGGTTGCTGTTCAACCATCTGCTTGGTTCAAGCTATGAGAGCACCCTGGTTCTTTTCTCTGAACCTTCCCTTACTGGGCTGCAATGTGGTAAATTCAGCTGGTGCCCAGAATTGCCTTCACTTATTCAGGCAGCACCCCAGCAGAAGAAATAAAAGTACTTTTTACAGAGTAAAAGAACCTCTCATTTCAATGGGCCGGGCCTTACGCTTTTAGTTGATGCCAGGGACACTCACCTTTCAATCACATGCCTCTGTGGAATAATGTATGGAAATATAATATCTACCCATTATCAAACCTTCAGAGTCCAAATTTTGCCCCAGAAGGTAGGGGGTTTATCACAATATACAAAACTTGGAGGATTCCTTATGTTTGCTCTCTAATTGCAATTAGATAAGCATTTAAGCACCCAGGCTTACAGATGCCTCCAAAATAGCCAAGATCCTTAGTTGTGAGGCTCTTACTCATGTGAGACATCCTTGTCCATTGACCACACCAGGGCAGAACTCTGCAGGGTACTGTGTCCATTCATTAAATTCTGTCCAGCATTAAATTCTTGCCAGTGTCCCCAGGGTGTGGTGTTGACTCCCCTGATATTCCCCTGTGGCTCCTGCATTTGCGACAAGAGCCATCTCTTACCTTTCCACACGAAGATCTTCCTCGCAGCACCGTTGTCCAAAATGAAGCACTCCTCAGACAGAAGCATAGCCATGGAGAAGGGGTTTTCCTCTGCCACCACGGACACCTTCATGGACCCACTTGCATCTGACACCTAGGAAAGCAATCATTTCGAATTTAGAACAGCTCTGGCTTTTATAACAAACTGAATTTCTGCTCCCAAAATTGCTATAAAATCGGTCGCCATTCCTATATAAATGGCTGTATGAAATTCGTGTGCTGCTGGAAAGTCAGGTAGGCTAATGATTAGGTTTTTTAGTTTAATTTCATTTCACAACCAATAGAGGGAGATGTAGCGTTAATTTTAGTGAGTTTGTTGGATCCCTGTCTCGCAAGTTCTTAAAATAAATCCATTTCTCTTCCACTTTCAATTCAGCTGCTCATTCAGTGAGCACCCCAGTTAAAAAAATCTGTATTTTCTTCAGCATTTCTTCCTAGACGATCAGCTGAACTGGTGGAGTCCCTGTGTGTCACCTTCTGCTACCAAGCAACCCACACTGGAGCCAAAGGGACACTTACATGCTGAACAAGAACATTTGAAATTATAATAACATAGTCCTACGCTGATATTAACAACTGAAATATCTACATTTGTAACCTACAGGTTTTTTAATTGGAAACTGTAATGTCAGACCTGTTGGGGAATCTGCTTTGTAATCCCTCACCACCACTGTAAATTCATGTAGACCTTTAAAACCTTTTAAAATTCACTCCTGCATGGCTGAAAAGACCAGTTATTACTATTGGAAACAAGTTATTCCTCTTGTAATAAGTTTTCTAGCGGTCTTTATTTCATTTCATAATTAAATATTGGTATGAAATACACCATTATATTGTATATTATGAAAGCACTAGATGGAAATTACTACAGCATACAACAAATAAAAATCAAGTATTACACCTACACCGAAGGCTCACCATAGACCTGCCTCCTGACTTGGACATTGTTGTTAGATTGCAGCACATTTAAATTTAGCTAATAGAGCTCTGACAATAGGACCCACATACTTAGAGGAATTTATTAGATATCCACAGAATTTTCTGAGAGTTCTGAGGATTAGTTCAAAACTTTTTTTTTTTTTTGTGAGAAAGGATGAAATACAAAACTCCAAGTCTGTTTTGGTATTAGTAATGAAGGAAATATTTTGGACTACTACTAAAGTTAATCACAGACTGTTTGTTGAATAAAGTATTCCATAAATGTAATAATAAAATTCATACTGATTTAAATGGAGTAAAAAATTTATCTGTTATGTTTATAGATAATTTTTCTGACATTGGCACTGGCCTGGTCAGCGATAAGCAGGTGAGGAAGGAGGAAAAGGGCACTGCAAAAGAAAGGAGCTTCATTCAAATTCTATTGGATTTTGATCAGAAAAATATAACATAACTGTCCATCTCTCACACTCTAAGAATAACTAAATCATATGTGACCACTGAAACTCCCATTTTTAAAATCAAGAAGATAGCAAATACAGTTTAAGACCAGTTAATTCTTCTTTGCCCTGCACTGGGTGGCTCACAGGCCATGCTTAACTTGTTTTCTGAGTAAACAGGACTGTAATCCTTTTTTTTTTCCCTCAAATTCCTGGACTGTGTTAATTGACATCCTTTGAGAAACTTGTCCGTGGGCTGCAAATTAACTCACACAACCGCAGTTCTGAAACTGAAGGCAGAACTCTGTGTATGAGGGCACTGTGTGCATGAATACTGTTGAGTGTACCTGACTATAGAAGAAATAGAAATTACTTACCATATAGAGTTTAGCACTTCTCCTGTTTGTAACATCCGCCAGCTCATCATCATCATCACTGCATTCGGGGAGCGCTGGCTTGCTCCCTAACACCTGCACAACAGGAGAATAACAAATTCAATGCAGAGAGAGAGTAGGTGCTATGGTATAAAAACCTGAACACCGCAACGTGTTGTCCCAGTAAGAGATTAGTCAGGATCATCTTTGCACGTAACCCAATCTACTCCCAAACTCACGGATGATTTGTTCACAAACACACGGGTGAGTTTAAATAACTGTGTCAGATCTCCAGCAGCATTAGATTTACACGCTGCCTTTCCTGCAAGCCAACTTGCTGGTTGTCTATCAACTAGGATAGGAAATTACATAGAAAAAAAAGTCTTACAATTTTTGGAATGACATTACTCTTAAAACATTTGAAAATACTAAAATGAAAGTAGACGAAGTGAAATATATACGATTTGAAATTATCTTTAAAAATATTTCAATTGACACTATAAAATATCCAGTTATGAGTTTAAAAATGTACAGATTCTTAATCCTGTTGAAGGAGGAAAAATTAGCTAAGGGTAGTGCCAGCTTTCCTATTGACACAGGGCATTTGCATGTGTCATGGAGTCACATGCAAAAACACTGTAAATATTTGATAACAGGGACACCTGACAAAGCATACAGCTGCAATTTGGAAAAAAACAACAACACCACAATATAGCCTAAATATTTAATATATATCTGCCATCTGTGAAGTCTCCTGACTTGGCAAAGCCAGTAAAATACTTGGCCTTGTTAAGTGTGATCACTGCAGTTTAATCTAAACTGGTTTGGTTGTTGAAGAAGAAAAAGTAATGTCCTGAGTGTTTAAGAAAGATGTTACCAATAGCTTTGCAGTAGTGATCAGTCAGCAGTTCCTGAATTTACCCTACGTGGCTGCAGATTTACTGATGTACAGGCCAAGCGGGGCTACATTTTCAGAGCAGAGTGTTGGGGAATGGCTAAAACCAATGGGCATACGTGGAATATTGGCACAAGGGTTCCCTTACTGGGTTTTCACACCAACCAGCAGCCCCCAGAGGAGCTGTAAAGCACCAAGAACAATGTTGCCTTTGTAATGCAAGGGTCAGAAAATTGCCAATTAACAGGCATGCTTCTTTACCCCACCAGACACTGAATGGGGTTGAGGTTTTTATAACATTTGACTTTCAGTGATACTTAAGAGGATAAAGAGACCCGTTAATAAACCAGAAGTCCATAGGCACTACTAGTTCTCTCCTTCATTAGGTATTTCCAGCAAAAAAAAAAAAAGACACAAAAATTGTGATTCCTGACACACTTAAAATCAGCGTTTTCCCTTGCTGTGCATACAGAATAAGGATAAAGAGACCTGTTAATAAAACCTCCAGAAGTCCACAGGCACTAGTTCTCTGCTAAATTAGGTATTTCCAGCAAAAAAAAGACACAAAAATTGTGATTCCCAACACACTTAAAGTCAGCGTTTTCCCTTGCTGTGCATACAGAATACCTGTGGCACCACAATTATTTTGCAGCTTTGTTGTAAGATGTTTAAAGGGATATAAAAATAAACTGTTCTTAAAATTTTTTGCTTGCCCAGAGGTCTTTGCAAACTATGCGACTGTCACTGACTATTTTTAAACAAGGCTAAATAGTGCCTGTTAGTGGTCCCGAAAGCATCTGTATATCTAAAGCATCTCTAGAGAGGCTCAGAAACATCCTCTCTATTCACAGCGCAATGGCAATTAAACCAAGCAGCCTCTATAATTTAAAAATTGGGGTTTAAAACTGGCCCCAGCCCAGTTTAGATTGCTGGCCTGACCTGTTGGTGTCTTAAAACTGCATGTAGTATTTTTCTGAGCTAGCTAATTACTGTCAGACTTGGAATCACAGACTCTCTAGGTCTCATCTCGGGAAATCTCAGTTCATCAGTGCTGGCAAAGTGAGAGGGCGTCAAAACCTCTTCCATGCAGGTGCAGTCACTGGAATGTGAACTGCCCTGGAAAGGGCAGAGACCTTCTGGTTCTGGGGAAATCCCTTCCCAATTCACTCAGCAGCAGCCTGCACAGCAGCTCCTCTGGGCAAAGCCAGCCCTGCACTTCAGCACAGGCAAGCAGAAAAGCAACGTAACTCATTTTGGCAATTCTTCTGCAGTTTCTCAGAGGAGCCCCAAAGTAAATGGAGAAGGGTCCTGAGGGTGCTCCCTTCTCCTGCATTTGAAGTCATGGTTGCTTGCAGATCCTGGTATTTTTGGGGGCCCTTGTTAAGAAGGGACAAGATGTGCTTCTCCTCCCACCAGGTGAAAAAATTTAGGACTCATGAGGAGGGTTGTGCAGCCAACAGAGCTGTTAGAATAAGCCTTGAGCTGAGTCACTGACAGGTTTCTATAGCCATGTGTGTCGGTACCAAAACCAGCAGATGATACAAGGTTAAAAAGGCCTAAGGCCTGTGAAGACACCAGTTGTGAAGAGATGCAGTGTGCACTATAGATACTGAATATATGAAGTGATAGAGTACAAAATCCATACAGTCAGTACACTTTTGTATTGCTGGGAATGGCTTGTGTCATTCCCAACACGCATTAATTTCAGCCAGTTTATCTCATAGACTGGTGGATGTGATGGATCACAGAAGGAAAAATTCCGTGCCTAAACAGAAAGCAATTTATGCTGAAAAAAAATGTTCTGTCTCAAAGAAATGACATCCAGAGAAGGCTTTCCTCCTTCTAAGGCAAACTCCCGTGCCATGGCTGAGTCCACAGGCAGCCACACACATGCCTGGATGTTATGACAACTGATAAATTTATCAGTAAGATTACAAAGTGTGTATTGAACAGCAGCTAACTGCTAGGCTGGAACTGGGCTGTATCATTACCTGAGTATATGGCTGGCTGAGATGCAGCTCTCCAGGGCACCTCATCTTTATACACATAATTCTCATGTGATGCATCAAAAAGAAAACAAATCATGCCAGCTGAGACTCAAGTCAAAGGCCCCCAAAGCTTTTCATTAAGGTTCCCCAATAAAATGACTTAAACCACAAAGGACATTGAGTCTTCTGATTCTGATCTATATATATTCTTAGTTTCACACAAATCCTGTGGTAGCTACATACACATGAAATTCCTCGTGTAATTCCTCATGTAATTCTCCCTATAGAGAGTGAGGCTGCTCCAGTGGGTCTTTATGTCTCATGACCCAGTGTACTGACAGTCCTGGGCTGGCTCTCCTGGGCTGCTCTGGGCTTCCAGACCCCGACTCAAAAACTTGCCAAGAATTCAGGCCCCAAACCCACCCTACACACCTGAAAACAGCAATGCTGTCTTGGGGACGCAAAACAGCCTGGCCACGCTTTTCCCCAGATGTTCAACTGTACTGGCAACTTCAAACTACAGGTGTACAGACAGGTTTTGAAAACACTTGTAAAATCATTATTATTTACTGCAGTACAAATAATCTAAATAATAATTATGGGCCCTAAGAACATACCCAGGCCCCAGCTTCTTCATTCTTTAGGCTTAGCATCTTTCTTTGTAGCTGCTGATTTCCAAACCACAGAGACTTCCTATCACTTCATCTTGTAGGCAGTTGACAGATTAAGGCACCAAAACCACCCCTCGCTCTCCGTTGCTCCACCGCAGAGAGATGCTTATCCTCCCCCCAGCATTGCTTCCTATGTGTGGGTTTCTCAGAGTCCTGCAGAAAAGCACGAGTAGCTCTGGCCCCAGGGAAGGTGCACAGCGGCGTAATACTGCTATTCTGGAGCAACCCCTCCAACCTCACGGTCTGCATGAGGCTGTTTGACCACTCAGGGCTTCATCTGCTTCACAGCTATTTCAGAATAAGACATGCCCACACCTGGCTATGGCAGAGCTCACCTTTCTTTATGTGGCTATAGCCTAATGCCAGCTTATTTCTCAAAGAGAGCATCTCTTGAGGAGAACACCTAACTCAAGAGAGTTAGAGCTGTTTTAGTAAAAGTTTCCATTAATCTTTAGGTCTTGCCTATGTTGGGGATAACAGGAAGTCAACCTGCATTAATTTTACAAATTTTGGATTTTTAAATTCTGTTCAACCTTTGTGCTAATCCTCTTGGGTTCGCACAAGAATATCGTAGTGGAAACAACAGAACGTCGGTTCCTCTACAACCACTGCCCAAGTTCACTCTTATCTTGTGGGAAATGCATCACAGCTCGTCCTGCCTGCAAAACCATAATCCCCTTTCACATTCTCACGTGCACCAGCTCTTCTCTGTAAATATCTGCACCCCCTCGGAGAAGGGCAACAAACAGAGCCAAACCTTTTACTGACAAGGGAAATTCCACCCATTTACCCTTAAAAAAAAAAGAATAGAAGAAATCACAGACAAAAGGTTTCTAATCTGTAGGATTGTGACACGGTAAATAATTTAAAATAAACTCATCAAAAGAAGAAATTTAGCAAACATTGCCTTCATAACTGGAGAAGCCAGCTCTGCAGCATAACACATTTGATATTGATTTAATGGGAGCAAGAAGTTTAAAGAGCTCAGTGAGGCTGAAAATCCAACTAGGAGAACAATACTTGAGGAACACACCAGGTGAAGGTTAATTAAGAGAGAAAACCAGTTTTGTACAGTTTAACTTGTGTACACGGGCACTGTGTTTGTGTTTCTTCTCACTATAAACACTTAGGGTTAGGTTTCTGGGTCTGAAACTGAACTATTTGCTGTGGCTGTGATCCCAAGTGTCAACCCTCAAAAACACTCCAATTCCCCTCTTTATACGCTAAGAGCCAGACATTTACACAGCTTAAGATCGTCTTGTGGCTCTGACCTTTTTTTACTCCATACTTTTAGAAAACAATCAGGGTTAGCAGCTCATCATTTACTTTCTTGAATGCTCTGACATAAACAAGCCTATCCTGCTCCTGCAAACTGGAGGTACACACATGGGCTGTGACAGAGGACAAACCCTCCCTGCAGGACAACAGGTCTGAGCTACTGGCACAGGGTGAACCCGTTGGCAGATAAAGGCTTAGATTAACATGATGGGGGCTAGTAGCCACCTGGCTACCTCTGCAGACATACACCCCAAGGCTCATCAGGCGAAGGTGGCTTCAGGGCTTTGCTGTTTAACTAATTGGCCACCGTTTCGCGTCTAATCATTTTAGCTTACTGGTTGTCCTGCCAGAGCACAAGGATATTCTGCTCCAGACAAAACCGACTTTTGAACATTGGCCAGATTATGAACAGCTGAATATGCTTATTTCCCTGCTTAGTGCAACCTGGACCTCTTCCCATCAGTTCATAGTCTCAGAAAAAGAGAATGGCTGGAGAGCAGCCCTGAGGAGAAGGACTTGGGAGTGCTTGTGGATGAGAAGCTCAACATGAGCCAGCAATGTGTGCTGGCAGCCCAGAAACCAACCGCATCCTGGGCTGCATCAAAAGAAGAGTGAGGAAGGGGATTCTGCCCCTCTGCTCCGCTCTGGTGAGACCCCACCTGGAGTACTGTGTCCAGCTCTGGAGTCCTCAGCACAGGAAGGACGTGGACCTGTTGGAACGGGTCCAGAGGAGAGCCTCAAAGATGATCAGAGGGCTGGAGAACCTCCACTGTGAGGACAAGCTGAGAGAGCTGGGGTTGTTCAGCCTGGAGAAGAGAAGGCTCTGGGGAGACCTTAGAGCCCCTTTCAGTCCCTAAAGGGGCTCCAGGAGAGATGGGGAGGGACTCTTGATCAGAGAGTGGAGTGATAGGATGAGGGGGAACAGTTTTAAACTGAAAGAGTGCAGATTTAGATGAGATATTAGGAATAGATTGTTTCCTGTGAGGGTGGTGAGACACTGGCCCAGGTTGCCCAGAGAAGCTGTGGCTGCCCCATCCCTGGAGGGGTTCAAGGCCAGGCTGGATGGGGCTTGGAGCAACCTGGTCTGGTGGGAGCTGGAACGGGATGATCTCTAAGGTACCCTTCTAAAAAATTACACTCCCATCAGGAAAAAAAATAATCCTTTAACTAAACAGCTCCCGAGTAACCAGCAGGGTTTCTGCCTGGAATTGCCTCTCACTAGCAATTCCAGCAACAACAGATGTCATTACACGCTCACCTTGAGCAGAAGACCTCCCACCTGCCTCAACAGAGATTGAAAATGAGATAGAAACAGCCATCAGGTACTAAGAAGCAGACAAAGGAATGTTTTATGTTAACAAATAGTTCTGGTTCGCTGTTAATATTTGAGGGTTTAGCATGTAATTTATCAAAAGGACTTTCAGGTGTTAAGGTCTAAACCTGATCTGTGTGCATCCAGATTGCTATAAAACAGTTTCTCATGGCATTTTTGATGCATAAATTATGGCCTACATTTTTAGCCAGTTTCTGCCATATCAGGAATTTCAAATACAAATCATATCATAGCCCTGTGCTTAAATTCCTAAAAACAGGGCATTAGGCTTAGGCAGCTTTTCATATGATATTTGCAACTTTGCATATCTGTCTGGGATAATTTGAATATAAAGAATGATATTCTAACATTAATCTTCTGCTCGGTGAAACAGACCACAGATAACATGTTCACAAAAAAACAGTATCTATGTCAATGTTGAGAGCAGAAATTCGATGTTTTTCAATAGTTCACCTCCGAGGTAAAAGAAGCTCCCTTCTCTCCTGCTGGGACAGCACAGCGGGCAGTATCTGAGCCAGCCACTCACACTGAAATGAGCTGAGGAAAAGCCCAGCCTGTCTTATCTTTAAATGCCTTCAAGATGAACAGTGATCCCACCCTAAAGAAACCAGGAGGGTCAACGGCAGCAACTATACAAACATAAGACTTTTTGTAACCATTAATGCCACTGCGCGTTGAGAATTGAACTGTTCAGCCACCTGCAGCATAATTTAAAATACAATCAGTAATCACCCCTACATCTTTTTTGCATTTATACTAGTCCTTTCTGACTCATTTTTCAAATCTTACTCCTTTGTTCCATACTGCTCTGATACCAGCAGAAGTATTAGAAATGAGACCCGAATCCTGCAGAGACTTGCACACATGCTCGAGATGCCTGCTTTTTTCTGCTTGACTTTTCTGCTTTTTTATACTTTACTGGGACATAAAGTCAGGCACCCACTGAAGCCTCTGGAGCTTTGCAGATCTCAGTTTGAAAGCTTTATAGATAAAAAAACCCTTTATGTGCTGCATGACAGTTAGTGCATGCTCGTGTATTGGGAAATAACTAATGGCAATAAGTGGAATAACAAATTCCAACAAGGAGGCTCAGACACTATCTGCTATCATTCAGAAAATTCCTAGATTTTTGTTTTGTAAGCACCCACCCTTTCACAGGAGGGCATTTGCAATGCCCCCATGGGGGCTGGCCAACAGCAATAGTGGGTAAAAAGAGGAGTATCGCAAATAAATACCCTGTGGAGCTTGAAGCAGCAGGGATTGAGCTGGAGAAAACTAGTTCAGGTGCCCTCTACTAACTGTTTTTAAGTTCCTACACCTCCTCAAAGTTTGTTTGAAGGAGACAATATGTTCAAAGGGGCTTTAATTTACAGCTCTTAAAAATTAGAAGTTGCACCACTGATTGCTCCAATTTTATAATTCATCTTAATATAATTTTATCTTCCTCTTATTTTGATACCACCTGCCTCTGCTTGTAAGAATTATAGGCAGCTATGTGAGCAAGATACCTGGCCCTAATAACCTGCTTTGCAGTAAATACAATAATTATATTTACACACTCGGCGGTGGTGGAAATACTGAACTGATCCCACAACACATGGAACACTTTCTTCTATACAGCTGTCTTCACCCTTCCTTAGATTCAAGAGGACTTTTACTCCAGTGTTATGTGGCCTGGATAGAGAACAGCAATCTGTGCATATCCAGACTCCTCTGAAAAAAAAAAAACCTCAAAGCTTTCTTCCCTGAGCCCTTCCTGCACTGCAGAACTTCCACTGAAGAAAAGTCAAAGGCAACCTTGAGAGTTGGTCTGCATAGAGGCTGGGATGAGGAAGAGCTGCAGAAAAAAAAAAAAGAAAAGGAAAAAGGAAAAAAAGAAAGAGGAAAGAGGCAAGAAAAAAAGAAAAAAGAAAAAAAGAAGAAAAAAAAAAGAAAAAAGAAAAACCCTTTCAAGGTGTATTTGTCTTCGGGAGATGCTAGATTCCAAGGACAACACATCTCCAAGCTTTTTATATGGCAGGGAAACTCCAACCTTTCAGTTCCTCTCCATGAAATCCCCCTGTTGCTACAAAGTCCATAGAAGTACACAGGGAGATAACTGCTAACAACTCTTTTCTTTGGCCTTGTCTTCTTAATTGCGCTCATTTAACAACTGAAAATTATAGTAGTTTTTCATCAATAGATTTCTTGATAGTCTAGCACAGAAAGGAAAAAAGCCATTACAAACTCCATTAATATTCCAACATGTGATTATAAGATTATAATTGACTAAGGTGGTAACCCTGCGAGCACTACAGCTGCTGAAGAAGAAAACGTAACAAAGCCGAGTGGTTTTCTCACCCACAAGAATGCGAACGAGCAAGCACTTCTACAAATTCATTAGGATTTTAGAAATTCACTAAAATGCCTAGCATAGAAGCTTCTTTCCCAGCATAAGAAATTAGGTTTTCAACCGTCTATTATTGGAGCTGTTCTTAAACGATGTAGTTGATGCTGTGCAGTACTCAACATTTTTTTTGAAGTAAAATTTCTAACGCAGGCACTGAAAGTCGTATTTAGAGACTTTTAATTAAAAGCCTGACTTTCAGATGTACTTGCAGCTCCTGTTCAGTTCCCTGTCATTTAATTATGTGGCTTCAGGCATCCAAGACTGAAAACTGCAGCTTGAAGAACATTATGGGCAACTCACAACCTCGCTGAAGATGCCTCCTCGCCAGGCTCTGCCACTCTTGGGCCAAAACCCCTGCTGGTTTTCTCCCTGGGCCTGGGGAGAACACTGAGCCAAACGCTCAGCAGGTGCAAAGCTGTACTGAAATCCAGGCCATGCGGGTTTATGCCTGAGCACAGGTTGCATAATTAGCCTTTTAAATGGCAATTTGCATCAAGAAAAAGGACTGCCCTTAATGGAGGAGATACACTCAGTAATTAGAAAGAAAAGGGGACGCCTGGTTTTGACAGCTTGAAACTGGCTCCCTGCAGGGCAAAGGGTTTGTACTTTGTATCCACATTCATAGCCCATCATAAATTATAATTAAACAGTGTAATGATTAATAAACTGCCTCTCCTCAGACGGGACAGCTGTTGCTGTGAAAGGTGCACAAAGACGCGTAGTATTTTTCCCCATGGACCATTCCGAGTTCAAATCCTACAAATTCTCAAATCCTGTTCTTGCTGACACCTGCATACATCCGAAACCACCACACTGAAGAAGGGTATTTGTCTTCCTGAGGGGTAGATGTGACCTGTACAGTTTGAAGGGAGGCTGAGAACGTTGTCTGGTCATTTGAGTTCATTTGGCATTCCCACTGTCCTCACCCCTCTCTCAATGCATCCTTTGTAATGCATCGACTTTGTAAGTCGACTGTTCTCTACTACCTCTGCCCTGGGAGTGAAATCCATTTCTAGTATTTATTTCCCAAAATTCCGTGGAAGCTCATCCATTTTAAAGGCTGAGGGATTGGGTCCCTCAGAAATGCAAATGTTCTGAGATCAGCAATAGCAATTTTTGCTTTTGCAGAGTTGTGATGGCAGATCCTGCTCTGGCTGGCTCTGGGAATGGAGCAGGTACCAAACTGGTGGGGCACGTGCTGCTCTTTGAGCCTTATGCAATGATCTGGGGTGGCAGGACCAGCGACTGCAGGAACCTGCCTAGCTCCTTCAGAGAAGCATGTCCTTGCACTGCCAAACTCATTTATGCTTGTCACAAGTCACAGCAAGCCTTCGTTTTTCCCAGCTACCTCACTGCGCTCCGTCCTGCTCTTAGAAATTATCTTTGTTTTGTAACAAATCAGTTTTAGGGACTTGAACTTAACAAGGAAGAAGGGGGTGGTCCTGCTCTTCTGTCTGTATGCCCAGACACGTATCCACCTAATTTAAGATTTATTGGAGCCTGATGCTGTAGTGAAGTTTGCATTATTTGGGTCTCCTCTGTAACTTGCATTTACAACTAACTCTTCTTAGTTTCTGTGCTCTTGAGATTTTACCCACATGAGGGAGTTAGCAGCCGTGTAGTGCTACCAATCCCTTCCCAGTTATGGGGGTGGCAAGGTGTGACTGGCTGTAACGAGATCAAGCCATTCCTGCACAGTATTTATTCACACCCCAGGCAACAACAATCACCACTGGACACAATGGCATTGAGGAATTCTCGGGATGAAGCTTTCTTAGGAGACTGAAAGAGAAAGGAGGGAGGAGAAAGGCTGCATTATCACAGAATGAGGAAGAGGTTCCCTCGGTTGCTCCGTATTTAAACCAACTAAATATTTACACAAGTATTTTATGAGCGGTGAGTTTGCACTCACCTGTTGGAGGGCCACTAGAACTCTAGCAAAACCAGGCACACGACAAATACAAATGCTGAGTAAACACAAATCGTGGCTTTTTTTAGTGTAAAGGCAGAAGAATGATTTCAAAGCTGAGTACTAACACGATCCTTCATTTTCTTGTGGTTTTAGACTTCAGCAGTCACGTTTCTCAGGTTTCATTATTTCAGCCACCAACATCAAAAACCTTTACAAAAATGATACAAAAGCCAAAAACCTCAGCAGTGTAAACTACAGCACGAGCTGCAGATTTAAGGGAATAATTTATAGGGGAACATTAAAACAGTCCAAAGGATCAGAGAGTTTTGGCTGCAGAGAAAACAGAACCATCCTGAAAAGCGTTAGCCAAACATTCATGATTAGATAGAAGGGAACTGAATTTCTGTGTTTCCTGCATTAATGCAAGCAGCTTCAGCTTGCTGGCTGACTAGAAAACTTCACAAAACCAGACATTTCTGATTCCTTGTTTCTCCAGTTTGCCATTACTCTGAAAGCAGAAGCACAGCGTATACATTCAGTAGCCAAACAGTGGACAATAACTTCCCCAGAGAACAGAAACAGGGTACCTGAATCATTCACTCACCCCATTCACCTTTTCCCACAGTGCTGAGTAATGAGATCATGGAAAATAATGTTAAAAATTTAGCTTCTCCAGGTTTGGCCTCTCTACAGAATTAGAGCAGAGACTGCAGACAGAAAATTGTCCCTCCTGAGCGTGGCTACCTGTGACTATGGCTGCACTCTGAGGGTCTCACTCCCAGTGATCTCTCAGGTACACAGACATGGTGCTGTGAGATCTCTGCCTATTGCTGTGCAAGTGGTCAGAGGGAAAAGCATCAGTGTCGGTGCCATCAGCCCAGAAATGGGGCTAGAAACTGACGTGAGAAGGTTCTGGTCCTAGCTTAGCTTTGAAACCTTTTGGTTAAGGGAAAAAAAAGAAGTTTTGTTAGCTCTAACCCTAATGTGGTCACTCCAAAGCGACCAAACTGACTCAAGCATCGCTAAGACCTATTTTTGGATTGGTCACACGCAGATGAAAACCTTCCTGTAACACAATTTGAACATTCAGGCCTAAGATTCAGCAGAACAAGTAACTCTATCCACAGCTTCTCTGGGCAACCTGTTCCAGTGTCTCACCACCCTCACAGGAAAGAATTTCTTCCTAAGATCTGATCTAAATCTCCCCTTTTTCAGTTTAAAACTGTTCCCCCTCATCCTATCACTCCACTCTCTGACCAAGAGTCCCTCCCCATCTCTCCTGGAGCCCCTTTAGGGACTGAACGGTCTCCCCAGAGCCTTCTCTTCTCCAGGCTGAACAACCCCAGCTCTCTCACCTTGTCCTCACAGTGGAGGTTCTCCATCCATCTGATCATATTCGAGCCCCTCCTCTGGACTCATTCCAACAGGTCCATGTCCTTCTTGTGCTGAGGCCTCCAGAGCTGGACACAGTGCTCCAGGTGGAGTCTCACCAGTGTGGAACAGAGGGACAGAACCCCCTCCCTCGAGCTGCTGGCCACACTTTTGATGCAATCTGGCAGGGTTTGTTGATTCAGCCTGTGTCTTGCCTCCACGGTGGGGCGTAGGCCCAGCAGTCTTGCTTTACTGCCTGGGAGTGACGACTCTCTGCTTACAGAGCAAGGATAAGATCACTATCAGCTCTTTCCGTTGGTATTTGTAGTGGGTATGTCAGCCCCTGCCTGGTCAACACTTTTCCAGCAGCCCTGCATGAGCAAGTTTAGCCACCACTACAGAAGCAGATTTCTAGCTCACAAGAGGAAGAATCATTCCTCATTTACCAGAGGAGATAATTTTAGGAAACCTCATTCCAATTTCAGTGGCACACTGGATGACAGAATGAATATTTAAAGTACGTAATTCTTTTCCCTAGAAAATAAATCAACCTTTTTTTAAGAAAGCTGGATATTTCAAAAATCTTAAGTACGTAATTCTTTTCCCTAGAAAGTAAATCAACTTTTTAAGAAAGCTGGATATTTCAAAAATCTATCCTTCCTGATGCAGAGGGAAGAAACAGGCACAATACCAGTTCCAGAGCAGTCAGCCCCAGTAAGTGCTACAGCAAGTTGGAGATGATTTTGTGGGAGCAAGTAAAAAGCAAAATGAAGAGGACCAGGAACTGGATACCATTTGAGCAGGAATAGAGATTAATAGGTTTTATGTTTGTGAGGTTAAACTATGCCCTTGCCTTATTAGCAGTATATTTCAGAGCTTGGACTGGGACAGCCACAGCCAAGCTGCAAACCCTGTTCTGTGAGCAGCACTTCTGAAAACAAGGCAGCCCAGCACAATGCACACTAGAAGGTAAGCCCTGGCTGCCCACAAACTCACTCAAATCAGGCTCATTTCAGCAGTAGCAATAAAAGCCATGAACCAGCTTGCATTGAACTACCCGTTTTTCTTCCCTCTGCATTCACAATCCAAAAGGAAAAGCAGGAACTTCTTCATACGCTGCTGGGCAAGTAAAGAAAAGACTTATTCCCTGATGCAGTAAGAATGGATCAAAATGCAACCTTGGCGTTTTTCCTGCTCTTAATCATGTGTCAAGGTTGCTACAAAACAACAGTTGCACCCAGCTGGAAAAAAAAAAATAATCTGGCAAAGAGATGCAGGGGTGAGGCCAGCACATCCGTGTGGCTGGTAGCCCGTCAGGGGAGGAGGAAGGTGAGTGCCACCCCAGCAGGCTGATTCTGCATCCGCATCCCGGCCTTCGTTGGGTAAGAGGTGCAAAGGGCAGCAGTTCTGATCAGTGCTCTCCACTCTCACGTGAGCTTATCGGGAGCCCCATGTGGAGCCTGGAGCTCTAACCCCACCATGGGCTTGGCACTGGGAGGCTGCTGCCAGAGGACTGGGCCAGCAGGTTCCCACGGTGCCACCCAGCAGCGAGCTGCAACCCAATACTGTCCTTCCATCAACGAGCAGAAGGTTGGGGTCTAATTATTAACCTCTGCTCTTTCCATAGAAGTTTCAGGTGTTAACACCTGTGCCACATCAGAGCCCTTGTGAGAAGTCTGTACAAGGAAGTAAAAGCCAGACAGAGGGTTGGGGTTAGGTTGTTTTTTTTTCTCCTTCAAAAAATCTCCATTGCAGCGGGTGCCACCTCCCCTACTTGTGAGCACAGCTACACCTGTGCTCACACCCACAGGCAAAAAGTCTGTGTCTGCAGATGGACAGACAGATGCAAAGGCATCACTGCAGCCACCATGGCCATGGGCTGGCAGCTCAGCACCCGGCATGTCCCTGCGACAAAATCAAGCATAAGCACCATCAAAAATAACAGCATACCTGCATGCACCATTAGCATTACTTCCTGAAGTTAATCTGAAGTAGAAGATAATATTCTACCTGTACATTTTCCATTTAATTGAGGGCCTGCTTTCTTGTGAGAAGTCTGTACAAGGAAGTAAAAGCCAGACAGAGGGTTGGGGTTAGGTTGTTTTTTTTTCTCCTTCAAAAAATCTCCATTGCAGCGGGTGCCACCTCCCCTACTTGTGAGCACAGCTACACCTGTGCTCACACCCACAGGCAAAAAGTCTGTGTCTGCAGATGGACAGACAGATGCAAAGGCATCACTGCAGCCACCATGGCCATGGGCTGGCAGCTCAGCACCCGGCATGTCCCTGCGACAAAATCAAGCATAAGCACCATCAAAAATAACAGCATACCTGCATGCACCATTAGCATTACTTCCTGAAGTTAATCTGAAGTAGAAGATAATATTCTACCTGTACATTTTCCATTTAATTGAGGGCCTGCTTCCCTCTTCCTTCTTTTTAGAGAGTGAATGGAAAAAGCTTAATTTAGCACACAAATGCCAAGTGGCAATGTTTTATTAGTATATGGCCTGCAACAATAGGAGGCTGCTTCCCTCTTCCTTCTTTTTAGAGGAGGAATGGAAAAAGCTTAATGTAGCACACAAATGCCAAGTGACAATGTTTTATTAGTATATGGCCTGCAACAATGCATCAGTGCTCATTAATTTTTTCAAGATCTGACAAGTCCATAAATTGGGGATTTTTTTTCCCAATCTACTTTGACAAACTCAGTTATGAAATCTAAATTCTAGCTTTTATGTAAATGGTTATGCTTTCTAAATATAATGCATCAGTGCTCATTAATTTTTTCAAGATCTGACAAGTCCATAAATTGGGGATTTTTTTTTCCAATCTACTTTTTCAAACTCAGTTATGAAATCTAAATTCTGGTTTTTATGTAAATGGTTATGCTTTCTAAATATATGAGGAATGGGCTCAGTAGGGTTAGGAGAGGTTAGGTGCACAGGAGTTTGTAATACAAGTGGTGATGCAAAGCAGTGTGCTTGGCCCCATGCACCTCCACACAATTTGCTGCTTTTGTTGACATCCTCAGCATAGCAGTAATTCTATGTCCTTCCCCTTGTGTGGTGCTGGCCCACCTTGATGCTGCTCTTTCCTCATACAGAGCAGAGAGTGCGGTTCAGGTCTGAGCTGTGCTATCAATTCAGTCACCCCGTGACTAATTCGATCACCATATGGCTAATCCAAAAAAAGCAAACACTTAGTTCTTGAAAAAGTATTCTCAGATGATTAATTATCTCAGACTCTACTGAGATAAACTACTCTACTGCCTAATAAACTTACCACTGCTCGGATAAGGATGTGATATATAGTGATATAGGAGAGGTTTACCATAACCTAAATCTGACTTCCTGGAGTCTTTGAAGAACGTAAGGTGTTTGAACCCAACCGTATTTAAGTTCCTGAGGTGTAAAAACATTTTATTCACAGCTGTGTCAGTAACCGGTTTGCATATTACAATACCTGTATGAGCTCCTCTGGTTCACTGCCTTCTTCCACAGTAATTAATTTAGACCTTCCATTCCGTTCATTGTCCCGAATGCCAATAGCAACTTGAGTAGCCTTCAGCCGCTCGTATTTATTGCATGATGAGCCACACCACTGATAGATTTCCTAAAATAATTAAAAGCACACATATGTTAGCAATAAGATTCAACACTGAGAAAAATTACGAAATTACTATTTTATTACCTTACTGGACCACCAGAACATCAGTGAAGCTACATCTTTCAGAAATACTTTCCAGAAGGGATTTGTTAAGTCACCTAGTTATTTAGGCATTATAAAGTAATGTCAAAATCTCACGGAAAACCCTGACTGTATCCACTACTCAAAGGTAAAGTTAGAACTTTCAATCCAATTTTTATTTCTGTGAATTTTTGCTGTATAATGATATTTGTCATACACTCTGCTGCATCAAACCACAAAACCAGCTCAAATGCGAACAGATGATGCAGGTGTTCTCAATAAAAAGTCTTCTTCACTGAAAAGATTTTTTCCTCCGTGTCCAGCTCATCCAACACTCATAAAAGTTTATTAATCTCACATTAATGCAAGCCCTTTCAACTGTAGTTATCACTAATGTCTTTAAAAATTACTTCTAAATATTTACAGATATTTACAGTTTTTCTGGTCAGTTAAACCACCAAGTTCCTCCCCAGAAGAAGATGGACACATACTGGGTTATTATACCCATGCACTGCTTCAGCCACCTTCTCCCATATTTTGGGAGGCTCCTTCAGTTTCTGAGAATTTCAGCAAACTTACTCATTCTTATCTTGGCCTACCTCCTACTGACTGATCTTATTTGAAATGATGTGAGAAAACAGGAGTCACTAGAGATATAGCAGCAATAATTAGCAATTCCTTATTTCCCAGAGTCCATAGGAGCAATAAGGAAGAGGAAGGAGACATACATAGAGAATTAGCTGAGGAGGTTAGGCAGCTCTTGCCTTATCTCAGTGTTCACGCTGCAATTCAGGGAGATTACTCCTTCAGAAAGGTTAAAAGATCAGTTTCAGTTGCACGTGTCAGCCTTCTCTTGGTCTTTTGGTAAGCAGCCATGCAACCTCAAACAAATATTCTCATCTACAAAATGAATATTATTTGCTGCACTGACCACAAAGGATGTTGCAAGGCTAAAATTGTCACTGCAAATTACAAAAACCTTTACTTCTCAAACAATACATTCACATTTTCTTTTCTTGGTATCTCCTAAAGGTCCCGCTGCACAGCGGGCCCTGGTAACCCTGCATATTCTCCTTCTTTGCCTTCAGTTAGTGACTGAACTGAGTTCTCCCACCTCCCGCTGGCTCTAGGCTGCAAATCAGCCCAAGGAAGGAGAAAGACCTTTAAAAATTTACAGTAATGAGTTTCAGATTTTTTTTTAATTTGCAGACTTCATCCTTTTCCTTATGGAGTCCACCTTCCTGCACTACAGAAACGTTCCCACAAAATAACATGGCCCAAATACTTTTGTCCTAAAATAAAATAAATACATACGAGATTTTGTTAGCTGCAACCCTGAGAAACCTTGTGTGGTAAGGTTTTCTCCAGCCACATAAAAAAGAACCTTGAATCAACAGGCAGCATCTGAAAACATCCTTTCATCCAGACGTCACGTGGATGAGCCATACCATTCCTATAAGCTCCAGCCTCCCTGGTTATTTATCAAATAGCAATTTTAAAAGGTAGTGAAAGAAGAATCTGATTCCTTTCAGCACTAGATAATAAAGGCAGCAGTCTTTATTAAAACTCCAAAGCTAAACTTCATGTCCTGTGTAATTTACCAGAAGGAAGTGAACAGCCACAAGTCATGATAGTGTCACAAAGTACGTAATATTTTACTATATTTACTGTGAGCACTAAACAAATATCTTAAGAATTCAGTGCTGCAAGCCTTCAGGAGCTTAGATTTAGTTCATTTTCTCTTCTGAAGTAAAATCATCATCTCTATTATTTTTAAACATATGTAATTTTAAGGCCTGTGAGAAACCAGGACCTAACAAGGCCTCACGGAAGAAGTTCAGCTGGATATTTACAAGTTCATCTTCCTGATACAACTTACCCATTTCAAGCTTTAGGCAGATTGGTTTTTTGACAATTTAAATGCTATTTTTAAAAGTCAAAGCCACTTCTTGACAAGGCTAATATTTAAGACCTGGATTTACCTGAAGTACAGTCAGCTAGTTATCTAACCACGTCCAACAGACCACTGAGCCTTGGGCTTGTATTTTATTATTCAGGTATTTATTTTTAGACACATATCTAGTGCTCAACTCAGGACATAATATGGTATTTAGCTTTAGCTCACTCAGTGCTTTCACAATTTCTTAGCTGTACTACACCTTCACTATTTTTAGGCTTGTTTTGCTAACTTTATTTTGAATTGGCCAGCTGACAAAAAATGTTTCCATTAAAATGAAAATAGACTTCAAGTGTTCACTCCCCTCAAGAAAAAAAAAAGGAACTTCATTCATCAGTAATTCCTGTGACAAGCCTAGTTTATTTTTGGAGGTTTGTACTAGTGGTATTTATTTATTTTTATAGTCTCTTTGACAGAGTTTGAGAGGTGTGCTATGGAAGAGAGTTATTCTGCTACTTGGTATTAATAGTTGTTGATATCAATATTCTTGTCGGATCACAGTGGGACAGTTAGCAGCTCAGGGAGAGAAAATGTTATCACAAATAGTCACAATGACTACTCTAGAGCTCCTGAGGGAGGTCAGGAAGGCAAACAGGGTCTGCAACATGTAGACTGTGGTCACAGCAAGGTCTCTCAGGGATGTGGTTTGGTCTTCTAGTTCTTGGGTGGCAGGAGTCACCACTTCTATTCTTGACAGCTTCTGGCCTGCAGAGTGACCTTGAGCAAGTCCCGTGAGATTTCTACAGCACATTAAAAATGACCCAGCACTTAGCTGCTCTGCAGAAGCATGTGGCAGGAGGGTTATGTATGGCTTGTGTAACCTTGGCTCTTTTCCCTGTGTGGAGAGGGATTGGGAAAGGACACCTCCTGCCTTCCTGCTCCAGCCCCAAATGGCACGTAGAGCAAGAGAAGGAAAAATAAACAAAAAAAAATTGCTTATTACAGAAGTGACATAAAAACAAGTTTTCCTTTCTAACACACAGCCACCTCTGTGTTCAACTGGCAGCCTGCTTGGTTTGGAGGCAAATGAAAATATACTCTGCGTCCTGGTGTCTTTTCTGTGAATCTTGGCCAGGACTATGAAAGCAAAACCAAAAGGCTTAAATCTGTGAAGAAATCACAGTTTTGTTATAGTTACTAACATGTCCGTTTTCCTTTCTAACACACAGCCACCTCTGTGTTCAACTGGCAGCCTGCTTGGTTTGGAGGCAAATGAAAATATACTCTGCGTCCTGGTGTCTTTTCTGTGAATCTTGGCCAGGACTATGAAAGCAAAACCAAGAGGCTTAAATCTGTGAAGTCACAGTTTTGTTATAGTTACTAACATGTCCTGAACATCTAAGTGTTTTAATCCCATGTCTTTGTCAAAGTAGCTATTAATTTGCAGTCCATTCTGTAACTGCCAATTTGCATTCACTTACATGAAGAGACATTAAAAAGCTAAACAAATGAAATAGGTTTCAAAACTCTATTTGATGCAAATCTGTTGCAAAACTCCAATTTTGGTAGAAATAACAGTGAAATGTTTAAGGGATTAATTGTCACTCATCTTAAAATATTAAAATAAAAAGTCAGCTTTCATTAAGGAAAGCCTTTAAGCCAAGTATCACAAGCTGGTGCACCTCTCTTCTTTTTGGCAGGTCCTGATGCACCCCAGGCCTGTGTCCACCTTTGCCTACACCTACCTCAGAACATGCTCCTAGAATGCAATTGCACCTCAAAAAATAATTACCACTCTTAGTTAAGAGTCAGCTAAATCTATAGCATGGATAGTGTCATGTCAACATGAGGTAGCTTATGCTGACTTAATGTATGTCAGTCTGGGTGTTGTCTTCTGTACCTCTAAACCACAATGTTAGATACTGAAGCACAGCTATGAAATAGCACAAAAAAGACCTTCAGCTAAACCTGCTCCCCCATGTGAAACACCACACCATGTTCTCCTTACCCCACAACTCATACAAAAGGGTGAAAAGCAAGAAGAGACGGTTTGTCAAGTTACTACTTAATTTTTCCTCTTCTCTTAGGCTTAGCCACTTCCATTTATTACACAGAATCAGATCAGAGCCCGGGCAAATAACCACATCACAGAAAGCCAGGGCAGTGGTTTCCAGTGGGTGGGTAGAAGAAAGGATGATGAGGCTTGTAAAGAAAGGTGGGTGAGGAGGAGAGGAGCTGTGGTGCCGGAGTGCACAAAGGAGCCTGCACTCCTATTGCTCACATGTGAGTGAACCCAAGACACCACTTTTCTTGAGGGCAGTAGAAAAAAAGAAAACAACCAAAGCTAGAGGCAGATTGAACATGCATGAATATTGGCAAAGCTTTTATACATATCTTATCACGCTTTTATGCTTGTATCAGAATAATTGGCATGCACTCAGCTGAAGACTCCATTCATTCTCATCATGGTCATTAATAAACAGCTGTTCCAATAAGGCACAAGTTCATTCTAGCTGAAACTGTCCTTTGTTAAAGTCTAGTCTCTAAAGTTCACAGATTGAAAGGAAAAATGCCAATACAAAATACAAAGAGACTTGGAAAAGAGTTTTTATATGACCTGCAAAAACCAGAAATGCTTCCAGTGCCTTCAGTGCTCAGTAGAAGTATTTGTAACCCAAATGCACATTACCTTGGAGCTTGTAATTCAAACATCAAGTTTTTGGAAACTAAATGGAGAGCCCTAAAGCAAGAGTGTAGTTATTTTTGTAAGCAAAAAAGGAATGCCAAATCAAGAAAATAAAGTCCAAATGCTGGGGGAAATAACTGAACAGGAAAACTTAATAAAAGTGACTAGGATACAGTACTTTGTCAGTTCATGGATAGTTTTTTTTAGGAACCAACGTACATCTTGAGAAGAATGTCTGGATTGAACCAGGTTAATACAGACCTCTAGAGACATTTTTCTCCTAAAATTATTCAATGTTTTTTCCTGTCTTGACTGTTAAATTCTTGATATAGGCAGGGAAAAGAAAAATATAATTTCACATATTCATCAAATCTGCCTTTTTACATTTGTTGGAACTGTAGTACACTGAACCATTGAAAGTTGTGGAGTTTTGATAATCCAAAACAAACTCTGAATTCATTCAGCCAGAACGTTGCAGAGGCCACCACGAGCCTGGCCCTGGTATAATTACAATAGGGTCTTTGTAATCAGTCTTGGAGTCTCCCAGTTGATTCAACTGGAACAAATTGTCAGAATAAAAATAAGTCAGATGTACCACAGTCATACACTTACTACATTCATTTTTTCCTCTCACACCTGTTTTGCCAGTATATTCTGGGAATAGCTGTTGCTATACCACAGGACATTGAAAGAGGAGTACCAGGAGAATAGTTATTTAGAATAACACGAGCTCAAGCAGCAAAACATCTGGATTTCCTAAAGCATCAGGAAGAAAAGTAACCTAACTGAATCCTTGTATGTCCCATCCACCTGAAGCTTCAATGACAGTCTTTGTTTCAGCCACTTTTCTGCGTACAAGGTGGGGGTGAGAAGCTTTCCAGTTCATAGAGTAGGAAGCAAAACTACATATCCTGAATATTGTAACTGGAGTCGGCAAAAAAAATGGCTTAATATTTATTTTTTTTCCATCTAATGCCATTGGAACTACAGTTTCCAGAATGCTGGAGTTTACACTACCGGAGCTGTAAAAATAATCGGTTTACAGACTTCCAGAAAAAATTAGATGCTTGCTCACTAAGATACACCGTGCATAGATATAACCACATTTTTAAACTGTTAATAAATCCATGAAGTTAATAAAGAACTAAAGCAGTTTAATTCTTCAGGTTCTGCTACTTGTTTGGCAGCTCCCTGCTACAGCAGAGCAATAGTTTAACTCTCAGCTGGGGAAACTGGGGAAGAGGTGAGTTGTAGGAGAAACATGTGAATGAAAAATATGGAAAAAGGACATAATTACTCAGCTCTTAGTGCCAGGGAAAGCAACTAGAAAGAGAAACTTCCAGCCATGACCTCCAACATGCAAGAATCTGCTCTTCCATTCCTGCTTACACCCAAACAGTGACTTTATTAAAGCAATTAATATGCTGATTTTGAACTGGTTTCTATAAAGGAGGAGAAGCAAAGTCACCTAGAAGAGCTCGTGCAGGCAAGAAGGCAGGAAAATTACAGAAACAAGCAGAACTACAACTGTGTTTAAGGTTGCAGCATGATGCTGAATCATACCCTGTAGTCACAATCAAGTATCTGTCCTCTTGATCTTTTACTATTAAAAAGCAGAAGTTAGTTTTCTTTTAGTGAATGTAACTTAATCTATAGCAAATTAACAGTTTTTATGAAAAGCAGCTGTCAAACCCTCCCCCCCAGCTTTTGCTTGAGGTATTTTTTTCTAGGGTCTTTGTACAAGACAGCAGTCTTTTCCCTTTTGCCATAGCTATGATATCAGGAATCCAAGTAGGAGCATATTCACAGATACATGATCACAACAGCTTTATTCAGTCTTGTACTTTTGTGTTCTAACATCATAACACTCACTTGTGATTCATGGAGCCCTTGGGAAGTACATACAGTGATTGCTGGATGGCACAACAGGCTCCTTTAAATTTCAAATCAGCAACCCCTTCTATGTTTATAAATCAGTCTATAAGCACCCTTAGGGGAATGGGAAGGGTGAACACCTACATGTAGTTTAACCTCAGTCTTCACTGAACTTGAGATATAGTTGCCACCTCATCATCTACATTCTTCCTTTGGGAAGAAGGGTAACTTTTCCTTAGCAGAACTTTGTACTGACAAAACTTCCCAGCCTCAACCAGGCCCAAGGTCAGACCTTCTTGGTACTTATCACACATTCCCTCCTCACACACCTTATTTTACCAAGGGTCTCCTAATTTCTTCCAGGAGCCCCCTCCATGCCCTCTGCAGTCACTTGACATAGCACTGCTGCTCCTCCCATCAGGAGGGAAGTCAGCCAGAGAGAGCCAAGTCTGACATTTTACAAGGCTCCAGCTGAACAAAATGCAAAGAATATTTTTGCTGGTCACTAAGGGTAAAACTTCAGACAAGCCTTCATTCAGCAGAGTTCCCAAACTGAGCTGAGAAGCTTTCCATAAAATCAGCTGATCACTTCATACTGTTTTATTTTATTGCTACTCCCATTCCTGCTTCATGTCAGGGGAGATTTAGATGAGATCTCAGGAAGAAATTCTTTCCTGTGAGGGTGGTGAGACCCTGGCCCAGGTTGCCCAGAGAAGCTGTGGCTGCCCCATCCCTGGAGGGGTTCAAGGCCAGGTTGGAGGGGGCTTTGAGCAACCTGGTCTGGTGGGAGGTGTCCCTGCCCAGGGCAGGGGGGTTGGGACTGGATGATCTTTAAAGTCCCTTTCAACCCAAACCATTGATTCTATGATTCTGTGTTTTGGTAACTACCCAAATTATCAATAGGTCTCAACATTCACATTTTGTACATCACCAGTGTGCACCAATGTATGTTGGGTGAACTCCACAATACTATTAAGTTTTCTTCCCACCTTAAACCAATCACTAAGAAAATTGACCAAAGAGATGAAAGTCTTTAGCACATCTTACTAGAAATATACATAATACAGCTTATAAAGCTATATTAACATATACATCTGGATAATACTAAAATAGCCTGGGAAAAATGTGTTATGTTATTCACCAAGTGGCACAATGATTAATCTTTTTCCTTCCTTCCCTTCCATGGTAATTTTCCATGCCCTCTCATGCTCCTTGCTGTTTTGAGAATTTGAGAATTTGTCTTGGTGATGGAGAAAGAAAGCGGGATGTGGCTAAGGGAAGGCGGTTAGAGAATGGGGTGATGCAGGGAGAGCTGCATCTGGAGGTAAAGAGGACAGCACGGACCAAGGCCAGACAGTTTATAGCCACCCGAACTGCCAAACCCATCCTGGTGCCTCTCAGGCGGGACACCTGGAAGAGCTCAGCACCCTCCAACCAAAAGGACAGAATGGGAAGCCTGGCAGAAGACCATGGCTCCTGGGATGGCTTGAGCACAGCTATGCCAGGACAAGATGAATTAAGCAGCACCTGACAAGGTAAGCTGTTTTAGACCAGGCCTTTACAAAGCATTCTCAGCAACTACTTCACATTTGTCTTGCCTGCCCTGTCCCAAAGGCTTCCTTACAGGGAGGTTTTCAGGTTCCTCAAGGAGATGTCATGGAAATCTCTTGTAGAAAAAAAATTAAATCATAAATCAGTGCCTGGCACTCCAAGCACCCTCCTGGATCACTCATTGCACTGGAGCATCAGTCTGGTGGTCACAGCTCTCATGTCATGGTCTTACAGCAGATTGTTTGACCAGAAGGTCTTTACACGTTACCTACAGGTAATGACTCCCCTCATATCAAAGACAGTGTTTTCTCTGCCATCTGCAGTTATTTTCTGTTCCAGCTTAGAGTTCAAAGGAGGCAAGGTAAGACCTGGCCAGGATATTTGAAGGGCTGCAAGCATGGTTTAGTAACATATCTAGGTATGAGGTGACCATCAGAACCTGAACTGTAAATATGTGAATCTAGTTGGAAATGCACACAGATGCTTTTCATTTAAGGCATTTTTCACTGGGAGGGAAGCCTTAGTGACTTTAATGATTTTATTCCTGATTATTATTACCTTTCTTAATTTTCCCTTATCTGTTCAAACCACAGGTTTCAAATACTGCTGTAATTGAGCTCAGAGGGAAAACTAGATCGATTCTTCATTATATTAGGTAAGCGGCTTGATAAAATGTAGCAGCAAATGGACTGCATGAGCAGTTTTGCAGTGCCATGGAGACCATCCTTCTGGATAGCTAAGAGACTGGGGAAAGTAAGTCTTAGAAATTCATCTTTTTGACATGCTACAATAATTTGATATTAAAAGCACTGACCATAAACCCATTATTTTATGCAATTACTGCCCATTATTCTCAGACAATGATTCAGTAGTGCCCTACGATAAATTCCAAGGCTCAAGAGCAACTCTACTTAAGATTAATTTTATTTCAATTAAGGAATGTACTTGAGCCAAAATCTTTTTTTTTAAAGGATTCCTAAATTCAATTAAGAGTTCCTGTAAAGACTCACCCATTCACAATGGGCCTCTAGCCATGGTAAATTTCAAACGGAAAAAGTTACTTCAGCTTGAAATACAGTTCTTAGAAAATACTGTCACCGTAGAAATCTTGAGCAAATTTTACACCACACCTATTTCTCTGAAGAAATTCAATAGACTTATGTATCTTCATCTTGAAGTATGTCACGCATTGCCTTTTCACCCCTCTCAAGAAAGGTCTTGTTTATATACTAACCTACAATGAAATTACTACAAATGTCTAAATGCTGAAAGATGTTTTCCTTAACTTGTTAGTATATCCAAGAAAGCCCATCCCTCCCATACCCCTGACATGGCAAGACCAAGAAGTGTTGTTAGTCATGCAATTTAACTGACATTTCCCACAGCGTGGTAAAGAAGAGATCTAGATGTTCACATCTAATCTTTCTTCCTGCAAAGGCACAGTGTTGCATTGCTGCTTAACCTCTGCCTTGTCAAACAGGAAATCAGAAACCAGAGTCATGTTATACTTAAAAAAAAGAAAAAGACTCACAATGTACCTTCATTACTACAAATCAAGACTCTAAAGCCATATTACATTTAAATTGCTCAACAAATCTCACCATACAGGATGATGAGCCCCAACACTGCTATTATCCATAGTGTGTTTCTGTATTTCATCAGTGTCATCGCCATGTCTGCACTGGGACCCGAGTAATTATTTTAGGTGAACTGGGTAACTGTGGCATAAGAATGATCAGGACAAGACAAATTCAGAGAGTACACCCAGTTCCGCAGAGTATCCATGGGAGGTTAGCTCCAAACTAGAAAACTCAAGCCCTGTGACAGCCTGACTGCAAAAGCAGGATTTTTATAGCAATCTTCAGTTCCAACTTTCCCATTTCCTATGGGTTAACTCTGAAAGGGAACAGATGATTGAGTCACCTATGCTTCCTTAATACAAAGTCACACTGAGCAGTAGCTCTTTGGATATTGATGACTTGGCTGTTTCAGATGATTAGACCACAGTGCCATAGTAGAGATAGGACAGTGTTAGGAAACACTGAAGGCTGCTAAGCACAATAAAATCTTAACAGACAAAATCAATATTGCTACTTGATACCAATATCTTCAATTATCACACCAGGGGATGCTTTTCAGAAGAAAGAGCCAAACATGTAATGGGTTCAGAAGAGCTTTTTCAATAGGTGTTCTCCGAAATCTTGCTGAAATAGCTGACCACTTCCTTGTGAAGCATTGCAGTAAAGACCAACTGCAGTTGCTGCCTTGCAAACAAACTATTTTCTCTCATATACTCTTAATTTTATAGGTGTGAGCACATCAGGCATGGGAATAATTTCAAACTGACAACTAGTATCTAACTAGCACAGACTACATCCCAGCTGCTACTTTTAGAATTAATTTTAAGACTTTTTGATACTAAGGTGACAGTACTATACTTGAAGTCATCCAGAGCAAAATTATCTTCTCTTGTCTGCCCATTCACTTCCACACTAACTCTCTACTTGTTTTCAGCAGAAAGCCTTCAAGTAACAGATGGCTTCTCAAGTAATCTCTTGTAATACTAAAGTAGTTTTATAACACATTGTATGACAAGTTTATTATGATAGCTTTTTACATGATCAAAGTTTTATGAATATGAAGAAATGCTCTTAAGAGAAAGGTCCAATCTGTGTTCTGCTCTGAAGCCTAGCACTGATCCCTTTCAGCTGGCAGATAGTGTCAAAGTCAGGCAGGACCTACTCTGAACAGCTTAAGGTTCAAACATGAGTAATAAAAAAATAATCCCAATGCCTTGAGCAGGAAAGAGAACTGTTTCCTGAAGGATAATCTGTGCATACTTCAGAAAACATTTAGGGCAGTTTTGAATCTTCAAAGTGTTGTGACACTAAAACTGATTTACTAAGGCAGATCCCTTCTGTCAGTTTGGGTGAGCAGCAAAATCAGTTGTGCATTTTAGGGAACGATTCAGACCCTAGAAGGGATGCTGCATCTCTTACTTTTGAGTGTGTTTTGCTCTAGGAAAGACTTACAGTTCCGAGGTCAATAATGAAGCAATCTCCTCTGTTGAAGCTGCTCCAAGCCAGGGGGACTTCTGTGGCTCTTACAACTCTCCGGCCCTTGACATGCAGAAGCCTCCGAGCACTCAGATCATTAGTAACAACATGATTAAATCCAGAGGCAACACCACCTGCCTGAATAAAACAAAACAAAGCAGCAAGCTTTATTTCAGTTTGATTTTTGCAAGTTCACCATTTTAGCTAGCAAGGGGGGAAACATAACTTATGCAGTGAGAAGCAAGCTAAAATAATATACTCTTTAACAGTAACAGTGTTGACCACAGACCAGACAGGCTTGGGGACACTGCTGCTCCTGAACTCTCAGGTGTGAGGCTTTATCTGAGGAAGAAGATGTCACCCTGCTTCAAAGGGTTTTCAGATGAATGGGGAAAGGGAAAGCACAGAATTCATTGCACTGTCCTGCATCATCCAGAGGATAAGGTAATGCTGAACCACACTGCCAGGACAAAAGTCAGTAGGTTATCAAATAAGGACTGGGGGAAAGCAGAGGGATACACAGCTCCTGTACAAGTTTTCACAACTTCCTTAAATTCAATAGGTCTGGGTGGTTTTAGTGCCTGGTTATGTGTAGAGGGAGAAGTCACTCCACAGGAGCTTTGTAATTTTCTGAAAGAAATATTTGCAGCTTAGGAAGCATGCTAGCAAAGAGCACCAAATTGGGGAACTGAGACCAAACTACTGTTTTATAACCTGTAAAGTGTAAGGTACAAGCCTAAGTTATTTCTGTAAACTGGCTTGGCTCTCTGCTCTTCATTCCTCCAGGAGAGCCAGACCTTGGGTTGGAATAGAGAGTGCCTCTTGAAATTGCAAAGAAAAAATAATGTAAAAGAGTGGGCAGGTCAGTGTCAAGCTCTCTTATGCAAGCAGAGATAAAAGCTTCAAATTGGTTGTGTAGACTGTGACAAGTTGCAAACCTTCATTATGTGAAAAAGGCTGACTGAGCAATGGCTCCCAGAGCTCCCACTACAAGGAGATTCTCAGGAGATACATTACTTTATTCTTAAAAGCCACAGATGTTTAAAAAAAATTCCTTCCAAAGGCTCTGCTTCTGGAAGAGGCATAACAAAGACTGATGATCTTTGAGGTCCCTTCCAACCGTAACCATTCTATGATACAGCAGCTTTTTAAAACATTTAAATAATTTAAAAGTATTTAGGAGGTATTTTTACCTACCTCAAAGAAAAAACTGCAGTAGGACTGCAAAAGCACCATTTTTAGAGTAAAGTGAGGTTTTGGTCTTTTCCACTCTGCTCATGTTTTTAACCACTTAAGCACACTGAGTTCTGCATTTGAACAAAGTGGTTCAGTCTATGACATATAAAACGCTTTCTGTGACATTTGCTGCCTCCCAAACACAGAGAGTCCCTACTGTGAGCACCCTCAGGCACACAAGTATGAAATCTCAGGATAGCTTTGATTTGGAGGGGGGGATGGAGGGACAGGGAATAAATCACTGGGACAAGTTTTCAGTTATCAGAAGAGATACTGGTTAACACAAGTACTGGGAGTCCTGTAGTTTAGCATAGATAGTTCAGATCTGAAATCAAAGTTAAGAAACAATTTTTAAACTTTCCATAATGGATACAAAGCAAGAGATTTGATTTTAATTGGGGGACAATGTTACCCATATTTTTAGAACGTATTTTAACAGCTGGCTCTTTACCTTGTATTTAATTCCTCCTTTGAAGTAGCTCACAAACTCAGTAGACTCATAGCCTTGAATTTCTCTGCTCTGCACAGGCTTTCCTCCTAAGTAGTCATCCATTTGAACAGCAAAGATAGCTGCAGCTGTGCTTTCATCCTGGGTACATTCCTTCCCTGAAATCAGATGAAATATTATGTCTATAAAGCACTAATGTAGCTTTGAGATGTGCTGCAGAAAGGCAGAATTTCTGCCTTCAGCAGGTTGTACAGCCCAGGTACATCGCGACAAAACACTACATCGTAACCTTGTTCGCCACCAAATGCATGACCATCCAGACTATTTCTTAACATCTCTAGAACTGCCTTCATAAGCAAACAAAAAAAAAGTGAAAAATAGCCAAGTTTGTCTTCTCTCAGCATCTTTGAACAAGGGAATATTTTAATTCAGTAAGTTTAGCATGCAGTGAAAAATAGCCAAGTTTGCCTTCTCTCAGCATCTTTGAACAAGGGAATATTTTAATTCAGTAAGTTTAGCATGGGCAAGCATCTGCAGTAATCGTTTTTGGACTTTGAGTTGAAGTGCATAGACCAAGGAAGGTCATGCCAAAGGGCTGATTAGATGGTAAACCATGTTTTTACCATAAAAGCAACTTACCAAGCCATAAAATAACCCAGAAGTAGTCCTCTTGACACCATCAAGTAAAGGGCATTTCACCTAAGCATCTTTTATTGGATCACCTGGTACAGCTGGGAGAAAACAAAGCAGCTTTGGGGCTCAGATATTTGCTTCATGAGGTCACACTGTTTTTTCAGAGATTAGCCTCTTCTCAGGAATGTGGCAAAATGGCCTCCTTAATTACTATGCTGATGGCCCAATCGCACTACAAAGCGGGCTATATAGTAAAATAAAACTTTTAGCGTGGGCCCATACACTTTCAGCAGTTCTTATTGTTTCAAGAGCAGTGCAAGTGGGATTGAGTCTCAAAAACCTGGCTCCTTGAGAACCTTTGAAGAGTGAAGAAAGGCAAGGTTTGCCATTTGGTTTTTATTTGTTCTTTCTAAATAAGAGGAAGAAGCCTGGACGTGTGCAACAGTTCTCAAGAGCAGCTTCTCACTTGCACTAACCATTTCTTTGCTTCTAGGGTGGAAAAATAGCTCAGAGGTCCAAGCTGCCTGGACAGAGATACTTCTCTCAAGGCGTGGGAGAAGGGGATGTGTGTGGCGAGGTGTTGGTGTCACCTCACAGCATAGGGAGTCATTGCTGTCTCCCTCCTTAATTACTATGCTGATGGCCTAATCACACTGCAAAGCGGGCTGTATAGTAAAATAAAACTTTTAGCGTGGGCCCATACACTTTCAGCAGTTCTTATTGTTTCAAGAGCAGTGCAAGTGGGATTGAGTCTCAAAAACCTGGCTCCTTGAGAACCTTTGAAGAGTGAAGAAAGGCAAGGTTTGCCATTTGGTTTTTATTTGTTCTTTCTAAATAAGAGGAAGAAGCCTGGACGTGTGCAACAGTTCTCAAGAGCAGCTTCTCACTTGCACTAACCATTTCTTTGCTTCTAGGGTGGAAAAATAGCTCAGAGGTCCAAGCTGCCTGGCCAGAGATACTTCTCTCAAGGCGTGGGAGAAGGGGATGTGTGTGGCGAGATGTTGGTGTCACCTCACAGCATAGGGAGTCATTGCTGTCACAGGAAACCTGTTGGTAAGGCATTAGCAAAGTAGGGTCAGGGATGTCCAAGCAGATCATGGAGCTAGCTCCTCTCTTGGGGAGAAGGAGTGCTCTATTCATGGCCCAGCAGTGGAAGTGCCACAACACAGCTCCCCACTGCCTCCCAACAACTGTGCTTCTGAGGAGCAGTGTCACCACCACAGCTTCTGTGGGGACACAGGTGCAATGGAAGCCTCAAAGCAGCAAGGATGAAACAGGGAAGGGATCCAAAGGATAATGGAGACATGGGGAAGAGAAAAAGCATGAGGCCTTACCTCAAAAAGGTAAGAAACAAATACTGAAAGAATGAGATAACACAAGAAGCTCTGAAAAAAAAAAATATCCCCATCACTGAAGTGACAGTGTATTGCCACATAGCAAATTCTTATCAGACCTGGGTACCTTCTTAAGTTGGTGACAAAGTTTTGTTTGCTTTTTCTTTGGCATTTTTTTTTTTCATAGGGTTATTCACGTGCATTAGGACCAGATCCTTCAGATTTATTGCTTGCAATTACACAACAGGGTTCAGGGTTGAAGAAAATTGGTTTTGGAACAGTATTAGAGATAAGAGCTACTACCAGGCTCAGTCTCACAGCTGCTGTACACTAAAATAATCTGTGAAGCCCTTTTTAATGAAGGTGAGCACCAATCCAAGTGTAGGTTGTCCAAGCTGGAGGGAAAAGATTTACCTTTTAGTTGGAAGCACAAAAAACTATAAATAAGCCACAGTATATAGGAAAAGAACAAAAATTTTGCCAGACTAGATAGGTCTTAATCAATGGGGACAAGGGTTACAAATAGTTAAAAAAACCAAGACTGTATCAAGGTCACAGACTATCCTTCTAACCCCATGGGTATGGTCAAGCATGGTATCAGAAGGACTTTTACCACTATATAATAGTGGTAAAAATCAATGCTTTACTTTTATTTTGAATTTGGCATCTTTTGTTAAAGTCAAACTCTGTTCAGACTCAAAGGCACCATATGAGACTACAATAACACATACCACATGACAGTCAGGAGTACTGACAGTGTCACCAAATGGCAAAGCCCTTTTTAAGTATCCAAGTCCAAAATGTGCAGTGTTTCCATCAATCTAATTCCACAAGAGTATTTTCCATCCCAAAATGTGTTAACGACTACTGTTACTGTTGAGAGACGGCTTACAGGAACTCTTCAGAAAGACCCTACTGAGGTCTTCCTGCCCCACAGGTTATAAAACCTTTGCTCACAAGAGAGAAGTTTGGTGTGAGTGAGTGAGAGTCAGCCAGCAAAAATACCCAAGTTCTTTCAATTCCTACTCCGAGTGTGCTGCCCTTCCCCATACACCTTGCATGAAGTCCTGGTCTGTTACGAAGCTTGCAGCAGTGTTTGAGCACCTCCACCCCACACCTGGGACATCCTGCGTGCAGGAAGGGATTTCCCAGCAGTTTGCCACTCTGCTGCCAACCTGCCACTTGCATAAGAACAACGTGTGCCCTGATTACCTGAAGCTATTTACAATATTAGGATATCAGCACGAGATGTGCATCAGCATGTACAACTAAAGGTCTTCAGCCAACAGCTAAGATGTTTTAATTAGTGCAAATATCAGTCACTCTTTTAACTTCGCTTCCAGTTGCAAAAGGTCCTTGTGTGTTTCCCTGGGAAGTGCCTACTCTACCTCAACTACTACATAAATAATTCTGACTTCATTAACAAAGGTCTAAATAGCCAAACCCTGCTATTAATTAGCAGTGCTGATGACATAAGAACATCTGCCAGAAATTCATTTATGCTGCCATCTATGATTATACTCATGGGAGACAGACACTGTCCCACATGCCAGCTGGATAACTCACAGCACATGCAAAACTAAACAAGCCTCAAACAATTATGCAAGAACAATCCCAGCTTTATCTGCTATTCTTTTCCAATGCATCCAAAAGTACAATGAGAACCGCAGTAACTCAAACACATTAATGTTAACACACATTGACCTGTCTTTATGTGCATTCACCGAGGTAATTACCTACAAACACAAACATTGTGATGGTGAAACAAGAACACAGCTCTCAGGCAGCTACACAGCAACCGGTGTGGTCGGATGAGTCAGTGACCAGGCAAAGAAGTCTCAAGAAAGCTCCAAAAGATGAGGAAGTCACCTAATAATGCATCCTTATGTCAGACTCCTACTTTGCTGTAAACACTGTGCTAGTCAAGACTGAAGGCAAAAGACATTAGCCTGATTCCAGTGTTCCCTGTTGCTTCAGGAAGGGCTTTACTAGTTCATCGGGCTGGTGTTAAAGAGGTTTTACAGAAAACCTGGTGACTTTGCCTCCAGCCTCTGTATCACCAGAAAGCCAAATTAGTCTAGCTGAGCAAGGCAACATCTGGACACAAAGCAGCACCCCAACGCCACAGGGAGATGACGGGGTGAAATTTTGGCTCTAGCGTGGAAGCAAAGGCAGGAAAACTCTCCATCAGAACGACGGCAGGATTTCACTCACCAATCTCAGCTGGATGCAGCCAAGACTTGTCTTTAACCCTTCACCGCTTCTCCAAGCTAACATCACAAAGCAAGAAAACCTTCACCTTTCTGTCACAGCCCACCTCCTCACCCCCAGAGCCCCCCAGGAGAAGCGGAGAGGTTCGGCATCACCCAAGATCCTCACCCGGAGCCCTACTTCTACTAAGTGCCTCAACTCGCGGGCTTCACGGGGGGGCGG